>NC_141873.1:146406310-146709340 GCF_056163025.1 Triticum urartu | reverse complement strand
ATAAACCAGAAAGGATGTAGTACTAGTACTCCTACATTATTGGCGTCGGGTGCCTTGTCCAATGTTTCATCTTATTGGACAAGATGAGCGCAGAGGCATTGGGATACTGTAGATAGGAATTCTTTGCAATCCATTATTCCCTATCTAGGTCAGATAGAACCATTCAACTAGCTTCACAGTGAAGTGACAATACACGCTGCAGCAGACGGGGCACTTAATTAATAAGCTAAACTAGCGTGTTGGTGTTACTAAATCAGCCTTACCAAATATTGCCATCATGTTTGCCAGTGAAGCACGCTTTCGCAAATACGCCTACGCACCTCTCTCCTCCATTAACTGACATATGGGCCCTCTTGAGGTAGACCCACATGTCATCGGTGTAACTATTTACACTCTGAAGGACGGTATATCCTGGTAGTAGTACTAGTAGAATTGAGATTTGATGCACTTTCTTCCCCGTCTTTCACTCTTCTTCCTCCTCTCTTCCCCATCATCGTCCGCACACCATTTCCCCCCGCTCACTGCTCGCGCGCCCGCACCATTTTCCTTTGTAGCTCGCGCGTACCGTATTCCCCCGCTCACTGCTCGGCCACACATGCCATCTTCTTCGCTCGACCGCCTGGATCAACTTCCCCGCTAGCTCGCAGGCACCGAAAACCCCAATCACTCAGCACCCTAAAAAACCCTATGGAAGAATCGACTGACACGCAGAGCCGCGATTGGAATTCCCTCCCTGATGTACTCTTGGAGCAGATCTGTACTCGTATGGACCTGCTCAGCACTATCCGTCTGGCCGCATGCTCGGTGTCTTTGTACCGTCTACTCGTCTGCAACTGGCCGGCCCTTTTCAATACACCCTGCTTGCTGATGCCTGATCCTCGCAGGTGGCCCAGACACCGACTTGACGATCCTACGGAGGTTGCCGTGGTGCCCCTCGACATGCTACCACTACCCGTCCACCTGTCCTTCATGCGCGGCCACTACTGGGCGGGCATGAAGGCCAACTGGATCGTCCTCATCCACCAATCCGGTAGTCCGTGGCGTCTCGTGGATATCTACACCCAGTGAGAGATCATCCTTCCATCGTTGGATACCACCGCCATCGAGCCTCGCGGCCTGCCGGACACTCCTGGCTACTACGCACGAGACGTGTCGAGCTTTTGGCTCGACCTCTGTTTGCTGAAGGTTGTAATCTGCGAAGTGCCCACACCATCAGAAGACTACATGGATTACAAGCTCATTGCCTTGTTCATTATGGGGTTAGTCTATCTGGAATCCAGTCACCATACATGGTTATGGCTCATCGTCAATCCTATTGAGACAACACTTCTGTCTGATGCTATAGTGCATGATGGCATCGTTTACGCAGTCGACGCACAGATTGGCTGCCTATACTGGTGGAATCTATCATCGTGTAATTGTTCTATATCATCTCATCTTTACCTTATGAATACGATTGCATGTTGATTGTTACAAATTTAGAATAGATAGTACGGCTATAACCACATCATTGCTATAGATTTTTATGACCATACATGTCATTGTTAGAGTTGATATGAGAACAATTGGCATCTAATGATTGTTAGAATAGATATTATGAGTATAACCTCATGATTGCTATATGTTACTCTCATTTCCAAGATTTTTATAACAACACATGTTATTGCTTAGAGTTGATATGAGAACAGTAGTAAGTGCTATGATAGAATATGAGTAGGCCTTGTCATAGTTGTTTTCCTCTCATTGTTACATGATATTTGAACCATGACATATTGCTAGAATATGAAATCCATTGGCTTATTTTTTTAACTTAGGGTATGATTATGACCACGACATTGCAATTCTCTGTCTATGATATGTGGCATTGTTATAATAAACTTAATTCCACACATACTCTGAACATGATTGTATATTTTTGTCCTTTTGCTCTCCAATTTGATTTGTTGCAGCAAACACAAATGTGCTGGACTTCATGATTCCAGGACCTGGAATCATACTAGTTGATGGGTGGTGGTTTATCGCTCGTTCAGCTGACGGCCGTCATTTCTGTTGGGGATCGTAGCAGAAATTTAAAATTTTCTACGCATCACCAAGATCAATCTATGGAGTAATCTAGCAACGAGGGGAAGGGGAGTGCATCTACATACCCTTGTAGATCGCTAAGCGGAAGCGTTGCAAGAACGCGGATGAAGGAGTCGTACTCGCAGCGATTCAGATCGCGGTTGATTCCGATCTAAGCGCCGAACAACGGCGCCTCCGCGTTCAACACACGTGCAGCCCGGTGACGTCTCCCATGCCTTGATCCAGCAAGGGGAGAAGGAGAGGTTGGGGAAGACTCCATCCAGCAGCAGCACGACGGCGTGGTGGTGAAGGAGGAGCATGGCAATCCTGCAGGGATTCGCCAAGCACCGAGGGAGAGGAGGAGGACTTGGGAGAGGGGGAGGGCTGCGCCAGAACTTGGGTGCAGCTGCCCTCCCAACCCCCACATATATATAGGGGCAAGGGAGAGGGGGGCCGGCCCCCTCAGATCCAATATGAGGAGGGGGCGGCGGCCAGGGGGGTTGCCTTGCCCCCCAAGGCAAGGGGGCGCCCCCCTTTAGGGTTCCCCTTAAACCCTAGGCGCATGGGCCCTAGGGGGGAGGCGCCCAGCCCACTAAGGGGCTGGTCCCTCTCCACACACAGCCCATAGGGCCCTTCGGGGTATGTGGACCCTCCCGGTGGACCCCCGGAACCCCTTCAGTGGTCCCGGTACAATACCGGTAACCCCCCGAATTATTCCGGTGACCGTATGATGACTTCCCATATATGAATCTTCACCTCCAGACCATTCCGGAACTCATTGTGGCGTCCGGGATCTCATCCGGGACTCCGAATAACATTCGGTAACCACGTACATCTATTCCCTATAACCCTAGCGTCATCGAACCTTAAGTGTGTAGACCCTACGGGCTCGGGAGTCATGCAGACATGGCCGAGACAACTCTCCGGTCAATAACCAACAGCGGGATCTGGATACCCATGTTGGTTCCCACATGCTCCACGATGATCTCATCGGATGAACCACGATGTCAAGGATTCAATCAATCCCGTATACAATTCCCTTTGTCTATCGGTACGATACTTGCCTGAGATTCGATCGTCGGTATCCCGATAACTTGTTCAATCTTGTTACTGGCAAGTCTCTTTACTCGTTTTGTAACACATCATCCCGTGATCAACTCCTTGGTCACATTGTGCACATTATGATGATGTCCTACCGAGTGGGCCCAGAGATACCTCTCCGTTACACGGAGTGACAAATCCCAGTCTCGATTCGTGCCAACCCAACAGACACTTTCGGAGATAGCCGTAGTGCACCTTTATAGCCACCCAGTTACGTTGTGACGTTTGGCACACCCAAAGCACTCCTACGGTATCCGGGAGTTGCACAATCTCATGGTCTAAGGAAATGATACTTGACATTAGAAAAGCTTTAGCATACGAACTACACGATCTTGTGCTAGGCTTAGGATTGGGTCTTGTCCATCACATCATTCTCCTAATGATGTGATCCCGTTATCAATGACATCCAATGTCCATGGTCAGGAAACCGTAACCATCTATTGATCAACGAGCTAGTCAACTAGAGGCTTACTAGGGACATGGTGTTGTCTATGTATCCACACATGTATCTGAGTTTCCTATCAATACAATTCTAGCATGGATAATAAACGATTATCATGAACAAGGAAATATAATAATAACCAATTTATTATTGCCTCTAGGGCATATTTCCAACAGTCTCCCACTTGCACTAGAGTCAATAACCTAGTTCACATCGCCATGTGATTAACACTCACAGGTCACATCGCCATGTGACCAACATCCAAAGAGTTTACTAGACTCAATAATCTAGTTCACATCACTATGTGATTAACACTCAATGAGTTCTGGGTTTGATCATG
Source organism: Triticum urartu (assembly GCF_056163025.1). Classification (NCBI taxonomy): domain Eukaryota; kingdom Viridiplantae; phylum Streptophyta; class Magnoliopsida; order Poales; family Poaceae; genus Triticum; species Triticum urartu. Next base: position 146,705,396 of record NC_141873.1, on the reverse strand, counting down.
TTATGCTTGTGAGAGAGGTTGTAGTCAACGGGTCTGCAATATTCAGATCCCTGTGTATTTCGCAAAACTTTATGTCATATCGTAGATGCTGCTACCACGTTCCACTTGGAGCTATTCCAAATTGTTGCTCCATTATACATACCCGGTATATCTACTCAGAGCTATCCGGATAGGTGTTAAGCTTGCATCGACGTAACTCTTTACGTCGAACTCTTTATCACCTCCATAACCGAGAAACATTTCCTTATTCCTCTAAGGATAATTTTGACCGCTATCTGGTGATCCACTCCTAGATCACCTTTGTACCCTCTTGCCAGACATGTGGCAAGGCACACATCTGGTGCGGTACTCAGCATGGCATACCGTATAGAGCCTATGACAAAAGCATAGGGGACGACCTTCGTCATTCCTCTTTCTTCTGCCGTGGTCAATCTTTGAGTCTTACTCAACTTCACACCTTACAACTCAGGTAAGAATCGCTTCTTTGACTGATCTATTTTTGAACTCCTTTAAAAACATGTCAAGGTGTGCGTTCTTTGAAAGTATCATCATGCGTCTTGATCTATCTCTATATATCTTGATGCCCAATATGTAAGCAGCTTTATCCAGGTCTTCCTTTGAAAATCACTCTTCAAACAACCGTTTATGCTTTCCAGAAATTCTACATTATTTCGAATCAACAATATGTGATCCACATATACTTATCAGAAATGTTGTAGTGCTCCCACTCACTTTCTTGTAAATACAAGTTTCTAGCAAACATTGTATAAACCTAAAAGCTTTGATCACTCCATCAAAGCATATATTCCGACTCCGAGATGCTTGCTCTAGTCCATAGAAGGATTGCTGGAGCCAGCATACCTTTTAGAATCCTTAGGATCGACAAAACCTTTTATTGTATCACATACAACTTTTTCTTACGAAAACTGGTAAGAAAACTTGCTTTGACATCCATCTGTCAGATTTCATAATCGAAAAATACAGCTAATGCTAACATGATTCTGACGGACTTAAACATCGCTACGGGTGAGAAAATCTCATCGTAGTCAACTCCTTGAACTTGTGAAAAGACTCTTTGCCACAAGTCGAGCTTCATAGATGGTAACATTACCGTCCACGTCCGTCTTCTTCTTAAAGATCCATTTATCTCAATGACTTGCCGATCATTGGGCAAGTCCACCAAAGTCCATGCTTTATTCTGATACATGGATCCTATCTCGGATTTCATGGCTTCTAACCATTTGTCGGAATACAGGCCCACCATTGCTTCTCCATAGTTCGTAGGTTCATTGTTGTCCAACAACATGATATCTAAGACACGATTACCGTACCACTCAGGAGTAGCACATATCCTTGTCGACCTATGAGGTTTGATAGCAACTTGATCCGAAGCTTTATGATCACTATCATTAACTTTCTCTTCAATAGACGTAGGCGCCACAGAAAACATCTTTCTGTGTTGCATCACTCTCTGGTTGAAGTAAAGGTTTGACAACCTCATCAAGTTCTATCTTCCTCCCACTCAATTCTTTCGGGAGAAACTCCTTCTCGAGAAAGGACCCTTTCTTAGCGACAAACAATTTGCCCTCGGATCTGAGGTAGAAGGTATACCCAACTGTTACCTTTGGGTATCCTATGAAGATGTATTTGTCCGTTTTTGGGTTCGAGCCTTTCCGGCTGTAGCCTTAAGTATCGCAGCCCCAAACATTAAGAAACGACAACTTTGGTTTCTTGCCAAACCAATGTTCATACGACGTTGTCTCAACGGACTTATATGGTGTCCTATCTAAAGTGAATGCAGCTGTCTCTAATGCATAACCTCAAAATAATAGCGGTAGATCGGTAAGAGACATCATAGATCGCACCATATCTCATAAGGTTTGATTATGACGTCCAGACATACCATTACGCTGTGGTGTTCTAGGTGGCTTCAACTGAGAAACAATTCCACAATGTCTTAAGTGATTGCCAAACTCATAACTCAGAAAATCCCCCTTTGATCAGATCGTAGGAACATGATCTTCTTGTTATGATGATTCTTAACTTCACTCTGAAATCACTTGAACTTTTCAAACATTTCAGACTTGTGCTTCATTAAGTAAATATACATATATCTACTCAAATCATCAGTGAAGATGAGAAAATAGTGATATCCACCGCACGCTTCAATTCTCATTGGATCACATGCATCAGCATGTAGGATTTCCAACAAGTCACTTGCCCGTTTCATTGTACCTGAAAACAAGGTCTTAGTCATCCTGCCCATGAGGCATGGCTCGCATGTGTCAAGCGATTCAAAATCAAGTGACTCCAAACATCCATCGACATGGAGTTTCTTCATGCATCTTACGCCAATATGACCTAAGCGGCAGTGCCACAAGAAAGTGGTACTATCATTATTAACTCTACATCTTTTGGCGTGAACATTCGTATTACCACAACCGAGATTCAATGAACCATTCACATAGGGTGCATGACCATGAAAGGTATTATTCATGTAAACAGAATAACCATTATTCTCTAACTTAAATGAATAACCGTATTGCAATGAACATGATCTAATCATATTCATGGTCAATGTAGACACCTGATAACATTTATCTAGGTTCAATACTAATCCCGAAGGCAGATGGAGAGTGCGATGGTGATCTCATCAACTTTGGAAACACTTCCAACACACATCGTCACCTCGCCCTTAGCCAGTCTCCGTTTAGTTCGTAGCTTTTGCTTCAAGTCACCAATAATAGCAACTGAACCGGTATCCAATACCCAGGTGCTACCAGGAGTACTAGTGAGGTACACATTAATAATACGTATATACTTTGTTGAAGTTGCCAGCCTTCTTATCTACCATGCATTTGGGGTAATTTCGCTACCAGTGACCGTTCCCCTTACAATAGAAACACTTAGTCTCGGGTTTGGGTTCAACCTTGGGTTCCTTCACTGGAGCGGCAACTGGTTTGCCATCCATGAAGTTTCCCTTCTAGCCCTTGCCCTTCTTGAAACCAATGGTCTTGTTAAACCATCAAAACTTGATGCTCCTTCTTGATTTATACCTTTTGCGGTCTTAAGCACCGCGAACAGCTCCGGGATCAACTCCATCCCTTGCATGTCATAGTTCATCACGAAGATCTAGTAGCTTAGTGATAGTGGCTAGAGAACTCTATCAATCACTATCTTATCTGGAAGTTTAACTCCCACTTGATTTAAGTGATTGTAGCACCCAGACATTCTGAGCACATGCTCACTAGCTGAGCTATTCTCCTCCATCTTGTTGGCAAAAGAACTTGTCAGAGGTCTCATACCTCTCAACACGGGCATGAGCCTGAAATCCCAATTTCCGCTCTTGGAACATCTCATATGTCTTATGGCGTTCAAAATGTCATTAGAATCCTGATTCTAAGCCGTAAACTATGGTGCACTAAACTATCAAGTAGTCATCAGTATGTGTCTGTCAGGTGTTCACAACATCCACACACGACGTTGTAGGGGTTTGCACATCGAGCGGTGCATCAAAGATGTAAGCCTTCTGTGTAGCAGTGAGGACACTCCTCGGACTACGGACCCAGTCCGCATCATTGCTTACAATATCTTTCAACTTAGTCTTTCTCTAGGAATGTATTGAAACAGGGAGCTACAATGTGAGCTATTTATCTACAACATATTTGCAAAGACAATTTAGACTATGTTCATGATAATTAAGTTCATCTAATCAAATTATTTAATGAACTCCCACTCAGATAGACATCCCTCTAGTCATCTAAGTGATACATGATCCGAGTCAACTAGGCCGTGTCCGATCATCACGTGAGACGGACTAGTCATCATCGGTGAACATCTTCATGTTGATCGTATCTTCTATACGACTCATGTTCGACCTTTTGGTCTTCCGTGTTCCGAGGCCATGTCTGTACATGCTAGGCTCGTCAAGTCAACCTAAGTGTATTGCGTGTGTAAATCTGGCTTACACCCGTTGTATCCGAACGTTAGAATCTATCACACCCGGTCATCACGTGGTGCTTCGAAACAACGAACCTTCGCAATGGTGCACAGTTAGGGGGAACACTTTCTTGAAATTATTGCGAGGGATCATCTTATTTAAGCTACCGTCGTTCTAAGCAAATAAGATGTAAAACATGATAAACATCACATGCAATCAAATAGTGACATGATATGGCCAATATCATTTTGCTCCTTTTGATCTCCATCTTCGGGGCGCCATGATCATCATCATCACCGGCATGACACCATGATCTCCATCACCGTGTCTTCATGAAGTTGTCTCGTCAACTATTACTTCTACTACTATGGCTAATGGTTTAGCAATAAAGTAAAGTAATTACATGACGTTTAAGTTGACATGCAGGTCATAAATAAATTAAGACAACTCCTATGGCTCCTGCCGGTTGTCATACTCATCGACATGCAAGTCGTGATTCCTATTACAAGAACATGATCAATCTCATACATCACATATATCATTCATCACATCCTTTTGGCCATATCACATCACAAGGCATATGCTGCAAAAACAAGTTAGACGTCCTCTAATTGTTGTTGCAAATTTTTACGTGGCTGCTATAGGTTTCTAGCAAGAACATTTCTTACCTACGCCAAAACCACAACGTGATATGCCAATTTCTATTTACTCTTCATAAGGACCCTTTTCGTCGAATCCGATCTGACTAAATTGGGAGAGACAGACACCCGCTAGCCACCTTATGCAACTAGTGCATGTCAGTCGGTGGAACCTGTCTCACGTAAGAGTATGTGTAAGGTCGGTCCGGGACGCTTCATCCCACGATGCCGCCGAATCAAGATAAGACTAGTAACGGCAAGTAAATTGACAAAATCGACGCCCACAACAACTTGTGTTCTACTCGTGCATAGAAACTACACATAGACCTAGCTCATGATGCCACTGTTGGGGATCGTAGCAGAAATTTAAAATTTTCTACGCATCACCAAGATCAATCTATGGAGTAATCTAGCAACGAGGGGAAGGGGAGTGCATCTACATACCCTTGTAGATCGCTAAGCGGAAGGGTTGCAAGAACACGGATGAAGGAGTCGTACTCGCAGCGATGGCGCCTCCGCGTTCAACACACGTGCAGCCCGGTGACGTCTCCCACGCCTTGATCCAGCAAGGGGAGAAGGAGAGGTTGGGGAAGACTCCATCCAGCAGCAACACGACGGCGTGGTGGTGAAGGAGGAGCGTGGCAATCCTGCAGGGCTTCGCCAAGCACCGCGGGAGAGGAGGAGGACTTGGGAGAGGGGGAGGGCTGCGCCAGGACTTGGGTGCGGCTGCCCTCCCAACCCCCACATATATATAGGGGCAAGGGAGAGGGGGGCCGGCCCCCTCAGATCCAATCTGAGGAGGGGGCGGCGGCCAGGGGGGTTGCCTTACCCCCCCAAGGCAAGGGGGCGCCCCCCTTTAGGGTTCCCCTTAAACCCTAGGCGCATGGGCCCTAGGGGGGAGGCGCCCAGCCCACTAAGGGGCTGGTCCCTTTCCACACACAGCCCATAGGGCCCTTCGGGGTATGTGGACCCTCCCGGTGGACCCCTGGAACCCCTTCGGTGGTCCCGGTACAATACCGGTAAACCCTCGAATTATTCCGGTGACCGTATGATGACTTCCCATATATAAATCTTCACCTCCAGACCATTCCAGAACTCCTTGTGGCGTCCGGGATCTCATCCGGGACTCCGAATAACATTCGGTAACCACGTACATCTATTCCCTATAACCCTAGCGTCATCGAACCTTAAGTGTGTAGACCCTACGGGCTCGGGAGTCATGCAGACATGGCCGAGACAACTCTCCGGTCAATAACCAATAGCGGGATCTGGATACCCATGTTGGTTCCCACATGCTCCACGATGATCTCATCGGATGAACCACGATGTCAAGGATTCAATCAATCCCGTATACAATTCCCTTTGTCTATCGGTACGATACTTGCCTGAGATTTGATCGTCGGTATCCCGATACCTTGTTCAATCTTGTTACCGGCAAGTCTCTTTACTCGTTTCGTAACACATCATCCCGTGATCAACTCCTTGGTCACATTGTGCACATTATGATGATGTCCTACCGAGTGGGCCCAGAGATACCTCTTCGTTACACGGAGTGACAAATCCCAGTCTCGATTCATGCCAACCCAACAGACACTTTCGGAGATACCCGTAGTGCACCTTTATAGCCACCCAGTTACATTGTGACGTTTGGCACACCCAAAGCACTCCTACGGTATCCGGGAGTTGCACAATCTCATGGTCTAAGGAAATGATACTTGACATTAGAAAAGCTTTAGCATACGAACTACACGATCTTGTGCTAGGCTTAGGATTGGGTCTTGTCCATCACATCATTCTCCTAATGATGTGATCCCGTTATCAACGACATCCAATGTCCATGGTCAGGAAACCATAACCATCTATTGATTAACGTGCTAGTCAACTAGAGGCTTACTAGGGACATGGTGTTGTCTATGTATCCGCACATGTATCTGAGTTTCCTATCAATACAATTCTAGCATGGATAATAAACAATTATCATGAACAAGGAAATATAATAATAATCAATTTGTTATTGCCTCTAGGGCATATTTCCAACAATTCTAGCATCCGAGATCCCGTCCCAGCGTCCCCTTATTGCGTTCCTCTACCCACCATTAACGGATGAGCTGTGAGCACTGCAGTTCGGTGGTCGTGGCATGCAGTTCAGTTCGGTGGCCTCCCTCTTGTCGATGCGCTCTGATGACCTGGGGTGCACATCGACCTCCTCCATGGATTCTCCTCTGCCTCCCTCTAGCCCTCTGCAGTACGAAGGGCGACACCTTGAAGTTCGCGAGGACCCATGTGAGAAGCCCTCCCTACCGAACTCCACTTCCTCATATTCCCCCGAGGTCCTAGCCACCCACGGCATGCAGTACAAACGGCGACGCCATGCAAATCCGTCCAGGTTTGTTGTTGTTTACAAGCATTTTATACTGTTTTAGACGAAAATTGATTAGTCATTTGGATGCAGTACAGTTCTGAAGCTTGCGTTGAACGATCGAGTGGACGCCCTTGGCCTCCTTCTTTCCTCTACGGGAGTGCGGTTCTCTTGTTCTGCAGTTGTTCCTCACCGTTTATGGTTATTCAGTAAAATGTTTATGCTTTCAAAAAATGTTTTGCTTGGTAATACCATGGTGATGCTATGTACAGGAACCTGAACTCTGAAGGAGAAGTCACAAAAACTCAAGTATACTGTGACTCGGGTGCAGCATGCAGTACGCTCGGGCTCCCAATGTGGGTCAGTCGCAGGGGTGCTACAGTGCAGCAGGGCGCCACTGTTCACAACAAAAATATATTGAGGCGGTTCTTTTGTGAAAAAAGGACTTAGTTTTTATGGGATGTTTCTGTGGGTTTTTCAGGCAAACTTATAATGATTTTGTTTAACAGAAGTTCATCCCGCGTTGTCTTACATTTCATTTTTCTCGACTATGTGGCCCGCTTGCTTTATCCACTAACATCCCCTTGATAAGTAATTTGCTATGTTACTATGTACGCAATTTACCGCAATAGTTAATTTGTGAAAACCGGGCACTCCCCCATTCCTACTCTCCGGGATGAGCAGCGCAAGGTCTCCCTGGAGCAGTCCTCACAGCAAGCGCGTGCAGCAATCAACGACTCGCCATGCAGTGCACTTCTCTACTGTGAGGCGATCATCATCGGGATTATGACAAATTTTGTAGTTCTCTTCAATCCCATTTAGCTCGATGGCTCACTGTGCAGTTTAATCGATGCTCTCTTGCAGTGCGGAGCGCATCTGCTTGCAGTCCCACCGGACGCGCGTGCAGTTTGCCTCCTGTCCCGTGCATGCGTGCAGTACATTTTTTGGAGATCTTTTTTTGAAGTGCAATTGGTTTTTGTAAACAGAATGATGTTTCATTACCCATGTATGAAGTGCAATTTGCTTTGTGTGTTTCAAAAATTAGTCGACTACATCAACACCTGCAGTGCGTTTGGTCCTCGGATGTGGTTCACTTTTGAGAGTGATGCCGTTCACTTGTGCCTAGCATGAAAAATGTGAAAAATTTAGTGAATCAACAAAAAAGTAAAGTGGTGCACTTCGATATATGATGTGGTTCACTTTCACTAGTCTCTGCGGTCCACTCTCGTTCATAAAAAAAGTAAAAAAACAACAAAAACTCCTATGAGAAAAATAACGTCCGACAAAAGAAATTATGCAGCTCGCTTGCCTATCTGGTGTAGTGTAGTTTTCATTCTGAACGCAGTGCGGTCGGCCGAATGATGTTGTTCATCCTGCATGTGCAAAAAAATTGTTACGAAAGCGAAAAAAGTAATGCGGTTCACTTCTTGATGGTGTTGTGGTTCATTTACACCCGATGTGAAGTGCACTCTACTTTCTCGTCCTTGAAAAAAATTACTTTTGAATAAAATAAACCATGCAGTTCCCTAACATGTGTGATGCGGTGCGGTTTTTCGTCCAATGCAGTGCGGTTTTCAGTCAGATAAAGTACCCACGTCGATTTGGGTGTCGCGAAAAACAGAGTGTTCGCATTTCAGTAAATTTAAAACTGCTCTTAAACTGTAAGGAATTAGAGAGAGTGTTCTACATGAAAAAGTTGCGTCTCGTCGATATCTTTCCAACGACATATCATTTGAATCATTTCGACAACCAGTTTGTAAAAATTTCGTGAAAAACGGCCACTGTCACTCGTCGTCCGCCGCACGATTTTCAAAATTAACTTAAAATTGTAGGGAATCTCAAAACCATTTCTACATATGAAAGTTGCTCTTGTCCATATCTTTCCAAGGACATATTACACGCCTCGTTTCGACAAACGGTTCAAAAACTAGAGCAAAACAATACTGAAAATTGCAAAAATTTCAAAAAAAACAGAATTCCGCGATTTAGTAAATTTGAAACTGCTCTTAAACCGTAACGAATTAGAGAAAATAATAGATGTGAAAAGGATGCACCTCGACAATATCTTTCCAACAGCGTATCATTTGCTTTATTCCGACGAGCGGTTTAGAAAAAATCATGAAAATACGCTCACTGCCACTCCTCATCCGTCGCACCATTTTTGAAACTGCTCTTAAACCGAGAGGAATCTCAAAAAGTGTTCATCATAGCGAAGTTGTGCCTAATCAATAGCTTTCCAACAGTATATTATACGCCTCGTTCCGATAAACGGTTAAAAAATTAGAGCAAAAACAGTACCGGAAAAACATTGCGTGCAGTTTTTTTTCGACACGAAGTTCACTCGTGTGAGTACTGCAGCACAGTTGGTTCAAACAATGACGTGCACTTGCGTTGAGCGTGCTGTGCGGATTAGGCTTCAAGTGCATACTTGTTGGTGAAAGTGTTTTTCAGTGGGAATTATATTTTGTATTACTCATGTAGCCTACAAAGTCTGTCGCACAACCTTGTAACTTCTTACTCCATTTCTAAATTTGTACTAGTCCTCTATATAGTATATTGCTCTACTCGTACTACTACCTCCCACCTGGTTTATTGGTCCCCTTCGTAATTTGTGTCAAATTTTGACCATAAATTTCACTAACTAAATGTTGATGCATGTCACAAAAAAATTATATCGTTTTATTCGTATTTGAACATAGTTTCCAATGGTATAACTTTCGTTGACATGCATTGACATTTTGTTAGTTAAACCTATGGTTAAAATGTGACACAAAATACGACTAGTAAGTAGTACAATAGTAGTATTATTATACGTCGGCCAAATTATTCATCATGTCCTCACATTGAATTAACGTGACAACACTTAGCGTGTGAGGTGACACAAGAGTCCTGGTGGCATGTTCAGGTATTGTGGACTTCAGATTTGGAGTACCACTTATCTATCGACATCTTTCATCATTCACTTAAAACAGTCAATTGATCTGGAATTAACCGATGCAAGTCCAAGAAGGATTGTGGCCGGTGCTGCCGGCTAGCGTCAAGTTCGATCCCATGGATCAGGAGTTGATCGAGCACCTTGAGGCCAAAGTGAGTGCTGCAGCGCGAGATCTCACCCTCTCATTGATTTGTTCATACCAACCATCGACAGTGAGGACGGCATATTCTACACCCATCTTGAGAAACTTCCAGGTAAGACAACGATCAGCCATCTACTTGCACAAACATATTCCTTTATTTATAGCTCTATTTTTCTTTTTAGACGCAGACCTAGTGAAGCAATTACAATTTGATAGTTAATAAAAAGTGAAACAAGTGACTGCAACATGCCAAAGATGTTATGAAAATGCCAACTACATACACTAAAACCGGTATTCAACAATACTGCAGGTATCACACTGAGTGGCCTAAGCAAGCATTTCATCCAGGGCAACTCCAGGGAGTTCAAAAGGGGCACATGGACGCATCGCAAGATACAGTCGGAGTGCAGCATGCACGCGATGTGGCACAAGACCGGCAATACCTTGCCGGTGATGGTCAACGGCCGGCAGACGGGCAGCAAAAAGGTTCTGCTGCTGCACACCAACAAGAACTTCGACCAGCAGAGGACCAACTGGGTGATGCACCAATACCACCTCAGGGACCTAGATCAAGAGAAGGAGCGGGAGCTGGTCCTCTGCAAGATTTTCTACCAGACGAACACTAGGGCCAGGACTAAAAAGATTATAAGTTAGTTTGGTATTGGTACTTGTACTACATGGTCGTCTGCAAGTTGGTACTGTTGTTAACGATCTTTCGGTATGAACTTGGCATTTTCTTCCAACCATCATGCCGAGGGTCGACGTGGATATAAAGCTAAATCATTTGTTTCGAAATAAATTTTCAGGCACCTGATTTTTATTTGATGGGTAGCATAAGCACGTGCCGTTCGAATTCCCAGTTCTCCAATTTTTTTACATCTTCGAAGTGCGCAGGGGATCCATTCGGTTTCACAGGCTGATAGTTGGACGCAGCATGTCGGAACTGGGTCGTGGCATGCCAAGCCCAGCTACAAATTGTTAAAAGAGAGGACGATGGATTTGGGCCTTCCAGAATAGTTAAGTGTCGCGACCTCGATCGTGAAGCGCCTCCCATGGTCTTAAAAAGACCTAGTCCGTTATTATTAGTTGAAATATGTAAAATATTACATAATGAAAATAAATATGTAAAATGCAATGAATTTAGTCCGCTTTCACTGAAAACCATCTGATTTGCATGAAATTCGTCCGTGGAACCACAAGACGACGGTCTATAGAGAGCCTAACCATACGGAACCAGCAAGTCCATGGCCGTATGCAAGCAAGTGCATGCACTTATAATCACGATGGAGAAATAATGTTGACGTCTGAGACGGTGAAACCCATGAAGTCTTCAGCGTACTCAATAAACGAGAGAATTCTGCAAGTACAGACTGATAACGGGGATCCAGCAGGTATATTGTTTTTTCAGGTCGAGCAAGTTTCAACTGGGTTGTAGACTGCCCAGGTTTGGTTTTGTTTTTAACAGGCCCGGCCCATGACGACAACGGGGCACAAAGATCCAGCAGGTATCTACCACCCTCTGGCCCGCCAGCGTTAGTTATATTTTGTCTTAGAACATCCACTGGCATTTTTTTTACTGCTTCAAACACACAACCCAGTTCTATTTTCCTCTTGAAACGCCATGTCCATCTTCCGTTTTCAAATCTCTACCTATAGTTTTACTAGTTCATATACATGTATCATTATATTGAAAATACATAAAGTTCCCTTTTAATATTTACATCCTTATTTTTTTTGTTTGCCCTCCTAGCGCTTATTTTTTACCACTGGTTTTCCCTTAAACCAACTCAATTGTCCCACGTCTTATTTGCTTACAAAAACAAAATGATTTTTTTTGGAAAATCAATAAGTTCATAAAAAATGTTTATGATTTTAGGATTACAACAGTTCGAAATTCACCGAAATATGCAAAATAAGGTTGAACTTTTTGACCGTGGTCCTGGGCAAAAAATGGGTTGTAATAAATTCCTTAATAATTAGCAAATGGGTTGCAAATTATTAAAAAAAGCAAATGGGCTCTATGTTGTCTGCCACAGATTTGGAGGCTGACTTGTGGGCCTACTAAGTTCATGCGTACACAAGGTTTCTCAAAAAAAATAAACTTAGTCAATAATCGACTCTATCAGCGTCAGACCATTAGATGTCAATCTAATGGCAATCGTGCTTCTCCAGTGGCCGGCAGAACCGCCTGCTCCCGCCTCCCGTGGCCGGCTGTGCTGCCGTGCAGGCCTCACGGCCCCATCATACTCGCATCCCTGGCCTGGCTATCCCTCTACTCACCCACAGCTCCTGTTATTTTCCGTCGACGACAGCCTAACCAGTCAACCCTCGTACTCCCCACCATGTGGGCAACCACTGCCATGTCTTCCCCGGCTCTGTGTCGTTCCCTTCCTAGGCTTGCCGTCATCCACCGCCCTGGTGTTCTTGGCGCGACGTGGTCAACGTGGTTAACAAACAACATCCATCGGAAGTGGATTGTACGTGGAGAGGCTTACAACTGGGTCCACGGCCGTACACAAGGAAATGCCTCATTACGCGCAAAATAATGATTCCTCCACAAGACATTTGAGACCCACCGGAAGGGCCTCTGTATTTCATGAAAAAACATTCTCACCGCTGACAGCTCGGACCCACCAGCTATATCTTTGCACGCAAGGAAGTGTCTCCTTATTATGCACAAAAAATGAACAGTCCCCCTACTAGCTGGGACCCACCATAGTGGGAGGCTGACTTGTGGGCCTACTAAGTTGACGCGGACGGAGGGCTTTGTCAACTTAGTCAATATGAATAATTCTAGCTCCAGTGACCGTACGATGTCCATCCAATGGTCGTAGTGCTTCTTCAACGTCTGGTCTTCTTGGTCCACCCGCCCAAACCAGCACTACTCGTGATGCCTGCTCCTGCCTCCCATGGCCGGCTGTGCTACCGCGGAGGCCTCACCGCCCCTACTACTCCGACCGCTGGCCAGGCCCTGCGGTGACGGCAACCTCACACCGCAGCCAAACCAGTGAACCGTCGTACTCCTCTCCATGTGGGCATCCACTGTCGCGTCTTCCCCGGCTCTACATCGTCCCCTTCCTAGGCCTCGCTGTCGTCCACCACCTTGGTGCTCTCGGCACGACATGATCAATGTGGTCAAGGAACGACTTCCATCGGAAGAGTACTGTACGTGGAGAGGCTGACAGTTGGGTCCACGGCCGCAGCAAGGAAGTTCCTCCTTATTACGCGGAAAATAATGATTCCTCCACCTGACAGCTGGGACCCACCGGACGTGCCACCGTATTCCATGGAAAAAATGTTTCCCCCCTGACTGCTGGGACCCGCCAGCTACATCTTCGCACGCAAGGAAGTGCGTAAAAGTCGGGACCCACCTGGTCGAAGCATACGTAGCATTGTCATTCTAGTCGCGAACATGTATGTATATACTGGTCGATTGGTCTGTCTGCAGGCTGTAGCGATGAACCGTGGCCGAGTAAGGAAGGGCACGTGTCATAGTAGAGGCGCACGCGTAGCATGTACATGTACGTATAGCCAGGGTGCAATAAAGTAAATACGGCCACGTACGTACATACGGGCGGGGTCTCAAACGCCTACTCACGCATACGTATGGCCAGGGCTCGTGTACATGGCTGGGTCGAAATGGAGAAACTGTGTTGTCGTGTTCATCAGGAGGCAACGAAATGCGTCATGTTCATCGGGAGCCAACCGGCTTGGACAGAACAGCCGATTCAAATGAGGCCTAGGGTACCACAAAATGGAGGAAACAGACTTCTGTTCGACCATCCATGGTCGAAACGTGATCCTGTTCATCGGGAGGGGTCTGGCTTACCGCAAAATGGAGGAAAGAGACTTGTGTTTGAGTGCCTATGGTTGAAATGGGGTCTTGTTGATCGGGAGGGGTGATTGGGAGGGGTGTGGCATACCGCAAAATGGAGGAAACGGACTTGTGTTAGAGCGTTACGGTCGAAACGGGGGTCCTGCTCATCGGGAGGGGTGTGGTGTACCGCAAAACGAGACTCCACGGGCTACTATTGATCTCCATCGTCGACCTCCTCTAGCCTCCACGGGTTACTGTTCATCGACCTCGACCTCCTCCAGCCTCCACCTACGACTGTTCATCCACGGGCTCATGTTCATCCAGCCTCCACCGCTCCTCCACCGGCTACTGTTCAACCAGCCCTCTCCATGTGGTCCTGTTCAACCACCCCTCCACATGCTACTGTTCATCTAGCCCTCCATCAGCTACTATTCATCCAGCCCTCCACGGGGTCCTGTTCATCCAACCCTCCACGCGGTCCTTTTTATCCACCCCCAACCGGCTCAATCGGGGTCCTGTTCATCCAGCGGCAACGGCCTCTACTACTACGGGGTCCTGTTCATCCAACCCCCACCGGGAACTGTTCATCCACCCTCCAACAACGCTCATTGTTCATCAAGGGAAGGAGCAGTAGGTTCGATCAGCTTCATTTAGCAGCAGTAGCAAAGGAATCGCTCGATCGGGTTCAGTTAACAGCCATATCGATCGATCGCTCGGGTTGAGTAACGCGTAGCCTTCAGTGCAATCGCTCGGTTTCAGTAGGCGAACGCCTCGCTCGGGTTCAGTTAGAGCCCAATGCCTCGCACCCACGCGCGTATATGTACGATAGAAATGCGGATCGCTCGGCCCTCGACCACTCACCATAACCGGGAACTCTCGGATATTTTCCTCGCCCTCGCTTCTACCATGGTTTTTTCGTCATGGACGACCCAAAGAATGTCATGCAGCTGCGTCTCCGGCCTGCCCAGGACGAAAATTCCAATTTATGTCATGATTTTTTGTCATAGAAGTAGGAGCCCACCACATCTATGATGATACCAGGTTTTGTCACAATTATCGTCACAGAAGTGTCATAAGCATGACAGAAAAAAAATCATGCGGCCCAAAATGTCACGGATCTGTCTTTTTTGTAGTGTATGCTTGAGTATTTAAGTCTCATGTCAAAACTAGACTATTGCTTTGAACCATATAAAAATCCAAATGTCCATGCTATAAAGAAAAGAATAAGAGATGAACATGTTAGGCCACATTCCAAATCAAAAATTCTATTTTTATCATTTACCTACTCGAGGATGAGCAGGAATTAAGCTTGGGGATGCTGATATATACGTCTCCAACGTATCTATAATTTTTGATTGTTCCATGCTATTATATTATCATACTTGGATGTTTTACAATCCTTTTATAGTCATTTTATATCATTTTTGGTACTAACCTATTGACGTAGTGACAAGTGCCAGTTGCTGTTTTCTGCATGTCTTTTACATCGTAGGAAATCAATATCAAACGGAGTCCAAACGCGGCGAAATTTTTTGGGGATTCTTTTAGACCAGAAGACATCCAGTGGACCAAAGAAGTACCGAATAGGGAGCCCGAGGTGAGCATAAGACACGAGGGCTCGCCTGGAGGACCAGGAACGCCCTGGTGGGTTCACTACAAAAAAATACACTTCCGTGATGATACGTGTTTGTCACAGTAGGTTGCGTTTTCTGTCATGCATGTACATCCATGACAAATTTATGACAGAATCAAGATAGTCATACATGTGCTGTCGTAGAAGTGTTCCATGACATTGCAAAAATTATCATCACAGAACTGTCCACTTCCATGACGATAAATCGCGCGTCACAGAAGTGCTTTCGTCAAGGGTGACCGACACGTGGCATCCACCGTAACGGAACACCGTTAAGCTATCAGGTCGGGTTTTGGATCCGATAACCCGTTAACAGCCCCGACCAATGGGGATTTTCCACGTGTAAAATCATCATTGGCTAGAGGAAGCACGTGTCGGCTCACCGTTGGGACAGATGTCATCCGCTCATTGGACCGAAGGCGCCTATGATACAACGACACATGGCACGGACCAACAGAGGCCCATTCCTGTGAAAAGGCCGGACCGTTTGACTTGGTCAAAAGGCGGCGGGCCGGCCCATGGAAAGCCTGTTAACGGCATGTTCGCATATAGCCCATTTACAGCCCGCTAACCCAGGGCCCGTTACGCCCTATCCGAATTAGGCATAGTAGCGTCATCTGGGCCGTCCAATATGATTCAGCCCGTTTTAACTTCCGGCCCAAGTGTGGCCCATGACTTCTTTCGGCCCATATGAGGACCTTTGTAACTCTTGGCCCATTAACGGCCCGTGGTGAAACTGGCCTGTAATGAACAATGTATAACTTTATACCCATTAACGGCCCATTATTCCATTGGGCCGTTTCCAGGCCAAGTTATCTTTCGGTCTTCTCAGGGCCCATTGATTCTTGAGCTCATTTGCAGCATTCGGTTACATACGGCCCGTTACTGTCATTTTCTGCTTGTGGGCCAAATTCAGCTAGTCGTTACAGTCAGCCCGTTTGCGGATCGTTAATACGTTGGGCCATTTTCATGTAAAAAAACCTGTTGGGCTATTTTCATAGAGTTATCAAATACGGCCTACTAACGGCCTGTTATGGTCCAGGAATAGTACGGCCCATGATTGGTGAAATGATATACGCCCCGTAGAAGGCCCATGGATCCTACGGCCCGTATGAGGCCCATGGATAGTATGGCCCGTAGAAGGCCCATGGATCGTACGGCCCGTAGAAGGCCCATGGACCCTACGGCCCGTAGAAGGCCCATGGACCCTAAGGCCCGTATAGAAGGCCGATGGATCATACGGCCTGCAGGAGGCCCATGGTTACAACAGTCCGTGTGTTGCCATGATTATTTTGGCCTAGTTACCAAAAATAGGCTATTGTTGCCACTACAAAAAAACAGAAAAATAACTGCAGTGACTACAAGCAAACAACTAAACTAGACAATAAGGAAATAAATAAGCAAGCAATTAACGCTAGCCTATTACCGCTATTACACATATTACATCCACTGGGCATCAAAGTTCGCCACCAGTGCAAATATAGGGAACAAAGCAACACATTACATACACTGGCCGTCAAAATTGGCCACCAGTGCAAATAAACATGGCAGCAAAACAAGAGCATAACTGAAACAACTTCAGAAGAGCTCAAGAAACGTTATCCTGGGTATCCACCATGCTGGCAATAAGCTTAGCAAGCTGATTAGCTTTGTCCTGTTTGGTGCTAAAATCCTCCAACGCTTACTGTTGCACCAGAAAGTATGTATTTGAATGCTCCAGGGACTTCCGCAGTCCTTCCGCTTCTTGTCGCAGCACAGCTGATCGATGTCGTTCAGCTTGCAGTTGAGACTCAAGAAACCGAACTGATTCAGACAGTGAGTTTGAATAGCTTGTGCAAGCGGTAGTGGCCAGTAACTCGAACACTAAACTAAGACAGGACTTTGGGGTTGTCTCGCTGTCTTCAAGATAGTCTTCCTTAGCTGTTTTATCAGCTTTGTTGGAGACCAACAAGGATGTGTCACTATCCTGAACCCTATCTGCATTACTTCCTTTACCATTGCTTAATAAGGCACTCTTCCCCAATATTCTGTCAGCATTCTAAAAGAAGAAACAAGCAGACACATAACAAGTTTAGCATGTACTAGTATAGGAAACTCATTTCGGTGAACCAGTTCATTAGTAAGGTGGACAGGATTAAACTACCAAGTCTTCTATTGCCAAGTACTAGTACATAATAAAAGCATCAAACAAACATATATCTATGTCCTATGGTCACTTCATTGTCTTGCCAAATCAAAATAGAGACATGGCTCAAATCATATCAGTTCAAGACAAAGCAGCAGTGAAAGAATACAAAGCATGGGAAACAACACGGCACAACAAGATTTCAGATGGGTACCACAGGTCTACATGTACAACAACACTATTGGCTCTGTTGTGATGCTAGTAATGTGCATGATATGAAAGTCAACTGTATACATAATTGAAATTGAAATCAACAGAGCTATTGATAAGAGCAAACCTGTTAAAGAAACAAGCGTGAACATACCTGTTGTGCCATTGGAGTTTCGATTGGATCCTTCAATTTAAAAATAAGTTTGTATGAGTAAATACAGTGATACAAGAGCAAAGCAATCATAGTTAAAAAAAGGCGTGCCTAAGCGAGCGCTTAAGCGCACCTAGGCTCTAGGCGTTGGCAAAACGCATTGCGCATAACTACGCATAATCTGTGCATAACTGCGCATAAGCATGCACTTTGGTCAATAAAGCGCAAGGCGGTGGCAAAACGCACAATTAACGCCTAGCGCTTTTTTCAACTATGATAGCAATGGAATCTTAAATTAGAATAGTTGTTCTTCAGGTTTAGGCACTTGTTCTACATGAACAGAGTACAGTAAGACGCAAGAATATAATACTTAAAAATAGAAAATGAGCTCATAGACCTTACCACATTCTTGGTTCGGGACCAGTACAGAACAAGGCGTTCCCAGTCATCGTCCAGTAAATGTGTCTCAGGAGAACGTAAGGGAATTTGATGAGTTTCTTTGCCGGTGAAGTACGTTTTCTTCAGGTAATTCCAATACTGCCACCAAGCATTCTTGAAGATAGAAGAGGTATTAGCACAGGTTACCTCATCCTGAGTTTCCAAATCGGTCCTTCTCTATAGAGAAAAATGGGAAAATTTGTTGTATTTATAACCATCATGGAGGTAGGATGTATGGGACGAAGCAAAGTAATTGCCATGAATAACATTACTTACACATAACTCCTGGACAAACACCTGCAACTGGCATTTTCCTTCATCTTCAGTATAATATTTCCAAGATGGGAAGATACACACATATGATTTAACAACATCAAATGCGATAGATGCTAAACTACGACTAGCTGGTTGTGCTTCCTCCACAGGAATAGGCATACTAACTGGTGGAGTTGGGGTTCGCCGTGATAGTACTGGCCCTTTGGGCACTGGAGCTGCCTTACTAACTGCTCTTGTTTGGGAGATCTGTGGTGGAGATGGTGCTGTGTCAACAGGAACTGGGTTACTATCGGCTGGGGTTGGGTTAGATTGGGTGAAGCTGGTTCTCTGTCCATCGCAGTAGGGGTACAATCTGCGAGAGTTTGGGTTATGTGTGGTAGGGCTGGTTCTTGTGCATGTACAACCGGGGTGCTATCTCCACCAAGAGGTAGCACTGTATTATTTGAAGACCTTGTTTTTAGTCCGCTAGATACTGGCATCACCCGCTCCAATTCAAATGGCTGATAAACAGGAAACATAGTTGAATGTACAGACATTGTATGAGAGACAGATGCAATAGATAGTGTGGAAAAAAGAGGGCATGAAATAGTTGACATGTATATTGTTTAACTAAAACGGATAGCATGACGTAATTTCACATATATGATGTCTATCTACACTGGATAGCATAGCATAACATAATTCAAAGATACGATGAATAACTAAACATGATCGCATGACATAATTCACCTACATGTTATCTGCGTAATCAGGATCGCATCATTTAATTCACATATGTGATTTATATGCTAAACAGAGGGCATTCGATATGTTGTCTGAACTAAGAACATGGTGTTGAATATTGTGTATATGATGTCTAAACTATGCAATGCAAGACACCGTATGCATGATATGAGCAGTATAACCATGCCAAGTTAGAGCATACACCTCAGTGGGGGAATAGGACTGGTCAACTGTCTCTGAATCCATCTCTGAGGAGCTATCGGGACCCAACAAGAGATCTGCTTCGATAGGTAGCACTGTCTGCTCTGAAGGCCTTGTTTTCACTCCAGATTTTTCCATCTCCCACCCAAATGGCTGATTCACAGGAAGAGTAGTTTAATGTACAAACATTATCAACAAATGGAAATGTAATGAAGAAAAGGATGGGCAAGATATCATTCAAATATATGATGCCTGGTTAAACAGGATGGCATTGCACATTTCACATATATTATGGCTTGCTAAAAGACATGAGACTGCATAATTCCCATATATGATATAGAAACTAAACAGGTGGCATTACAGAACATGTCTAAACTAAGCAGATGACATATATGATGTCAAAAGTAGGCACTGCAAGGCAACATATGCATGATATGACTAACATCATCATGCCAAGGTAGAGCAAACACCTTGGGGGGTAAATAGGAGTGGTCAGCGGCGTCTGAATCCGCCTCAGAACAGATATCTTCCTCTGGATTACAATCTAGAGAGGGGTGGGGAGGGTTTGCCATTGAACCCACCATGGAGCGATGTCTGCATGACATTGTATTGCCGCGCAAAACTCTTCTCTTTTTCTCTACATGTTCAGCATGACTGTGTACAATATCTGACATGCATACGAAAAAAATATGGTGAGATTATGTAAGGAGAGCATGCAGAAATTTAGAGTGATGGTAACAACGAGTGGATCGACGTTTTTCCGCTGAACCAAAATAGCCCTAATGGATCGACGTGAATGTATAGTAATAAGTGATGCAACAAGTGTACAACCTCTTTGCCGTAGCCGTGTCGACCTCAGCATCATTGGGTTGGTCACTGAAGCAGTTGAGACAGAGGTGGCTGTCGGAGGTGTGCAGGAGGATCTGAGGAATCTGTAGACGGCGTCCAGGGCACTACTCTGTTGTGATGGATCGTTCTGTCGTTGGAGTAGCTCCAGTGAGCCATAAGACGTCAAGGCTGAAGCAGCACAAGATAGACATCGTCAATCTCAAGTGGGATTCTAATAGCATCTCCAATAGATGATGTAAAATGGATGTAAAATTAACATCACCAAAAACCACCTGACTACAACAGATGAGGTAAAAACTGTTGACTCTAAACTTAACTGTCAAAACTGAAATTTACTGTGGAATCTGAATGCTACTGTCGAAACTGAACGCAATGGTAGCAGAGAGGCACTTGACATGTAGTTTAGGGAGGGCCTGCAGTTCATCTTCAACCTACACCCCCCTGAGCCGCCAGCCACCACCGGCCGAACCGCCGGCCCCAGCGCCGCCTCACCGCCTCGAAACAACTCGCCACCACCGCCCCGGCCAGCCCTCTAGCCCCCCCGCCGCCACCCTGAACCCTAAGATAGATAGTGGGGTACCTCTCCAGTGAGCCCCCATCCCCGCTGCGGGTGGTTCTTCCTTAACTCCGGCGAGCCCCCCCAACCCCTGAAAATTGACTAACCCAAAATTTGATTCAGTCCACTGAAGTGTGGCTTAATCGGAGCACAGCAGCAGCACGAGCGAGGGGGAGCGCAGCAGCAGCAGCTGGGCGAGCGAGCGATCGAGCGAAAGCCGGAGCAGCAGTGAAAGTGCGTTATATCGACTAGAGGGGGGTGAATAGGCGATTTCTATGAAATTCTTCAAAACGTGGAAGTTTCGAAGACAAACAATAGAAATTAACCTATTACCATGCAGCGGAAGGTAGACTACACTAGGCAAACCATAGTCAAGTATTCAATGAAGTGAAAGCACAATGACTAATAGCAGCTAGGTAGTAAGGATCAGGTAGGAAGATATTATGAAGCCAAACAGAACACGCAGTCACTCAGTGAAGACAAAAGATAGTGCAATCATACAATGACTTCACAAGGACCAACGGTAAGTAAAGGGAAGGGAAAGATGAAACCAGTGACTCGTTGAAGACAATGATTTGTTGGACCAGTTCCAGTTGCTGTGACAACTGTACGTCCGGTTAGGGCGGCTAGGTATTGAAACCTGAGGACACACAGTCCCGGACACACAGTCCTGAACACGCAGCTCAGGACACCCAGTCCTCACCGTATTCCCCTTGAGCTAAGGTCACACAGACCTCGCCCAATCACTTTGGTAAGTCTTCAAGGTAGACTCCCAAACCTTCACAGACTTCGTTCACCGGCGATCCATAATGTCTCTTGGATGCTCAGAACGCGACGCCTAACCGGCTGGAGGATTCACAGTCCTCAAGTGTAATAAGTCGTCAGATCACACAAACAAGAAGACTTAAGTGATGCCTAACACTCTTTGGCTCTGGGTGGTTAGGGCTTTATCCTCGCAAGGAATTCTCTCTCAAAGGCTTCGAGGTGGGTTGCTCTCAAACGACAAAAGCCGTACTCTAACTCTGAGCAGCCAACCGTTTATGGTTGTAGGGGGTGGGCTATTTATAGCCACTAGGCAACCCGACCTGATTTGTCTGAAATGACCCTGGGTCACTAAGGAACTGACACGTGTTCCAACGGTCAGATTTCAAACTCACACGGCAACTTTACTTGGGCTACAAGGAAAGCTGACTTGTCCGACTCTGGACAAGATTCGCTCTCATAGTCTTCACTCGAAGACATAGGTTTTGGTTAAGCATCACTTCAGTCATTCTGACTGGTTCTCTTGGACCCCACTTAACAGTACGGTGGTTCCTATGACTCAACAAAGAAGAAAAAGAACTACGAAAGATCTAAGTCTTCGAGCTCCATAGGCTTCATGCGATGTCTTCTCTTGTCATAGTCTTCAATCTGAATATCTTCATATACCACCTTTGACATCAATGTCTTCATACATTTTTAGGGGTCATCTCTGGTAGGAAAACCGAGTCAATGAGGGACTTCTACCTGTGTTATCCTGCAATTCTCACAAACACATTAGTCCCTCAACTAGGTTTGTCGTCAATACTCCAAAACCAACTAGGGGTGGCACTAGATGCACTTACAATCTCCCCCTTTTTGGTGATTGATGACAAACTAGTTGAAGTTTTCAACAGGGAATATAATATGTGAAATTGTAAAGGAATTGTCTTCATTAGTTGCAAGGGCTCCCCCTGAAGATGTGCATATAAGTATTTGCTTTTGGAATGCAAATGCACATGGCAGGTTGTATTCGTGGAGATCCTCTTCAACTTATGATGACAATTCATTATGCATGAGAAGGTATGTGAAGATAATGACATGCATAATGGAAAATGGATGTCTGCAAAATGATCTAAGTGCGGAATTTATCGTCGCACATGCGGAATTTATCGTCGCATCATGAAGTGGCAAATAAGTAGCAGACGACCATTGAGTTTAGGTGTTACAACTCAAAGAACCAAATGTTTCAAAACGAGAGTTGTAAACACAAGGCAAAATATAAAGCAACCGCCCATGAGGACCTGCTTGAAGACTATCAAACTCATATGCTTCTCCCCCTTTTTTCAGTAAGGACCAAAAAGGATTGAAGACATAGAGCATCTACTCGTTCCCTTGAAGAGTAGGTGAAGCAGCAGGGTCGTCGGTGGTGTTCGGCGGTGTAGAAGAGCTTGGAGCAGTGTCGAAGCGTGCTGAAGGAGGTGGCGGTGAAGTAGCATCGTCTTCATCCTCGGTCACTCTGGCATTCACAGTTGCAGCAGAGGAAGAGAACTCAGAGTCTTCAAGAGATGGAGTTCGTCGCAGCACTGCCCTTCGAGGAGGTGTGGAGTCAAACTTGAAGCGTTCAGAGAAGCCATCCTCTTGAAGATCATCTTCAGAGCACATAAGCGTCAGCCCTTTCCATGTGCGTCGAGAGGTTTCATGTGCAACAAAGGCATTCTTGGTGGCAAGATTGCGAATACAGTTGACATCCACCAAGAGGCTTTGCATTTGGCGCTTTAGCCAGTCATGATGCCCATCCTGTTTCTGATGAAGAGCCACCAGAAGCTCTCGGTCATTGAGAACACGAGTGCGCTTCTTGGGTCATTGGGCAATTGTGCTATCGGTGGCTTCAGTAAGGGCAGGATGTGGTGCACGTGTAGTTCCAGCCAAAGGATACACACGAGTGACTGCTTCAACTCCTTCAATGTTCTGAGAAAAACGTTGATGCTCCGCATTCTGAAGACTTAGAGGTTCCTTGGCAGGCTCAGGATAAATGGCTTCAACGGACATATCCACATCAGGTAGAAAGATCCGATGATTGCGAGCAGATGGCTAATATGAGATAGCGGAGTGGAGTTTGATCAGCCGCATTATCCATGGAGCGTAGAACTTCAAGCCAAAAAGATCAGAGCCTGATGCAGCAAGTTGGCGGATGAAGAAGTCCTGTGCATTGAAGCATTTGCCATGAAGAATATAGAAGACCAAAGTCTTCATTGCACCTTCCAGCTTGGCATGTGGAGAATGTCCTTTGATGGGCCAGAGAGTTTGCCATAAGATGTGATAAATAGTTCTTGGCAGATACTCAAGGTCTTCAACGAAGAACTCCTTGGGATATGCAGCATCTTGGGGCAATGGCTTCATCATACTGAGCATCTGACTCATGTTTGGTTCAGGCTTTTGAAGCTGACAGCCATGTTCGTAGAGATCGCCAGGAGTGGGGAGACCAGTGAGCTCAATGATATCAAAGGCTTTGGCTTCATGATGAACATTTCCTGTCATCCACTCTAGGACCCAAGTCTTCGGATCTCTGTTGTACCCGCGGATGTGAAGTGTGGCATAGAATTGGAGCAGCAACTCTTCATTCCAATGCTCTTGGTCGGTGACAAACGGCAGCAATCCAACCTCTTTGAATTAATCCAGAGCTTCTTCCAGACAGGGCAGACCAGCTATTGCTTCGATGTCAAGACGCTTGTGTGGGAAGATGCGACCTTGATTGTATAGAATGCAGGAGTAATAGCTTCGCTGCGGATAGCTCCAGAACCGATCAGATGATATTCTTTCCCTTGAGTAGGGGTTCCTGGAGCTATTGAAGAAAGTGTTGTCTGCTTTGAAGCCATTGACATTGAAGGATCCAGATGCTGATGCAGGACCTGGAAACCTGGACAATCTTGGGATTGGCTTCTGTACCTGAGGCCTGCGCTCAACGTGATAGTCAAACTGAGGACCAGCAGCAGGCGCAGGAACAGAAGCAGCAGCATCAGTGGCTTCGCTGAATTCTGGTGCTTGGGTTGGTGAAGGCTCCACATTAGCTTCACCCATGACAGTGTCAGTGGCGTCGGTGGCAGCCTCAAGATTCTCAACCTCCACTTGACGAGCTGGAGGGTCGGTCACAGTCACGTTCTCCTCGAGAACAGCTTCTTGGTGAGATAGGGGTGTAGCAGCGCTTGCGGTTTCTTCTTCATCGGCTGATGCAGCCGGAATGTCTTCAGCAGCTTTAGCTTCAGACTGAGAGACTGGAGGCCTTGGTCCTTTGCGAAGCCTGCGTAACGCAGGCGACGCCTGTGGAGTTGGAGTTGGCTGGGCCTCAAAGTCTTCTTCCTCTTGTGCTTGTGGGTGATCAGCCCATGATGCATCCTGAGGAATTGGCATCAGAGGACGACCAATGCTGATGAGCTCGCTGTGTGTTAGCACAGGCGATGATACCTGTTGGTGCTCGAGCTGAGGAAGAACTGCATCATCTTCAACATGGTCATGGTGACCAATGTCTTCAGCAGCGATGGGATCAGTTGCTGGAAAGTCTTCAGCTTCATGAGCCCCTGTGAAAGCAGGCTCATGGACAGTCAGTTGGCGCTCTTGAGGTTCAGCGTCAGGGCGAACCATGGAGATGGGTTCAACAATCAAGGGCTCTGTGGGAGCAGCCCGTTCCTTCTTGGTCTTCCGCTTCTTCTTGGAGGGGGCAGCAGCAGAGGCTTCAGGATGTTTCCTCTTCCTTGCTTCAGCCTCAGCAGTCCTCGTCTTCTTCAGCTCTGAAGTGGTTGACCGGGCCTTTGGCTTCGAGCCAGTCATGCTAGTTGGGAAGACAATGGGATCTGCTTCCTGCCTTGGTGCGTTGGGTTCGGCCACAGTGGGCTTCTTCTTCTACTTGGCAGCCATCCTGAGATCAATGCCCGGACGCCCAAGGGCCTTGCGCTTCTCAGCCTCGTTGTAGCCTTGCACACACTTGTCAGCCAGGCTCTTCATGCGCTCACGAGAACCCTGAGCTTCTTCACGCTTCTTGAGAAAGGCTTCTTTAAGCTCGTGCAGCATGAGCTTGAAGTTCTTGACCTCTTGTACGCTGAGCTTGGCCATATGCTTCTTGAACTGAGCTTTTTCATAGTCAATCTTTTGCTTCAGTTCAACAATGTGCTGGGCGATAGATAATTCTAAAGCAATGGCGCCATGGAACGCGACACTGAGGCCAATGGGAAGTTGCAGATCTTCGAAGCTGAGGTTGGGCGTGTCAAACCACTCATCAATGAAGTTGTGGATGATTGCCACGTCAAAGAGAGGCAGATCATTGAAGATTTCTGCTTCTTCTTTGCTCTTGATGAGTTGCTCAAGAGCGTCATCTGCAAGATCTTCATCACTGGACAGATCAATGGCATCGTTTCGCAGAATGGCAGTAGCTGTCAGTTCTTGGCCGGTGTGTGGCAGAGGCATCTTGACTTTCTGGGGCTTGGAGATGCGTGATAAATCTTCAGACTGCACACTGTCTTCAGGAGGTGCAGTAGCCAGTGGCTTCGCCCGTGAGATTTTTGATGCAGAGGCAGGCTTTGAAGCTTTAGGCTGCTTCAACTTCTTTGGCTTCGGCGTTGCAGGCGCTTCACCTGATTCAGCGTCATCTGCAGGCTCATTCACGGCAGTCCCTTGAACCACGATATGGGTGATGAGACCTTCAAGGTTGTAGAAAGGACCGATGACATTGGGTTCTGCATCACGAGTTCCATCGGCACGGGGAGCAGAGGGACCAGGGTTGAAGTCTAATCCCAAAGACTTCTTGTTCTGCTTCGCTGAGTTCTGGGCAAACTGAAAGTTGCGCTTAAACAGATTGTCGTCACGACACCATAGCAGTGACGATGGGTCAGCATCCGCATGCTGTGGTCCACGGACCATGCAGGGATAGAAGCCTTGTTCAATGGCTTCATCTCTGGTCCCGGGTTGAAGATTTTTGTAGAGGATGTCTCCCCATGGTCGCTTGATGGTATTCTTTTCAGCATATTCCTTTGTCACAAATCTGTATTTGAACCACTGTTCTGCCCAATAGCGTTGAATCCATTGGATTCGTGTCTTGCGCTGATTATAATCCTCTTCATGATCTGTCTTGTACAGCTCTGAGAGGTCATCGGGCAGATCTCTTGATGTTTCTCCTCGACGCTTTCTGCCACCCTTCCTTGCTGATTTCTCTGAAGGCATGAACTTTAAACTGAATGGCTTCAATACGTTCAAAGGCTTCAAAGGATTTCGCTTGCTGGACAAACAGGAACTGGCTTCGAGAGAATTTATGTGATACTGTAAGAATTCTGCAAATGAATGCAGACTATGAGAACCAAGGGATTCTCCCACGGACATGTACCTATGACAGCATTAAGGTGCGAGGGAAGGGGAAGAGGTCATATGCATTCTCAGAAGATTTTGAAGATAAATCAATTTAGAAGACATTGACCTCATCGTGCAAAGACATTCACTCATAGATAAGGAGCTGGTTCCAGATTTGTACGAATCCACGGATCAGTACAAGTGAGGAATCTAACTACTTTGTGAAGCATAAGTGAATATACTAGGCATATTATGATATGCAGTTTGAAGTGGATCCAACATGTGTGAACAAAAACCACTTGTGGTAGAAAGTGACGAATCTATAGGATCAAAGGGGCCGTAAAAAGGAAGTTTTGTTTACCACACATAGAACTGCTAGATGGAGTGGAAGAGGAGGCCGACCAGTCCGATCGTCCGTGCCCTAACTTGGCGACGGAGGACACCTACGGTGGCGGCGGAGAAGACGATGTCCGCGGTCGGCGTGAAGATGGCGTCGGAGAGGTTGCGGCAGCTAAGCGCTTCGTCACCGGCGTCGTCGAGGGCTAGCGGTGGCGCTAGGGTTCGTGCGAGAGTGGAAGAAGAGATAATGACTGTGGTGAGGCGTGTATTTATAGGGACAGGGGCGGCTCAGTGTTATTACACAGGTGCCCCTGGCGATTCACATCTTAGGAACATGTGTCCATCATGCAACATATGGGGGGTTGTTCCACGTCCCACGCACGCCTGGATTGTCGGGTGGTCGTTCCCACTTCTCCGGGTTTCAGGTGAAGGAATGAGCATTGAAAACGGACTTAATGTTTGTCTCTGTATCTTCTGCTGACAAGGACGCAGAGAAGACATTCGACAGTTTCAATAGAATGCATATGATTTGGAGAGATAGAGTTTGAGATAGAAAGCATAGAGAGGTTAGGGTCCGATCACATTCACTTAGTTCAAAAGATTCAACAAGAAGACATAGCTATAAGTGAATGCTATAGAGGACAGAACACTAGTATATATATATATTCAACATAGTGAAGATAATCATGAAGACATGTTGAGATTGAAGCCAAACCAAATGTGAAGACATAGGAAATGTAACGCCATGAGTGAAACACTTCAAACAGAACATTTGGTGGTGGCGTTACCCACCGTATAGGAAGTATTAGACCCAGACACGGCACACAATTATCGTGCCGCTCCGAAGTCAAATTCCACATTAATGTATTCACACTTAGAATGTATGTCTTCATTGATTGAAGATATACTTTACTTCGTGTGTTGCACATCTAAGTCATCAATATGCATAAGTGTTAGGATGTGTGCCTAATCACAGGACATTTGAGGATTCCAAGATATTTAGCTCACACCGTAACTTGCAAAATCTCTTCTCATCCAAGGGCTTGGTGAAGATATCTGCCAATTGCTCTTCAGTGTTGACGTGTATGATATCAATATCTTCCTTCACAACATGATCTCTGAGAAAGTGATGACGAATTTCAATGTGCTTTGTCTTCGAGTGCTGAACTGGGTTGTTGGCAATCTTGATGGCGCTTTCGTTGTCGCAGTAGAGTGGCACTTGCTTCAGATGAATGCCATAGTCCTTGAGTGTTTGCTTCATCCATAGAAGCTGAGCGCAGCAAGATCCAGCAGCAATGTATTCAGATTCAGCAGTGGAGAGAGATACACAGTTCTGCTTCTTTGAAGACCAACATACAAGTGATCGTCCTAGAAAATGACATGTGCCTGATGTAGACTTGCGATCCACCTTGTCACCAGCATAATCAGCATCCGAGAATCCAACCAGATCAAACTCTGAGCCCTTTGGATACCATAATCCTAGAGTTGGGGTGTGAGCCAAATATCGAAGAATTCGCTTCACAACAAGTGATGCGACTCCTTTGGTGCCGCTTGGAATCGAGCACACATGCAAACACTAAGCATAATATCTGGCCTAGATGCACATAGATAAAGTAAAGAACCAATCATGGAGCGGTATACCTTTTGATCGAACTCTTTACCATTGTCGTCAGGACCCAGATGATGTTTGGCTGGCATTGGCGTCGTGAAGCCTTTGCAGTCTTGCATACCGAACTTCTTCAGGCAATCTTTGAGATACTTCTCTTGAGATATGAAGATGTCGTTTCGTTGCTGACGTATTTGAAGACCGAGGAAGAACTTCGGCTCTCCCATCATGGACATCTGATATTGCTCTTGCATCATATATCCAAACTCTTCACTGTACTTTTGATTGGTGCAGCCGAAGATAATGTCATCCACATATATTTGGCATACAAATAGTTCACCATCATATGTCTTCGTGAAGAGAGTGGGGTCGAGGGAACCAGGTATGAAGCCTTTGCTCTTCAGGAAGTATTTGAGTGTGTCATACCAAGCCCGAGGGGCTTGTTTGATGCCAAACAGTGCCTTGTTGAGCTTGTATACCATGTCAGGATGTTTTGGATCTTCAAAGCCAGGCGGTTGTGCAACATACACTTCTTCTTCAATCTTGCCATTGAGAAAAGCGCTCTTCACATCCATTTGATATAGAAGTATGTTATGATGATTTGCATAGGCCAGCAGTATGCGTATGGCTTCAAGTCGAGCCATGGGAGCAAATGTTTCATCGGAGTCAATCCCTTCCACTTGAGTATATCCTTGAGCAACGAGACGAGCTTTGTTTCTGACAACTTGACCATGCTCATCTTGCTTATTGCGGTATATCCATTTGGTGCCTATTATATTGTGCTTCCGAGGGTCAGGACACTTAACCAGTTCCCATACATTATTCAGCTCAAACTGTTGAAGCTCTTCTTGCATAGCTTGAATCCATTCAGGTTCCATGAAGGCTTCTTCAACTTTATTGGGTTCTGTTATTGAGACGAATGCGAAGTGCCCACAGAAATTTGCTAGCTGAGTTGCCCTTGAATGAGTGAGCGGACCGGGTGCATTGATACTATCAATTATTCTCTCAATCTGCACTTCATTGGCAACACGAGGATGTACAGGGCGAAGATTTTTCTCTTGCTGATCATTGTCATTGTTAGAAGTATTGTCTTCAGGCTGAGCATTGTGTTCAGGTTGATGAGGTGCGGATATGATAAGTTCCTCTTCAGGTTGAGCTTCAGAGGGTATGATTTCTCCAGTTCCCATTAGTTTGATTGATTCACTGGATGGAACTTCATCTAGCACATTTGGCAGGTGCTCTCTTTGTGAACCGTTAGTCTCATCGAACCGCGGATCCACTGTTTCAATCACTTTATAATGAAAGAGATTGAAGACTATGTAGGAGTGCGAATCCTTTCCATATCCAAGCATAAAACCCTCATGTGCTTTTGGTGCAAATTTTGAAGTGTGATGTGGATCCTTGATCCAGCACCTGGCGCCAAATACTCTGAAGTAACTGACATTTGGCTTCTTGCCAGTTAGGAGTTCATAAGATGTCTTGTTCAGAAGCTTGTGAAGATAAACACGATTGATTGTATGGCATGCAGTGTCAATGGCTTCAGTCCAGAATTTTCTTGGAGTCTTGTATTCATCTAGCATTGTTCTAGCCATCTCAATGAGTGTTCTGTTCTTGCGTTCGACGATGCCATTCTACTGTGGCGTGTACGGAGCTGAGAATTCATGTGTGATGCCCAAGGTATCAAGATATGTGTCAAGGCCAGTGTTCTTGAATTCAGTGCCATTGTCACTTCTTATGTGCTTTATCTTGGCGCCAAAATTGTTCATAGCTCGATTGGCGAAGCGTCTGAAGACATCCTGCACTTCAGTCTTGTAAAGGATTATGTGCACCCAAGTATATCTAGAGTAATCATCAACAATCACGAAGCCATAGAGGCAAGCAGTAGTAGCAAAGGTTGAGTAGTGAGTGGGACCAAAAAGATCCATGTGGAGCTGTTCGAAGGGTTGAGTAGTAGTCATGATTGTCTTCGAAGGATGTTTTGCCCTTGTCATCTTCCCTACTTCATAGGCACCGCATAAGTGATCTTTCTTGAACTTGACGCCCTCGATTCCTATGACATGCTTCTTCTTTGCAAGGGTGTGGAGGTTCCTCATGCCAGCATGCCCTAGCCTCCGATGCCAGAGCCAGCATTCTGAAGCTTTTGCTAGAAGACATACGGCAAGCTGTGGTCCTGCTGAGAAATCTACCACGTACAAATCATCTTTCCGATACCCTTAAAACACTAGAGACTTGTCAGATTCCATTAGAACAAGGCAGCGATATTTTCCAAACATTACAATCATGTTCAAATTGCAAAGCATTGAGACAGACATTAAGTTGAAGCCAAGGGATTCAACAAGCATGACTTTATCCATGTGTTGATCCTTTGAGATTGCAACTCTACCTAGACCCAATACCTTACTTTTACCAGTGTCAGCAAATGTGATGTGACTCTTGTCGGATGGACGTAAGGTTGAGTCCATAAGAAGGCTTCTTTTGCCAGTCATGTGATTGGTACACCCACTATCAATAATCCATTCTGAAGACGCTGGTGTCGTACCCTACAGTGCAGTTAGGGGGATAGGCTTCACGAAGAGAATTGTGAAGCAAAAACATTTGACGAACCAGTGGGTTATGAAAGCTTAGATCCAGATTAGGACTGATAGGGAGTGTAGCAAGCGATTCAGGAACGAAGTACATAGTAAGACCATTCGGGCATTTGATCTTGCACCCTACAAGATGTTTAAGGTCCCCAACAATAGCGTCAGACGATTTTGGTTTTCTGCTGGAGACCCTTCCCTGCAAAAGAGAGTTAAGCTTTCTTAGCCACCCACATCTTCAAGGGTGGATTAGAAGCAATAAGTCTAAGTGCAGCGTCTGAGAACTTTGGCTTTCGAGCCCTAGCAAAAAGTCTTGCAGGCGAACAATAGTACTCATAAGAATAAGCAGAATAGTTCTTGGTCTTATGAACATGGTGGTTCGATGAACCGTGCTCATATTAATAGGCCTGAGTATGGTTTCCCTGCAAAACATTTGCGTTAGTGCGACTCAGGTGAGTCCTCTGTCTGTATGAAGCCTTTGGACCGTATGAAGCCTGTGGTCTGGGGTTTGTCTTCTTCACCTGTGGTGTCATGATGACATTCACAGGAAGATTTTCCAAACACTTTTTCGGCACCCAGATCTTCTTCATAGGCGGCCCATTCCTGCAGTTAGTACCAATATACCTGGCAAACACTTCACCATTCTGATTCTTAAACAGTTTATGGTTTGCATCCAAGGATTCATCAATGACAATGGGGTTAGCACAAGTGAAGCCAGATAGATTGGATGGATCTGCCGAAGGTTCCTTTGCAGCAACCCATGTGGTTTTGGCGTACTGCTTAGGTTTCTAGTAAGAGCCATCAACATTCATTTTCCTTATGAACCCAACACCCTCTTTCCTCGGGTTTCGGTTCATAATCTACCTTTTGAGGACATCACATAGTGTCTGATGCCCTTTAAGACTTTTGTACATCCCTGTTTCAAGCAATGTCTTCAACCTAGCATTCTCATCAGCAATAGCAGTGGTATCCTCAGCAGAGGGGTTAGTTACCACATCAACAGTTGAAGATATTGCAACAGTAGCAGCAGTAGAACATTCAGCAATAGAAGTAGCATTATCACACTCAATGCATTTAAGACATGGTGGTTCAAATCCTTCCTGAGCGGAACTGATCTGTTCGGTGCGAAGTGACTCATTTTCCTTTTGAAGATCTTCATGAGCCGCTCTCAATTTCTCAAGGTCTTGCTTCCTTTGAAGATAATCATAGGAAAGCTTTTCATGAGTTGTTGAGAGCGTTTCATGACGACTTTCAAGTTCCTCATACTTAACATGAAGATTTTTTATGTCTTCAATTAAGGACTCAGATCGAGTCATTTCAGCGCCTAACAGATCATCGCTTTTGTCTAACAGTTTTTGAATATGTTCCATAGCTTTCTGTTGTTCAGTTGCAATTTTAGCAAGTGTTTTGTAGCTGGGTCTTGAACCACAATCAGAGTCATCTTCACTAGATGTTTGATAGTGAGTAGTGCATGTGTTTACCTTGGCACTGCGTGCCATGAAGCAGTAGGTAGGAGCGGAGTAGTCCTTGTCATTTGCATCGGTGTGAGTGATGAAGTCATTGTCTTCAGTGTTGAAGATGGACTTGGCAACGTATGCGGTAGCCAGACTTGCAACACCAGAATCGGACTCCTCCTTAGACTCCACCTCCGCCTCCTCAGAAGCGGACTCCTCCTATGAATCCATTTCCTTGCCAACAAATGCACATGCCTTGCCAGATGAGCTCTTCTTATGTGATGAAGACTTTGAGGAAGACTTGGAAGAAGACTTTGAGTATTTCTTCTTCTTCTTGTCGTCAGAGTCATATTCCTTGCTCTTCTTCTTCTTGTTGTTCTCATTGTCCCACTGCGGACACTCAGAGATGAAGTGGCCAGGTTTCTTGCACTTGTGACATGTTTTCTTCTTGTAGTCATGAGCAGAAGCTTCATCATTCCTTGAGCTTGATCGTGAAGACTTTCTGAAACCTTTCTTCTTGGTGAATTTTTGGAACTTCTTCATAAGCATAGCAAGTTCCTTTCCAATGTCTTCAGGATCATCAGAACTGCTGTCAGATTATTCTTCAGATGAGGAGACAGCTTTTGCCTTCAAGGCACGAGTTCGCCCATAGTTTGGACTGTAGATATCTCTTTTCTTAGAAAGCTAAAACTCATGTGTGTTGAGCCTCTCAAGTATGTCAGACGGATCGAGTGTCTTGAAATCAGGACGTTCTTGAATCATCAGGGCTAGGGTGTCAAACGAACTGTCAAGTGATCTCAGTAGTGTCTTGACGACTTCATGCTTGGTGATCTCAGTAGCGCCGAGGGCTTGAAGCTCATTTGTGATGTCAGTGAGTCGATCAAACGTGAGCTGGACATTCTCATTGTCATTTCGCTTGAAGCGGTTGAAGAGGTTGCGAAGGACACTGATTCTCTGATCTCTCTGGGTTGAGACGCCTTCGTTGACCTTGGAGAGCCAGTCCCAGTAGCTTAGATGTTTCCAGAGCACTCACGCGGCCATACTGTCCTTTGGTCAGATGACCACAGATGATATTCTTGGCAGTAGAGTCCAGTTGAATGAACTTCTTGACATCAGAAGCAGTGACACCTTCTCCAGCCTTGGGAACGCCGTTCTTGACGACATACCATAGGTCGACGTCAATGGCTTCAAGATGCATGCGCATCTTATTCTTCCAGTAGGGATATTCAGTTCCATCGAAGACGGGGCACACAGCGGAGACTTTAATTATCCCTGCAGTCGACATAGCTAAAACTCCAGGTGGTTAAACCGAATCACACAGAACAAGGGAGTACCTTGCTCTGATACCAATTGAAAGTGCGTTATATCGACTAGAGGGGGGCTGAATAGGCGATTTTTATGAAAGTCTTCAAAACATGGAAGTTTCGAAGACAAATGATAGAAATTAACCTATTACCATACAGCGGAAGGTAGACTACACTAGGCAAACCATAGTCAAGTATTCAATGAAGTGAAAGCACAATGACTAATAGCAGCTAGGTAGTAAGGATCAGGTAGGAAGATATTATGAAGCCAAACAGAACACGCAGTCACTCAGTGAAGACAAAAGATAGTGCAATCATACAATGACTTCACAAGGACCAACGGTAAGTAAAGGGAAGGGAAAGATGAAACTAGTGACTCGTTGAAGACAATGATTTGTTGGACCAGTTCCAATTGCTGTGACAACTGTACATCTGGTTAGGGCGGCTAGGTATTTAAACCTGAGGACACACAGTCCCGGACACCCAATCCTGAACACGCAGCTCAGGACACCCAGTCCTCACCGTATTCCCCTTGAGCTAAGGTCACACAGACCTCGCCCAATCACTCTGGTAAGTCTTCAAGGTAGACTCCCAAACCTTCACAGACTTCGTTCACCGGCGATCCACAATGTCTCTTGGATGCTCAGAACGCGACGCCTAACCGGCTGGAGGATTCACAGTCCTCAAGTGTAATAAGTCGTCAGATCACACAGACAAGAAGACTTAAGTGATGCCTAACACTCTTTGGCTCTGGGTGGTTAGGGCTTTATCCTCGCAAGGAATTCTCTCTCAAAGGCTTCGAGGTGGGTTGCTCTCAAACGACAAAAGCCGTACTCTAACTCTGAGTAGCCAACCGTTTATGGTTGTAGGGGGTGGGCTATTTATAGCCACTAGGCAACCCGACCTGATTTGTCCAAAATGACCCTGGGTCACTAAGGAACTGACACGTGTTCCAACGGTCAGATTTCAAACTCACACGGCAACTTTACTTGGGCTACAAGGAAAGCTGACTTGTCCGACTCTGGACATGATTCGCTCTCATAGTCTTCACTCGAAGACATAGGTTTTGGTTAAGCATCACTTCAGTCATTCTGACTGGTTCTCTTGGACCCCACTTAACAGTATGGTGGTTCCTATGACTCAACAAAGAAGAAAAAGAACTACGAAAGATCTAAGTCTTCGAGCTCCATAGGCTTCATGCGATGTCTTCTCTTGTCATAGTCTTCAATCTGAATATCTTCATATACCACCTTTGACATCAATGTCTTCATACATTTTTAGGGGTCATCTCTGGTAGGAAAACCGAATCAATGAGGGACTTCTACCTGTGTTATCCTGCAATTCTCACAAACACATTAGTCCCTCAACTAGGTTTGTCGTCAATACTCCAAAACCAACTAGGGGTGGCACTAGATGCACTTACAAGCAGCAGCAGCGCGAGAGAGCGAGAGCCAGAGCAGCAACAGCAGATCCGGCTGGTATGGACGCCGCCGCCGAAGGGGCCTTGGACTGGGGGAGAGCCGTCGTGGAGATGTCACCCACGGCGTCGGCTTCAAGGTAGCCGCTCCATGGGGGTGCGGGATGGAGCACCGTCGGCGCCGGGAGGTCGAGTTAAGGAGAAGGTGCGATGCGATTAGTGTACAACCTCTTTGGTGGCGCCGAGTAGGCCTCGGCTTCGTCCGAGGAGTCGGTGAGGATATTGCGGTTCCGGTGGAGCAGGTTAAGGCGGCGCTGTGGGGATGGAGCAGCCGTGATAGACAAGGCGATCGTCGGAGCAGCTCCTTGGAGGTGGAGGACGGGGCGGCTGAACCGGCGGGATGGCGAGATGGATGACAGATCCTCATCTGGGGAGGTAGACGAGGGACGTCGAGCTGTTGTGGTGGACGACATCATCGGGGAAGAGGCTCCGGCTGGGCAGCGGTGACGTGGCGGACGGAGGAGGGTGGGGTTTTGCGGCTGGAGCGGAGAGGTTATGGCGGCCTGGGATTTCGAATGGCGAAAAGGGGGCGATGGGAGGGGGTGAAGCATGACATAGGGACGCGCTTGTCTAAAATGTAGGGTGTGTTACAAAAGTACCCCCCACCGATTTGAACTAGCGGCCCTTTTGGCTCAGGGTTAGAAGGGGGATTTCGCGTGTCGGGATTTGGCAACTGGAGGGAGTTTTCACGCGCGTTGTAATTTCGGGATAGCAAGGCGCGGGTTGTGAAGGCGCCAGTTTTGGGAGCACAATATCTGAATTTTTGGGATATAACAAGACGCGGGTTGAATTTTAGGGACAAGCCTAACGTGTAGTAATATTGTACTTGTACGTACCAAATGCACTTCCCTCAACCAAAAAGAAAACGAAAAAAATAAAACTATTCACACCACACAAAGAGAGAGTCTTGCCCCGTTTTACTATACAAATGCTATTCAAAGCTACTCCCTCCTTCCATCTATATAGGGCCTAATGCGTTTTTCGATGCTAACTTTGACCAAATATTAGAGCAACGATATATGACATGCAACTTACACAAAGCACACCGTTAAATTCGTCTGTGAAAGGTTCTTTCAATGATATAATTTTCACATTGTGCATGTCATGTACTATTAATCTTGTCAATAGTCAAAGGCGGTCTTAAAAATCTCATTACGCCCTATATAGATGGAAGGAGGGAGTATGAATCCATGTTATGTCCGATTAAATTTTTTCGCTTGCTGTATAATGCATGTAACCTACTCATACCAACATTTTAGTGCATTCCAAATGTCTATACTACCGCTGCAATTCGAACTAAATTTGAATTCGTTTCTCTATTTCAATAAGAATCTACAATCATGATTGTTGCCAACTTCAACCATCATAGTTTCCTTGCTATCCGCCAGATATAAATCGGACGGCCTATAATGCAGGATGGCAGGCACACCATAATCAACAACTCCGTTTTTTATAAGAGTAGAGATAAAATATATTAAATGTAGTATAACATGTTCATAACCACACCATGTGTATCACCGTTATATATATTAACACATGCGTCGGTTTGAAACACTATGATAAATTGTTCAAATATCTGAATTCGCTTTTTGTAATGAAGTATATATGATCTCTATTCGTCTTTTACACCCACACAACCCTCTTGTCATTGTAGCTAGCGCTAACTTTCTCTTGTGCATGCACACGCCCGCATCCCTCTCACCCTCCCTCAGCATTCTCTAGCTCCATCATGCAAATTCGTCTTTTCACTTTAGGTCATTCACCCGCGGTGTGTGTAGGCCCCCCAGCTCATTCTTTATGGCACACATCGATCGATATGCCTCTCTAGCCAGGTGTGCCTACCACAAACACAAGCTTCCCCTCTTCTCTTGTCACCGTCCATGCCTCACTCCCACCACTCTTTTCATCGTTCTCGTACTCGCACACTCCTCCCCCCTCGATATAGTATGCCTCTCGTACCACCTCCTACATGCATCCCTCTCTCTCTATCCTTCTCCTCGTGCCTCATTTGCTTCTAACACACACATGCATGTATACCGATCGATCTCCCAACATATACCTAGATCGACTTCAACTACCCCCCCCATTGATCGACGTACCTCACAAGTTATGTCTCTCCTTTCTCTAACAAAGGGCGATTGATCTTCCTATGTAGTTATGTCTGCTTACCACAACCACATCGTCCCCCCTCATCATTCATGCATGCCTTCCTGACCCGTCTCTCACACGCACGTGCACAGACAACAAGCAGCCATCTCCTCTCTTATTGATATTGCGGGCGTGCCCTCCGTTTGTCTAGAAAGCCTATCCCACCATTTGTTAGAAGCAACTCCACTACCACCCCCTCCAACACTCTAGCTCTATCTCTCTCCCAACCTTATTCCTCTCCTGCACATATGCATGGATGCCGATCGATCTCCCTTAATACATGAGGCAGATCGATCTCCTTAAT
The DNA here is from genome assembly GCF_056163025.1 of Triticum urartu. Lineage (NCBI taxonomy): Eukaryota > Viridiplantae > Streptophyta > Magnoliopsida > Poales > Poaceae > Triticum > Triticum urartu. Next base: position 146,667,117 of record NC_141873.1, on the reverse strand, counting down.
ACATGAGGTAGGCCTCTCTCCTCCTCCACACATATACCAGCCATTGTACCTCTATAGTTAATTGGGCCTCCCTCTTCCCCCACCACACACTGATAGTCGAGCGCCGCAAGTAGGTATCCATGCCACAGAGACAAACTGCACATGTCCCATCTCACGTTCCAGTAGGCCAGCCATTCTATATCTTTGACGTGGGCACACACAAATTCGATGGCACCCTTTATCGATCACGCGCGCACACACACACACATCATCCCTCTCTTTGATTCTATGGACACCTCAAGCCGATGATACCTCCATTGTCTTCTCGTGGATCGCCCACTCTCTTCTCGTGGAGTATATGTTATATCCAGGACTCTATTTCACACACATTGCATATGTTACATTTTTTGATTGACCCCCCCCAAAGACTCTCAAGAACCCACACACTATATCTCTCTAGGTTTGTATCTCTCTCGCACAACCCCACGTAGGTGGTGTACGTATACAAGAAGAGAATAGGTGCACCGTGCACGTACTCACGCTTCGTGCCCAGCCACACCCGCGCGGGTACACGGTGGAGCTCATTTCTTTACGAAATGGCAGCCCACGTGCTAATTTGAACGCCTGTAGCGGTTGTTTACCTAGGGAGGTCGTGTACCACGCGTGCACGAAACAAAGTTCGACTTGACGTGTTGTCGCGTTATTTTTAAATAAAGTTATATCACTCAATGGCACGTACACAGAATATAAAACGATTTTTATGGAGAAAAAGGTAGTCCGCTCACTATATACAATGGAGCCTGCCTGCCTGGTTTGTCGCTCTTCAGAGTATCTCACACAAGGCTGCGTTGGCCTCTCTCTCTCTCTCACCGTTGGTCACTGATCCGGCCGCATCCCGTCCGCCGGGGGAAAGGGAGTGTGGTGGCCTCTCTCTCTCTCACTGTTGGTCACTGATCCGGCCGCATCCCGTCCGCCGGGGGAAAGGGAGGAAGTGCATCGTTTCTCCGTTCGACGGAACCGAGGCAGCACGTCCCGATCTGCGGTACACGCCGTTCTCTCTGACCAAGCTCCGGTGCGGCAGCGCCTATGCCACCTGATCGTAGATTCCGCCCGCCGCTGCTCACCTAGTTACATCCCGACGACCTCCAGGTATCCCCTCCGGCCTTGCTCCACTGCCCGTCTTCCCACGTCGCTGCATGTGGATCTTCCTTAGTTCTTTGCCCAAACCGTAGCTCGTCCGGCGTACTTTCCATACTGCATTCTCGTCCTCACACCGTTTTAGACAAACACAATCATGTTCTTATCTTCCCTTAGGACAAGGAATATGCTTATTTTTTGTCGTCGCATGTGTCATCAACTATTATTGGCCAGTAATTGTTTCCTTTCTACCTCTTTTTTGCAAACAGGGCTATCAATTTCACCTCGTTGCTATTGCGACCTTTTGGTGAACTGCACAAATCACTTTTTTCTTAAGAGTGTTTTGTGCGGTTGTACTAAAATGTCACACGGGCAACGTCTCTACATTTCAATGCGACTGCACAAAGGGAGATTGGTTTTGCTCTATCCTCCTCGTCCAACTCCGAGCCTAATCTTCTCCAACTAGTTAGTCTTAAGAGAGACTGCAAAGGTGACCGGCTTCTATTTGTGTGTTTATTGTTTCATCAGCAGTCCTCTATTATCGTAATCACACTTAATATCTTTGGAACAGGGACGCTCAGCTCTATTTTAGTGGAATTGCACAAAATGACCGGAATGTTGCATGCTCCAGACAGCTACTTTTTTCCCAACATGCTTGTTGATTTAGACAGAGCGGGGGGACGTTGCTGCCAATGAAAGCATGGATCAATTTTAATTTAACACCTTCTCACAACTCTGTCTTCAGTTGTGATGTAATTATTAGCTCTGATCTGCTAATAATTGACATGCATTAGCAAGGAAGTTAGTTTTTTATTGTTTCCGAAAGAGCATCGATGGAAAGACATCCAAAACAAAAGCTGAAAGCTCACACCATTGTACAATTTCATGTCGCTGGAAAATTATTTGTATAGTATGTCAATTATGTAAACAAATGATGGAAGTTCGATAGCATTGCCAGAAGCCTCTTCATCATCCGGGTCAATGTGCCATGCACAAAATTATACTCCTTCGTTCCTAAATATTTGTCTTTTTTACAAATTTCAAACGGGCATATTTTAGAGTGTAGATTCACTCATTTTGCTTCATATGTGTACTCCCTCCGTTCCTAAATATTCTATTCGTCTTTCTAGAGATTTCAACAAGTTACTACATACGGAGCAAAATGAGTGAATCTACACTCTAAAATATGTCTATATACATCTGTATGTGCCAGTCCATTTGAAATCTCTAAAAAGACAAATATTTGAGTAGTCACTCGTTGAAATCTCTAGAAAGACAAATACTCCGGAGTATATTTAAGAATCGAGGGGGTAGTGCACAACCGCATGGGAGACTCAGCCCGGTCGTTGCGCCGCATTAATAGTGTGTAATGAGCAGTCAAATCATAAGCCCCACCTTTCCCACTATAAGTTGCTCTGAAGAAGCAACCATCAATACGCTCTTCTTTGAATCCGCTCATACTACTCCATCTGTCACTGTTTATACAGCGCGCTTCAGAAAAAAGAAAAAAAAATGTGTGGGACCAAGGCGACTAGCGATCGGCTTGAAAAATAGCATTGGTAGTTATAGCATGGTGTATATTACTAGAGGGAATAATGCATACACACATGCATGCAGTGCTTCCACCCCGGGTACACACATGCATGCACTTACTCCACTCCGTAGTAGTACAGTACATGGAGAGAAAATTGTGGACTTGATTGCGGTTACCATGCCCTAATTAATTGAGCATTAAACCTAACACGTCTAAAGTCTCTCTGGTGGTGGAAATGCATTGAGAGAAATGCATCATAATGAAGCGCGCCCTGTAAACTGTGACGGAGGGAGGAGTAGTATGAAGGTGCAAAACCAAGTACGCGTATGGCCAGTCGCTCAACGCACGTCCTCTTGGCTTATCACTGACATGTGGGACAGGAGTGTGAGCAAACCGATCTCAATTGACGGCAAAGAGCCAACCCGCCGTTCCTTGAGAGAGACGAGAGGAGCGAGAACACACAGACGGGCTCGCACGTAGGCCAAGATATATTCGAGCATGGTTGGTTGATCGATATCATTCATTACATGTTGGGCTGCCATTTTCCGCCCTTCTCCGGAATAAACATGTACTTTATCAGAGATAAAAAATAAGAGTACAGACGCTCCACCATGCGGTTCTAGTAGTAGTACTACTCGTACTACTGCGCTTGGCTCTTCGCCTCTTCGTGAAGTCGAACAATGATGGTACTCCGCATGTTGGGTACTACAGTGTATGCCTCTCACAATCTGACACTGAATGGACTGATGCATGTCCACCGATGGTAGGTTGCATTAGTCAAAAGGCGTAAGCGAGCTTCACCATGTCCTGCAAGCTTCTCCTCGTTTTGCGAGTTAACGGGACACACCAAAAAGTAGTGCTAGTCCATACTCCCTCCTTTTTGGTTAATATGGCTTCGAAACTACTACGCAGACGATACTTGTTCGGACGAAAGCTGGACGATGGTGAATCCATTGGCATGTCGTAGTTTGCTCATAGGCATGGACGGCTTGATTAGCATCGTCGTGCAAGAATCGTGCACCATGAGTCGTCTGCATAGCAGCGCTCATATGGCTTAATCTTTTTTGCGGGTAAATGAGAGAGATTTATTCATATATAAGCATTCTTAGGACGATCGGCCAAGACAGTGGTCACTAGGAAGCGAGGTACCCCGCAAAAAAGAAGTAGGAAGCGAGGTGTTTCATCAAGCCAGCTCTCGGCCACATTCAAAGTGCAGCAAGCACGGTTCGCACGAAGATGCGCCACAAGGTTTGCTGACCTGTTTACATGCTGAATAACAAAAAGAGAGGAAATATTACCGAGCGCTACTATTTGTAATAGGATATGAGCCAAAATTAAGCAAGAATTGTGGCAACTGTTCCATGCAATCAACTTCCATTATCACATGCGAGAACCCTCAAAGAGAACCAAATGTGTTGAAGATTGTTTTATCACATTTTAAAATTATAATAAGAGTGCAGACGCTCCTCCATCCGGTTCGTACTAGTATAGTACGTACCTTTATAGACTATAGTAGTAGTACTAGTAAACTTTGCGCTTGGTTGTTCGCCTATTCAGGAAGTCGAACAATAATAGCACTAGTAGTAGTATAGTGTATGCTTCTGGCAATCTGACACCGAATTAACTATTGCACGTCCACCGCTTGAGCGAGGGAGAGCTTGCATTAGTCAAAAGTTTCTCCTTGTCCTGCGAGACACCGCGCGCAAGCTTCTCCCGTCCTGCAACCTTCTCCTCGTTCGGCAAGTTGACGGGACACAGCAAAGTAATGCTAGTCCATACTGCCTCCTCTCTGGTTAATATGGCTTAATTTCAAACGAGATAAATACACTGTCTGTCACTATATATTTGTAAAAATACGGTCAGTGGACTTCATAATACGCTCATTGCGCTCAATATATATATTTTCCGGTGTTTATACGGTCACTAGCTCACCCTGACTGAGTATGTGTGTGCATGCACGTGTAGGTTAAGCACTTGAGCGTGACCGTGTGTGTTCCATCGTGTGCTCGGACATGCATGCATTAGGGCATCGCGCGCGTTTTTGCGTCCATGTGTACGTGTGACTGTTGCATACATGTAGGGGGAGTATGTGTAGGGGCCACTAAGGAGAAGTCAAATCACACAGTAAGTTAGTCGGAAGAAGCAACCATCATTTCACTCTTGAATGACATGTACGCAATATAAAATGGTTGATATGGAGAGAAAAAGAAAACCACTATATATACACTAGCAGGAGCCTAAGCTACAAGCCTTCTTACTTAGGTTGCTCTCTTCACAAGCATAGAACGACGGGCCTGATCCCGCAGCTGGGGGAAGGGAACAATGTTCTGCGTAGACGCGGTCGACATCGGCGAGGGAGAAAACCCACAGTCGACGCGTCCCAATCGGGGGTCACCGCGGTATGGGCCGATGTCGCGTCCCAACCGCCCTTCTAGCTACAGCCCGACGTCCCAGGTAGTCCATCTTCCTTTTGGAGCCGGCTTGCTCCACTGCCGTAGCTCCATCTCCATGTCGATCTTTCTCTACTTCTACCGGCTTCTACTTGTGATGAGTTTATGTCTCATGAACTAGTGTCAGTACTATTATTCTAATCACACTTCTTCAATATCTTTTCCATCATGGATGCTGAGGTCGATTTTAGTGGAACTGCACAAAAGCATCGTATGATCCGAGGGTGCCAGCCGTCTTTCCTTCGACAGCTTCTACCTGGCCAGGAAATTAAATCATGTTTAGGGTTTAGGGTTTAAGTCGTAGTGACCCCATCAGTAGTTTTTCTTTCGTACACGCTCTCACAACTTTTTTCTTTAGTTGTGAAGTAAATATTGGCTATGATCTGTGAATCATTGAGATGCATCAGCATGCGTGTTAGTTTCACTACAAAAAAATACACTTCCGTGATGATACGTGTTTGTCACAGTAGGTCGCTTTTTTTGTCATGCATGTACATCCATGACAAATTTATGACAGAATCAAGATAGTCATACCTGTGTTGTCATAGAAGTGTTCCATGATATTAGGAAAATTATCATCACGGAAGTGTCCACTTCCATGACAATAAATCGCGCGTCACAGAAGTGCTTTCGTCAAGGGTGACCGACATGTGGCATCCACCGTAACGGGACGCCGTTAAGCTATCGGGTCGGGTTTTGGATCCGATAACCCGTTCACAGCCCCGACCAATGGGGATTTTCCACGTGTAAAATCATCATTGGCTAGAGGAAACACGCATTGGCTCATCGTTGGGACAGATGTCATCCACTCACTGGACAGAAGGCGCCTATGATACGTCGACACGTGGCACGTCCCAACAGTGGCCCATTCCTGTGAAAAGGCCGGCCCATTTGACTTGGTCAAAAGCTGGCAGGCCGGCCCATGGAAAGCCTGTTTAACGGCCTGTTCGCATATAGCCTATTTACAGCCCGCTAACCCAAGGCCCGTTACGCCCTATCCGAATTAGGCCCAGTAGCGTCATTTGGGCCGTCCAATATGATTCCAGACCGTTTTCACTTCTGGCCCATGTATAGCCCATGACGTCTTTTGGCCCATATGAGGCCCTTTGTAATTCTTGGCCCATTAGCGGCCCGTGGTGAAACTGGCCCGTAATGAATAGTGCATTACTTTACACCCATTAACGGCCCGTGGTGAAACTGGCCCGTAATGAACAATGTATCACTTTATACCCATTAACGGCCCGTTATTCCATTGGGCCGTTTCCAGCCCAAGTTAATTTTCGGCCTTCTGAGGGCCCATTTATTCTTGGGCTCATTTGCAGCATTCGGTTACTTATGGCCCGTTAGTGTCATTTTCTGTTTGTGGGCCAAATTCAGCCCGTCGTTACAGTCGGCCCGTTTGTGGACCGTTAGTCTGTTGGGCCATTTTCATAGCATCACCAAATACGGCCTATCAATGGCCTGTTATGGTCAGCCCATAAAACGTACGATTTCCATTAAAGGCCCATCTATGACCCATTAAAGGCCCGTACAAGACCCATAAATGAGCCGGCGGCCTATGGATCCTACGAGACGTAGAAGGCCCATGGATCTGACGGCCCGTGAAGGGCCATGGTCGGGCGAATTGGCCCCCGGAACGATATAGCATATTCAAAGAATTATCATACTCAATAATATCACCTCTAAAAAGCCTACACTATTACTTCAAAGAGATCAAGGCATAGAAAGGTAGAATAATCCTACACTATACAATAAAGAAATTACAGCCGATTATACCCACTGGGCATTATGGTTCGGCACAGGTGATAATAAAGCATACACAAACAGCAACTTACATACACTGGGAAAATACAGCTCATACATCATGGGCACGCATCAACTTAACTCCATTTGAACTATAATCTCTTCAGAAAATAGGATTGGCTGGATGCAGATAGCACAAATTTCAGTCTGCAAAATCTCCAATTCCTTCATGGTTACCTCAGTGTCTTGTTTCATTTTTTTGACTCCTGCATCTAATACCTGCATGTCCAGTCTCAACTTATACGTTGATAATCATGTACATGTTGTCTTGCCACCTCTAGTTGATGCTCGAGAACATCAGCACATTCCAATTCCAATCCATAATCATTCGGTAACGGCCATGCCGCACTGCTCGCATATCTTTGTGTTGATGTCACTTCATCCTGAAATGTTTCTGTAAGTACACATGACTAGGGCAAAAATATAGTTACAACAGTGAAGCGAACAAGACACTATTTTGTACTACATGGCAAAACAGGACTAACAATAATGTTACACGTCACTTTCAAAAAAAAATGTTACACGTCATGAAGCATAAGCAGGTGATATTTTAAAAATTATAAAAAAGATAGTCTGTGCAGCCTTCATACAGAAATCCCTCTTAGCTCACCAGAGGAGCATGATGTTGGGGCCCAATTGAAAACACAGACAAGTTACAAATTTAGACAGCACGTTGCATATAAGTAAGTAAGCAGTTGGCCATTCTGTGCCTCAATTAAAGTCTTAGAGAGCATAATGAACAGCAGAGGGTTTCATACAAACATACTACAGCAGGCAAAACTATGCAATCATTAGCGTAGTATAAACTAGATTGTGAGCCTCATGCAATAATAGTTGGTTAATAGACTTCAAATCTTCAGGCACACTTCGGCAGAGTAATTAAATGGTAAGGCCTTTAATTATGTCAACTAATAGTGATACAAGTACCGAACATCAGGCATGATTATTTGTGCATCTCATTAACTGGGGACAAATAAAGCAATTGAAAAGAGAAAATTAACTATGCCTGAAACAAACAAGGAATTGAACTGTTGAGTTGCATACAGTGACTTACCTTAGCAGGTTGAAGAGGCTCAGCGCAGCTCCTACTTCTCTTGCAAGGCTCCTTCCTAACATCTTGTACTTGGAAATCCTCAATCTTATCTTCATTGCACCCCCTCTGCAAGGTGACACAAACTAGTTACTCGTCTCCTTGGAAGATAAATATGCATACTTTCCAGTCTATGAACACAAAAGAATGAGATTATAACAAAACAACACCACATAATGAAACATGCCGCATCTCTTGCACTTGCACACAATGAAATGAGCATTTACTATGTCCGCACTATGTAAAAAGTACGCATACCTTCGAACTGGATCTCCAGGTACTCTTGGAGAGCCTACTGTAGTGTACAACCAAACCTTTATGTCACCTATGAGTTAGACAAGGCCCCACTACAGCAGCCCGTAGTGTTTAAATCATTGACAAGCTCTGTTAGAGTGTTATGTCAAGAACAACAAGTAATCAAACCAAACAGTCCTAGTATGGCTGGCTGATGCAAACAAGCAATTGAACAGATGTGTGAGCAAATCTTACATATCAAGGAAAGAAGCAAAGAGGGAGGCTTAAAGACCATCACTTGACTGACCTGATTTAAGGGGCATTTAAACATCATGTGCAACGTATGAACTAACATAAACATTGCATATTCCAGATTCTACAATGGAATGCACATGTATTAGGTTATGCCATGTATGATGATGCCTAAATGTACAGATAGCAGGCAGGAGTGATTCATCATTGCACGCACAATTGAATTGCAGGTTAAGGGCCAGTTTGATTCCGCCTTTTTAGGGCATATTGTCAAAATAAGCCATAAAAGATGTAAAGAAGTCATTTTTGAGTTATGGGCTTGGGCTTAACTAATTTCGCTTTGGAGGGGGTGTTTCAGGTAGAACCTCACTAAAAATTGAAGGGAGGGGGAATAGTGAAATGACTCTGTTGTCTTCCTATATTACACTCAAAATGCAACTGCTGACACCCGTGTCACACCTGACCCTCATGTAAAAACAAACACGCAAGCATTCATTGCCCTGCCCGCTTGCATCTCCTCTCCCCTTTCCATCTACCTCGATCCCCTGCCTGCAGCACTAGGGTTCCTCCAGCGAGCCATCGCCACTGGTCCCATCTGGCCTTGTCCTCGATGATGCTATGTCCAGCTAGGCTACATGGCTGGCGGGTAGGGGCAAATCTCCCTGGCTTCTCCTCCCTCTGGCGCCGCCCCTCATTCTCATGGTCTCCAGCAACTGCTCCACTATGGTTCATCCAACGCACTACTCCGGCGGGCGCTGCACAACTACGGCTGATGCCACACTGCGGCAGAAGGCACCTTATTCCCCCTCCCCTCCTCCCAGGCCATGGCCTTGAGGTGCTATTGAAGGATGAGCTCATCCAACAAGGTGAGGATCTCCTCTGATTTTTTGCCAAATTTTCATTCTGATCCACTATATGATGAATTGCTATGAGCTGCTTCTGCTGCTGCTAGATGATGCATTGCTATGAGCTGCTCCTGCTGCTGCTATATGATGAATTGCTATGAGCTGCTGTTGTTGTATGATGAGTTGCTATGAGCTGCTGCTGCTGCTACTATATGATGAATTGCTATGAGATGCTGCTGCTGCTATATGATGAGTTGCTACAAGCTGCTCCTGCTGTTGCTATATGATGAGTTGCTACAAGCTTCTCCTGCTGCTATATGATGAATTGCTATGAGCTGCTCCTGTTGCTGCTATATGATGAATTGCTATGAGCTGCTCCTGTTGCTGCTATATGATGAATTGCTATGAGCTGCTGCTGGTATATGATGAATTGCAGACTGCTGCTGCTCTATGATGAGTTGCTATGAGCTGCTGCTGCTATATGATGTTTTCAGGTGGTGCTGCTATACGATAATAACCAGCCACTTGGACCATCGAATTTCAATAAATAATTGTTCTTCATTTAAATGTGGGTCATGCTTCTTCGTTTAAATTAGGCGATGTGATCCCTATGGAAAACATTGACCAAAGTAGATTGTGCCAAGTAGATGGTATCTTTGTATTTGCATTTTGAGCAAATAGTGATGGTCTGTTTCCCTATCATATTAATTACTGCACTGGGTTCAATTTGTGATGTTTGCAAGTCAAATTAATTTCCATATGGGCAGCAAAATGAAAAAAATATAATGCAATCTAGACTTTCCACTGATCATACCAAAGATAAGCTGAAAACGCAATGAAAAGAACTGGTTGGCTTATTACATGGAGCTTATATTCACAGGTGCTTATTTTCTTAGGATAACTCATAATAATTGTCCCTAAGAAACTTGGCTAATAGAACTGGCATACAAATAACATGTCACGATGATTGCAATGGAGGAGTGACGTACCATGGCACACTGTATAGGCTCACCGCTGCCTCTCCTTTTCTTGCGATGTTCCATGAAATTGCCACATACATCTTGTACTTTTTCATTGTGTAACCCTATCTGCAAGTTGACACGGCTAATTTCAGACATCTCTACATGATACTACATTGCATATCCCTTGCGCATATTTAAACCACCAATTAACGATTGTGTGCGTACCATAAACTAGCCATGACTCTGTATGCTGGACTAGCAGGCACTCTAAGGGAGCCTAATGTAGTGCACTGGAATTCCTACATGCCACCTACGATTTTGTGTAATGTACTGCCCCTGTTCCTAAATATATGTCTTTGTAGAAATTCCAGTATGGACCACATACAGATGTATATAGATGCATTTTCGAGTGTAGATTCACTCATTTTTCTCCGTATGTAGCCTATAGTGGAATCTCTAGAAAGACTTATATTTAGGAACGGAGGTACGAGGTAGTATCATGTATGACATCTACATATCTAATTTAGCAGCCAGTAGTAGAAATCATTGTCTGCACAAAGGGATTACTGGTCGAAAATCCTAGCAAAGCACGCTGGCAGGCACAGAACAATACAAGAGAGAGAGACACGCTTACAAGATCATAGCAATGCCTCAGTCCAGGATCTTGGTTGGCCAAGCTGTTAGATCCAGAAGAAACATCGTCCTTGTAGTTTTTGCCAGCTGCATAACAGGTAACAGCGACCGGTTAGTATATTTGAAGTACATCGGGCAGGTGATGCTGGACGGGTTTAAAGGTGACAAGTACCTAGGCTGTGGCGGGTGCTTGGCATCTCTCCAGACTATGGGAATCAGGTTAGAAACATCAAGGGTGATGATGCTGCGCTGGCTGTCGGGGTCCGGTAAGGAGATCTAGAACCGTCGAGTAGGGTGTTTGTGGAGCGGCTCCGGTAGGGTGGACTACGGTGTGGGTGAAGCGGATCTATGGCCGTGGACGAGGGCGTAGGTGAAGCTGCTCCGGTGGTTGGGTTAAGGATGGTGTCGATGATGCGGATCTGCGGCCGTGGACGGGGCGTCAGAAGCTGCTTCGGTGGTTGGGTTAAGGGTGGTGTCGACGATGCGGATCTGCGGCCGTGGATGGGGCGTCAGAAGCTGCTCCGATAGGTTGGATGAGGGTGCGAGGAAGCGGATCTGAGGCCGTGGACTTGTGAGTTGGCAAAGCGGCCCCGGTAGGGTTGAGAATGGTATAGGCGAAGCTACTTCGATAGGGTTGAGGAAGGTGTCGGCGAAGCGGCTCCGGTAGGGTTGAGGAAGGTGTCGGCGAAGAGGATCAGAGGCCGTCGACGGGGGCGTTGGTGGGGCGGCTCCGGGGGGTGTGGACGAAGCGTCTCCGGTGGGGAGTACGAATGAGCCGCTACAGATGCGCGGCGGTTGACGAGAGTACCGGCGAAGCAGATCCGGCGCCGTGGACAAGGCTGGCACTGAATGGGCCGTGGTACAGTGGTGGATGAGCAGTCTACTTGTTTTTAGGGGAGGTGGGAGGGGTAGATGCGGCTGCAGAAGCAGATCCGGCGAGGTGGACGCCGCTGGCAGTGAATGGGCTATGGTACGCCGGTGGATGAGCAGTCTAGGGTTTCGAGAGGGGAGGGGAGATAGGGCGATGAAGTACGGACGGTGTGATGTAAGATGCTCTGGTGCTGTGGAGTTAGTCGTTTTTGCAGGAGGGGGAGAGGAAATGGGGGTGTCGTGTAGTGGGGGAACCGGAAGTTACCAAAGCAGCCCCGACCTATCATGTAGATGAGGGCGGTATTGTAACTGTTGGTCTCCGTGCACCAAGGACAAAGGGGGGATTTCGCATGCTAAAGACTAAGGTGGCGGAAATTTTAGAAGGAGGCGGATATTTTGCTGCCCGCGGGATCATTCGTATCCAGTTTCAACTAATTTTGGACCGTGCTAGCGGGAAGGTCATGTTAGACTGTGTACACGGGGCACGCGTCAGCAGTTAATAACTGGTGTGAAGTCCACCCCAGAAAAAAAGACAATAACTCGGGATGATGCGCCGATAACTTGGACGTTCACACGGGCGCGGCCAATCGTACGGGTGTAGTGGCGCGTTCACAAAAAAGGGATCAAACGCTCAGCCTATGTATTTCTTGTGTAAATAGATAATTTAGTGCCATTGGTTATTTACTTTAAACATAATGCATTGACATGTTAGTGTAGAGGCGCACAAAAAGAAATGGATATTGTAGTCAGCTACTTAAAAGTGTTACCTCATATGATTACATAGCCTCCATTTCATAAATTGTGTACCCGTTGAATTCATATATGAATATTACATATATTACTTCAAAATAGAAACTTAAATCATCCAAGACTAATGAATTTGAATGCAAGAGTAACAATGGTGCATGTTCATGGTAGCTACATTGGTTGTTTGAAGAAACATCACTATAACTTTGGCATGCACAACTAAAAAGGCTTATTTAAATAGAAAAAATGTGATATGTGAGTGTCCAATCTTTATAGCGTTGAATCGATATTGTACCTTTGGCCACGATACGAAGTAGATCTTGACTTATGTTCAAGCGATGCATGTCCACGATCGCTAGATAGTGATACGTGAATGAATTGTGCAATCTCTCTCACACGCATACATATCTCATTTCCCTGTGGGCATCGGAATCACACACGCGCACTTCGTGTATTTCTCTCCCTCCATCAGGGTTAAATTCGTCTTTCTACCCCGTCCTACAAGTCTCTCACACAGAAACACACACGCTCTCTATGTCTAACACGCCCACACCTTTAATTCCGCCCACCCACAACCACTAATGTCTCTCACACATATGCTATCTACCTATCCCTTAATATAGCTAGATATGTGTCACACAAACTTCTTCTCCCTACTAGCAAGATGCCCATGCGTTGCACGGAACATCAAGATGCATTTGTATGAGAAGTTTATCTTGTGGGAGAAAAGGATGAACGAGGGAATGCCTTATTTGCAAATGCGGAGAGGGGTGTGGGTATCTTTTTGCAAAATTGCCATAGTTTCCTTCCTGTCCGTCGGATATAAATTGGATGGCCCATATTGCAGGATGGCGGGAACACCATCATCACCAACTCTGTTTTTTATAAGAGAAGAGATATGTGAGTGTCACTGCCCCCCCACACACCCACACTTCCCAACACCGATGGAGTAGGGTGACACCTCGATCTTGATACTAATCTATCGACTGGCTTCTCTCTCAAACATACACGCACACACACTACCCGGCACCAAAGGAGTAGGGTGGCACATCGATCTTGATAATAATCTATGTACTCCTCTTTCAAACACACACACACACTCGCTAGTTGTGCCTCTGTGCCTACCGCGCACACTCTCGATACGTCTTTCTCTCCATCCCCCAACAATGACAGCAGAAGGGTGACAACTCGATCTGATCATAATCTGTCAATTGGTTTCTCTCTCAAACATTGTGTCTCGGTGCCTCGCTCGGTAGCCCCCTCAATATGTAGACTTCTCGCGCGCGCATAGTTGTAGTGACGATGACGCTGAACCCAGTGTGCCTTGTTTTTACCGGCCTCATGTGATAGTTTTCACCCTGTTTTCTGTTAATTAACAAGGCAACCTTTTCTTTGTTACTACTAGTGAATATGAAATCATTCGGGGCAGACATAAAATATATCACTTCACCCAATTATCGCAGCAACTATTTTAAAAGAAATAAGCTAGCTGCCCGTGCGTTGCACGGAACATCAAGATGCATTTGTATGAGTAGTTTATCTTGTGAGAGAAAAGGTTGAATGGGGGAAGGCCTTATTTGCGAACGTGGAGAGACGTGTGGGTATATTTTTGCAAAATTGCCATAGTTTCTTTCCTATCCGTTAGATATAAATCCGACGACCTATATTGCAGGATGGCACGCACACCATCATCACCAACTCTGTTTTCTACTCCCTCCGTCCGAAAATACTTGTCATCAAAATGGATAAAAAGAGATATATCTAAAACTAAAATACGTCTAGATACATTTCCTTTTATCCATTTTGATGACAAGTATTTCCGGACGGAGGGAGTATTTGTCTTTTTAGAGATTTCAACTAGTGACTATGACCGGACCTTACCAACATACTCAAAAAAGTAGTCCATAATTTTGATGTTACCCCCTTTTCTTGGCGGTGCAGTGCCATCTGGATACCTCATAAATAAATAAAGTACTACATGATACTAATATATGATACATGGCGCAGGAGTACTAAGTATTATTAATACAGTTTTGCTAGAACTCATCTAGATGAGATATAATTTGGTCTCATTCATCTTTTATAGCCATTGGATGTGATGCTATATAAGATGCGTGTGTGCTGACGTGGGTTGTATTTGTTCTTGTGCAAAGAGCTGACCACTGCATGTCATGTTTGATAGTCTCAAGTCATTAAAAGCATACAAGCCCCACATCTCTTCTTGGTTGATTCCTCTATTTATGTCAAAAAATAAGAAACAATGTGCGAGTTAATGCACCACGCCTATGTGTTTACTATTTGGTTTTCGTAAGATGACTTAATACTCACCAAGACGGAGGGAGTATTCGATTTGACAGCGGGTGGCGCAGTTCTCGATACGGCTTTAATGCAGACGAGGGAGGGAGTAGCAGTTCCCGATATGTTGAACGGCCAATGCATCCTTCTTCAATTAATGCATGAGGGAAGTAATGGGAGGAGGTCCGGGAAAAGAGGCTGCACGATGTGAATGCAACACAGTTTGCCCTCATTACCCTCATATAAAGGCGCCCCTCCATTCCAATGCATCTACCACATCGTACGCACCTAAGAATTTTCCTAAGCACCTACACTAAGCGCAAAAGAGCTCACTCCAGACCCATGGCGGCGATGCTCGTGAGCGGCCAGCGGCTGCGCCAGATGGTCCAAGACGCCGGCCTGCGGCATGGCGCCGAGGATCGTCTCCAGACGGTGTTGGAGACCGGCTGGTGGATGGCTGCCTTCGACGCCAACTACGACTCTCAGTTGGACCAGATGATCGTTGCCACCAGCAACAAGTTCACCATCCTCAAGAAGCTCGCAAGCGACATCGCCGTACTCCTCCAGCCCGCGCGCCCGGACTCCTCATTGCCTGCCACCCTAATCAGCCTCCATGACCGGAACCTCTTTCAAGCACTGGTGGCCCTTTGACTGCCCGCCGACGCCACGAAGAATGTCCACCTGGAGGTCGCGCTCTCCGCGAGGCGCCTCGCCCTACAAGAATTCGTCGACCTACACATCCACATGTACGAGGAAATCGTGTACATAGTTATCTACAAGGCCAGTGAGGACGCTACGACGTTGGCCTTCCTCAACCGGCTGGAAGCCTTGGATGCGTTTGCTGAGAAGCACCTCGACCTCGCCACAAAAGCCGCCGCTCCTTAGCCGCCGGTCGGTGGCCCGGCACACTAAGTTGAGGAGGAGGAGGTCGTACGTTCGTGGATCCATCTTTCTTCTTGCGTTCTGTAACCACCACTACGATCGCCTTAATTCTTATTGTGCTGTTGCATTCTCGTTCCAGTCAATACCGACATGTGCGATCCCTTTCCTTAATTATATGCATCACTGTAACTAGTACTCCATCCGTCAATTTATAAGTTGTGCTTACCTTTTCCATCAACTTCGTGCAACGCGCGGGCATCTTGCTAGGAACACTAGAATATGTCTATATAATCCATATGTGATAGTCCATTTGAAATCTCAAAAAAGACAAATATTTAGGTACGGAGGGAGTAATATATTAGGAGTATATCAAAACAATAGTGATTTCTTTAAAGTTTGTGAACAAATACTACTATTCTACTACTTTGGCTCCGTCGCAATGCACGAGCACATTGCTGGTAAAAGGAAAAGGCCTGCCGCGTTCGCGTCGCACCCCCACATGCCCGGGAATCGGGAGTACAACACGGCCCGTCCGGCACGACACATGGCTTAGGGAAGGCGTGTTGCCTAGCATTTTCACTTTCATGTGGGACCGCTGTTGAGAAAATCGACACCCCGCCCGCCGTTGGGTTGGAAAAAAGAAACAAGGGGAAGATCTAGCTGTAGCACGGAAGCCAAGAAATTTGGTGTCAGACGGGACTCGTTTATAGAGTAGGAGCATTCCGTACAAGTACTACTCCTACTAGTACCAAGTTTGTACTCCTAATACTATATTACTAGTACTACCACTATATAACTAGTAGGTACGTGCACGGCACAACATCGTAGGGACAAAAAACGGGAAGATCTTGTTTTGGGTGATTTATCTTTTTTCAATCAACGTAGTATGAATAATATGATGTGGGGGGGCACCCATGAAGCTTATGTGGCTTGGTTGCATGGCTACGGAAGGTTAGAGAAAAATAAATAGATAATGTGTTTAGAGTGCACTCCACTAAATAGATATATATATACTTTGGATCCATTGCAACGGACCGGCACATCTATATCTATACCCCCTATATAGTGTGTGAAAAACTTTGAAAGTTGGTCGTTGGATGAAGCCAATCCGACGGTACAAATATGGCAAATCCGAGCACTACTGGCCGCTGGATATCATCCACCAGATTCTGCCACATGTATAATCTAGAAGACTCCATGGTTGAACTTAATTCATGACTAAGGGCCTATTTGATTCATAGGATTGCAGAAACACAGGAATAGGGAAAAAGTAGGATTGGAATGGCATGTTCATTGGATCCCTATAGGATTTGAGTTTGTTTGATTGTGTCACATGAAAACCAAAGGATTTCTTTCAAGAGGTTGGAGTGCATGTTAGAATTCTTGTGAAACGTAGTACAAATGAATCCTTAGGAAAATATTCAACATCATTCAATCCTATGAATCAAACGACCAACGTAGGAAAAATTTCTAAGGATTCTAATCCTTCAAAGATCCTATGAAAATCCTTTGAATCAAACAGACCCTAACTTTGCCACAACTAAGCTTAGGCAAAGTTATTAGTTCTTCAAAACGAGAGAAACAAGTTGGCAAGCCTAAGGGAATCTTGCCACATTTTTTGTGTGTATGTCATGTGGGGCCTTAGTGTGGCTTGCCTAAGGTGTGGCTTGAATCAAACACTCGCCTAAGTTAATCAAACTTGCCTAACCTTACATTCCACCAGATTTTGCCACATGTTAGAATCCAGAAAGCTCCACATGTAGAAGCATAATGCACAAACCACCAGAATCTCATGCGTGCAATGCACGTGTACCTTACTAGTACTAGTTGGTAGTAGTAAGAAATAAATTCCAGTTTTGGCACGAGCTCGTACTGCGGGAGCACCACAAGGCCTACTGCAGGAGTTACATTTCCCTCTCGGGGCCCACGGGACCGAAATTCAGTGGCTTAGTGGTAGAAACAAGAAACGTGATGGTCGCCGTGGTTCAACTTCCATGGACAAGCTGTCATGTCTGCTGACACATGTATATCAAAACTATAGTGTTTATATTTCAAGCACGTGAACAAGTATTATTCTACTACTTTGGATCCATTGCAACGCACGGGCCAGCACATTAGTAGTAGTAGTGTCCATCTCTATCTCTAGAGGCCTTCCCTCGTTCATCCTTTTCTCTCACAAGATAAACTACTCATACAAATGCATCTTGATGTTCCGTGGAACGCACGAGGATGTTTCCTTGGGGATCTCTCCAGTGCGGCGTGGCCGTAGTTGCAAGTTGATGCCCCTTGAGATGCCGACATTGAGGGGCACTCGGATTTCCTCCGATGAGTAGGTAAGATGAGTTTGATCACGTAGTAAATGCATTCTAAAGACTACTTCCGTGTCCATTTCCTAATTCTCCCCCTGCCCACTGTTTCATAGGTTAGGCTCGGTGCGAGTGGAGATTGGCTTGCATATGTACGGGAGGGTACCAACATCAATCTGCACAACATTTAGAACGGTGAAACCGTTCCCGTAGAACCTTTGTCCAACATTGGGATCAGCCATGCAATGGGCCACCACATGAATTGGTATGATGGAACCACGGTGAGATTGAATAAGATAGCACGAACCTTGCACATGGCGGTCAAAGGCGGACCATGTTGTCTGCGGCCGATTTGTTGCCGTACGAGTAGGAAGATGTTGTGCTCCTTTCTAACCGCATCTTCGCGGTGACAAACCAGGGGACTTATTTTGTATGGGACACATCCTACGATATACTCCCTCTCTCCCACTTTATTTGTTTTGAATCTTTTTGTTTTATAAGTTTCAAATTCAAATTTAGAGCTCCCCATGGGTTCGAGCGGCGTCGTGGGAATCGCGAGGGGCTATGGTAGAAACTTGATGCTCGCCGCATTTTAGGTGGCCCACATGTCATGCACACAAAGGTAGAGGGGCGGTGCGGCCGAGAGGGGTGAGGCGCACGTCGGGGGGTGTGGTGCCGTGGGTTGGAGAGGCGTCGTGGGAATCGCGAGATGAAACGTGATGGTCGCCGTAGTTGAACTTCCATGGACAAGCTGTCATGTCTATGGACACATTGTAGGATCGAAAGTGTGTATAGAAGGGGGGTGATTAGACTACTTGACCAAATAAAAATCTAGCCTTTTCCCAATTTTAGTTCTTGGCAGATTTTAGCTATCTTAGTACAAGTCAAGCAATCTCCAAACAATTCAAGCAAGCATGCAAAAGAGTATATGAGCAGCGGAAAGTAAAGCATGCAACTTGCAAGAATGTAAAGGGAAGGGTTTGGATGATTCAAACGCAATTGGAGACACGGATGTTTTTGTCGTGGTTCTGATAGGTGGTGCTATCATACATCCACGTTGATGGAGACTTCAACCCATGGAGGGTAACGGTTGGGCGAGTCCACGGAGGGCTCTACCCACGAAGGGTCCACAAAGAAGCAACTTTGTCTATTCCATCATGGCCGTCTCCCATGAAGGACTTGCCTCACTAGCGGTAGATCTTCACGAAGTAGGCGATCTTCTTGCCCTTACAAACTCCTTGGTTCAACTCCACAATCTTGTCGGAGGCTCCCAAGTGACACCTAGCCAATCTAGGAGACACCACTCTCCAAGAAGTAACAAATGGTGTGTTGATGATGAACTCCTTGCTCGTGTGCTTCAAATGATAGTCTCCCCAACACTCAACTCTCTCTCACAGGATTTGGATTTGGTGGAAAGAAGATTTGAGTGGAAAGCAACTTGGGGAAGGCTAGAGATCAAGATTCATATGGTTGGAATGGAATATCTTGACCTCAACACAAGTGTAGGTGGTTCTCTCTCAGAAAATTTGTATTGGAAGTGTAGGTATGTTCTAATGGCTCTCTCCACGAATGAAGAGTGGGTGGAGGGGTATATATAGCCTCCACACAAAATCTAACCGTTACACACAATTTGCCAAACTCGGTGGGACCGAATGGTTAAACTCGGTCGGACCGATTCAGCAAACCTAGTGACCATTAGGATTTTCGGTGGGACTGAGATGCAACTCGGTAGGACCGATATGGTTAGGGTTAGGGCATAACGTAATCTCGGTGTGACCGATTACACAAACTCGGTGGGACCGATTTTGGTAATAAGCTAACCAGAGAGTTGGTCAGGTAAACTCGGTGGGACCGATTCGCTCATCTCGATGAGACCAAAATGTTACAAAAGGGAAACAGAGAGTTTACATTGCAATCTCGGTGGGACCGATCGCTCATCTCGGTAAGACCGAAACATTACGAAGGGAAATAGAGAGATTACAATCCCATCTCGGTGAGACCAAGATCCCTATCGGTGAGACCGATTTGCCTAGGGTTTGTGGCAGTGACTATGACATTTGAAACTCGGTGGCGCCAGATAGAAATAATCGGTGGGGCTGAGTTTGACTTTTGGTTTAGGTCATATGTGGATGTGGGAAGGTAGTTGAGGATTTTGGAGCATATCACTAAGCACTTTGAGCAAGCAAGCCATTAAGCAACACCTCATCCCTCCTTGATAGTATTGGATTTTCCTATAGACTCAATGTGATCTTGGATCACTAAAATATAAAATATAGAGTCTTGAGCTTCAAGCTTGAACCAAACTTTTTGTCCTTAGAATTTTGAGGGATCCACTTTCCTCATCCATGCCATGCCATTCATTGAGCTTTTCCTGAAATGTTAATCTTGGAATAATGTTAGCTCAATGAGCTATATGTTGTTAGGAATTACCAAAACCACCCAGGGATAGTTGCACTTTCAATCTCCCCCTTTTTGGTAATTGATGACAACATATAGATCAAAGCTTCGACAAATGATAATAAGAGTGAAAGATATTGTCGCTTTGAGAAGTATGTGAAAAGCAAGAGCTCCCCCTGAATTTGTGCATATCTTAAGATTTGCTTTGGACTACAAATGCACAATGAGTTAGGATCATGGGTTACTCTTCCATGTCACATACATCTTGGTGGAGCGCTCAAAATGATAAGAATTAAATACATGCACTCATCACCAAGCAAAGTGAATGATCATATAAGGATAAGTAAGATAATATCATCTGTGTAGCTTATGATCAACCACATGATCATCGATGTCTCACAGATAATAGCATAGTATCTCAAGCAATCAAAAGACAAACAAAGTTCAACCACCAAAGCAAGAGATAATAAAAAGAAACTCTCTCTCTCGAAGCCTATGATCTATACATTTTTCTCCCCCTTTGGCAAGAAGTTACCAAAAAGTTCATAGAAAATGCATAGCACTAGAACGTCTCTCAAGCTTGGTCTTCAGGTGCTGGTGTCCGGAGAACGCCAAGGACGAAGGCTTCAGTTGATGTGGATGGAGCTGAAGGAGTTGGTGCTGGAGCTGGTTGCGCTGAAGCTGTAGCTGGTGCAGATGAAGTGACTCTAGTGTCTGGAACAGGCACTGCAGTTGATCTCTGAGCTCGAGGCACTCTGGCAAATGCATCAGTGGTTGTTCTGCCCTTCCTCTCCTGCATATCATCTTGTAGCTGCTCCACAACTGACTGAATCTCAGTTACTTTGACATCTAAATCATAGAATTTTTGCTCCATGATTCTTTCCAAGCTCTCCTGGTTTTGAGTCAGGGTGGCCAGTCCCTTCTCAATCCTCAGAGTGGATGCAATCAGGTAGCCAAGCTGATCTTGCTTGCTTTTCAAAAAGTACTCAGATGCCTCCTCTTGAGTTGGCATCTTGGCATCCTTCTCTTTCTTTGCTTTCTCCTTCTTCTGTTGAGCTTGTACTGATGATGGTTCATTCTTATTCATCACAACTTGATTGTCCTCGAAGTCTGGGTAGCTAGGCAAGTGTTCCTTATCCAACAGGTATGTGCCTGTGCCCATCTTTGAGTTAATCAACTCCTGAATTTGTGGGGCATATCCAGAACTTCTTTTCTGGTCTGCTGCAGTCCTCTTGATAGTCTCAACTATAAGGCTCATGACCTTGAACTTCTGTGGCACATCAAATATATGTAGCAAGTTAATTGCATGGCCTATGATCATTCTGTGATCACCAGACTTGGGCAAGAGAGTGTGCCTAAGGATCCAATTGATTGTAGGCAGCCCTGACAGCAAGTGTTTTACTGACCCAAACTGGCGAGTCTCAAGATCATCTTCAGGAATCTCCTTGTACATGTTTGCCATAGAGTTGTGATCCATCTTCTTCTTGGCATAGACATCCAAGTCATCTTCTTCTTCTTTAGGAGCATTGATCAGATTTGCCCATTCCTCAATAGTTGAGTGGTACCTTGTACCTTTAGACATCCATACTATCCTGCCATCTGGATAGAAGTGTGCTGTGGAGTAGAATTGCATCATGAGCTCCTCATTCCACTTTGTGAGCTTCTGCCCAACAAAGTCTACAACTCCACAAGCACTGAAGCTGTCAAACACACCAGGACAGTGTTCCTCATTTTCCTTGATATACTTCCAGTCGACCCACCTCATTTCACACACTATAGGCTTCTTGTCCAACAACACTGTCTCATAGAAGTCCCGCTGTTCCTCTGTGTGGAACCTGTAATCAATAGCAGTCCTCCTCCTGGTAGAATATGGATCTGTCTCTCTCCATAGCCTCAACCCTGAGTCTCTCCCGATCTTCATGTTCTCAGCCACAGGATGAGCATCATTGTGGTCTGGAATCTTGGGTTTGAGCTTTCTCAGGACTTGTCCTTCATCATCTTCATCCGCAGCAACTTCAGGCACTGGGGCCTTGTTCTTCTCAGCAGCTGGTATACTCCTGGTATTCCTCTTAGGTGCACTCTTGGGCTTGGAGGCTGCTTTGGGTGCTTCTTTGGGCTTTGATGAAGCAGCCCCTGTCCTGATAGCATCACCCATAAGCTTTTGTGCCTTGGGTGCTGGTGCAGCAACCTCTTCTTCCTCTTCCTCTTCAGAATCTCTCATGATTGAGGATCTCCCAAGCACTCTAGCAGTGGTCTTTTTTATTCTCTCCTTCCTCTTCTTCCCTTCTGCAGCAGCCTCTTTGGGTTCAGATCCCAAAGGGACTTGAGTAGATGCTCTGGCCTTAGACATTGGAATTCTCTTTGCAGGAACCTTTTCAGTCATGTCTGGCTTGGTGGCAGCAGCAGTGCTATATTCCTTCTTAACCACTTTCTTCTTGGAAGTGGCCTCATCCTCAACTGCCACATAGTCTTCATCCTCAGACTCTGAAGTTTTCTTCTTCCTTGTTTTGGTGGCAGCTTTGGGCAAGTTGCTGGGAGTGCTCCTGCTACCATCATCTGAACTGCTAGAGGGACTAGTGCCCTCACTCAGGTGAACCTGCTCCTCTGACCTATTCTGGCTGTCACTCTGATCAGACATATTGCAAACACTGACAGCAGACCCTGTGAATAGATATAGATGAGATAGAGTGGATGAGCATCACAAAATGCAGAGGTTTTTGCAAAAGAATGGGTCAAAAACTTAGTTTTAGTTTTCCACAGAAAGCATTTCGGATCAACCGATTTGTAAACTCGGTGATACTGAAGCAGCTGTTGGAACCTAAACTAGTGAACTCGGTCAGACCAAGTCACAGTTCGGTGGCACCGAGACTGCTAGGGTTTCACAAAGTCCTGAACTCGGTCACACCGATTTGCAATTCTCGGTCAGACCGAAAATTACATGTGCAATGGCCTGAGCCGAATCGGTGGTACCGAGTTCCACAACTAGGTGGGTCCGAGATGGTTTCCGCGGAAACCTAACCCTAAATTTTCAATTCAACTCTAATCTACGGAGTGTTTTGACTGGATAGAAGCGTTTCAATTGTGGTAAGAATCATAATAAACACAATGTGCTAGGAATCGGACGGGGATAGCACTGTGATCGAGTCCATACCCTAGTTCGGAGATGAACTCGCTACGGCGGCAACGGTGAGGAAGAATTCCATTGATGGCGGCGGAGACCAGCAACAGGAGGCGGCTGGAGACGAGGAGGACGATCCGGAGACCCAGGAGGCAGAGCGAGCTATGCGCGGGCGAAGGGGTTTCGGAGAAATTTCCAAAAAATTTCCCATGAGAATATATAGCTCGACCCTGTCGGTGTGACCGAGTGGAACAACTCGGTGGCACCGAGATTCATAACTGCAAGTAGTTACTGAAACTTGGTGTGACCGAAAGGTTCAAATCGGTTGCACCGAGATTGAAAACCTCGATCGACTTAGTGATCTCGATATGACCGAAATGGATGAATCGGTCAGACCGAAACGCACAAAGAAGTTTTGGAAGTTTAAGTCTATGATGAATCGGGGACTCCGAGTGCTCCTCACACAGAGTGGTTCGAATCTAACTTTATCAAATTTTGTGATGTAGCATGAATAGAGTTTGAGACGAGAAAAGCATAGATAGCTAGAGAGGGTTCTTAGGCATTCTTGTCCATCCACTTGGCAAAAGAAAAGAAAACCAATCAATCAAAACAACAAGTGGATGTCCTCGAATGAGTAAAATATGCAATCAACATGCTCACACAATAAAATGGCAATTGAAATATGTGGAAAGCATGCACAACCAATTCTAGCATCTATCAAACAATTTGCGATGACTAGGTCATCTATATATGAGTATATTGACTTAGGAGTCAAATGAGAACATTTGATCATAGGTCATACTCACCGTTTAAGCACAAGTGGGATTACCACTTTTACATAAAGTATTGTTGTGTTCACACCATTAGAGTTGCTTTAGCTCAATTCTTAGAGTAAAGCTCCCCCTAGATGTGAGATCCCCCCTAAGAGGGATGAACTAACCTTGGGTTTTGTCGATGATGACTTCATGTAGATGTTGAAGATGTGGATGCTCAATGTTGATGTAGATCATTTGAAGCTATCCATTGGAGTGAGTTGCACTTTCAATACCTACACGGGTTAGTCCCACAAGGAACAAACAAGGATATCCATAGACATAAAGTGATGCACACACAAGATGATGTCTATGAAAGCTTTTAGGTTACCTTGTCCCTTGTCTTACCAACAAGAGGGTTTGTGACTCCTTGAACTAGTGCAAGATGTGGAAGTTGATTGCACTTGTTCTTGCCAAGATGATAAGAGTGAAGTATGTTGGCGGAGTCACCCTCAAGAACTCTCTAGTTCTTCTTCTTCGGGATCCACACCATCTTGATGGGAATTCTCGGTGTTGTAGTTGTACTTGATGAAGTGGAACTTGAAGTAGTCTTGGGAACCCACTTGACCAAGGCCTTAGGAGCTTCTTCAAATGCATCAATTTCCTCTTGAAGCTTGTCCTTGCCTTTTTGCTTGTGGTCTTGTGCTGGAAGATCATCTTGAGCTTGTGTCCCTTTGAGAGAAGTAGGATCATACTTCTCTTGTTGAGGAACAAACTTTGTCTTGGGATATTGATCTTCTTCCCACTCAACTCCATTGGCATTGAACTTTCGTTCAAAACCAACACCTTGATTCTTCCGGTGCCTTCCTTTCTTGCGTACAATTTCCTCGAATTTCTTACTTCCGGCAAGGCTCTTGTAAACACCTTTCTCTATAATTCCCTTCAATAAGCTATTTTCTTGCTCAAGTGTAAGTTGGCTAAGAGAATCATTAGTGGAATCAAGAGAACTACTAGAAGCAACAATATTGGATTTAGCATGATTATTGTTACTACTAGAGGTAGAATCTTTCTTGTTCTTGTTACTAGACTTGACTTGAGGCATGTAAGTGGATAAGAGTAAACGCTTGGCAATGTAAGAAGAACTTTTCTTGCGAAGATCATCATTGATTGCTTTTAAGAACTCATGCTCTTACTCAAGGTTGAGCTTTTCAAAGCGCAATTTCTCATTAGTCCTTAAAAGTTCTCGATGGTCTCCTAAGATAGTTTCATGACCTAATTTAAGAGTGTTTAGTTCTTTAGTTGGAGACTCAATCTTCTCCTTATCATTGTCATTCGTTTTATCTTGATTAGCATGATTAATTGACGTTTCATCATAGTATTCATCACTAGAGTTGTCAACAAGTAAATCATCATCACCTAACAAGTCATCTTCATCACTATTGAAATCAACATACTCGGGGTGTGATACCTTTGGGCCTTTAGCCATGAAGCATGTTCCAACTCCTTCATTTGGTGAGTCAAATATGTCGTAGGAGTTGGTTGTCACAAGTGCTAGACCGGCAACACCTTCATCTTGAGTATATTCAGAGTCGGAGTGATAGCTTCTCTCGGAGTGGTTGTCGGAGTTGGAGCCGGATACCCATTCACCAACATGAGCTTGATGTCTTCGTTTTGTGTAGCTCCTTGATGACTTGTCCTTTCTTTCCGAATCCTTGCTTCTCCGTGAGGGTCTTCATTCATAACGATCATCTCTACTCCTTCTTTCTCTAGATGGTGATTCTTCTCTTCTACTTGTTCTCTTGGGAGAATCTTCTCTTCTCTTGTAGGGGGCCGTACACTCATTGGAATAGTGTCAGGGCTTTCCACTATTGTAGCAATTTCGCTCTCAACTAGAAGATCTTTTGTCATTGTAGGACCTTGACTTGGAGCTTCTCTCTTTGCTTCTACTCTTGTAGAACTTGTTGAAGTTCTTCACCATTAAGCTCAATTCTTCATTGAAGGTTTGTTTCTCACTTGATGATGTGGGGGCTTCACATGAGGCTTTGTAAGCACCACTTGATTTGTTGTGAAGTTCCTCTTTATCCTTGAGTGACATCTCATGAGCAACAATCCTTCCGATGACTTCCGTTGGCTTGAGATCTTTGTAATTTGGCATCATTTGGATCAATGTGCACATGGTATCATATTTTCCATCCAAGGCTCTTAGGATCTTCTTGATGATGAATATATTGGTCATCTCTTCACTCCCTAAGCCGGCAATCTCATTTGTGATAAGAGCAAGCCTAGAGTACATTTCAGCAACACCTTCACCATCCTTCATTTTGAACTTGTCAAGTTGACTTTGAAGCACATCCAATTTGAATTCCTTGACGGAGTTGGTACCTTCGTGCATATCAATCAGAGTATCCCAAATTTCCTTTGCATTCTCAAGACGGCTGATTTTGTTGAATTCTTCGGGGCACAATCCGTTGAAGAGGATATCACAAGCTTGAGCGTTGTATTGCAGCATCTTCAACTCTTCCGCGGTAGCTTCACGGTTCGGTTATTTCCCATCAAAGAATTCACCTTGCAAGCCAATACACACAATAGCCCAAACGGCGGGGTTATGTCCAAGAATATGCATTTTGATCTTATGCTTCCAACTAGCAAAATTAGTGCCATCAAAGTAAGGACCTCTACGGTGATAATTTCCCTCGCTAGACGCCATACTCTCCTAGGTTGTGAAACCAAGGCTATGATCACCAAAAGCTATGGAAATCAAAGCAAATGGAGACCAAAGCTCTGATACCACTTGTAGGATCGAAAGTATGTCTAGAGGGGGTGTGATTAGACTACTTGACCAAATAAAAATCTAGCCTTTTCCCAATTTTAGTTCTTGGCAGATTTTTTAGCTATCTTAGTACAAGTCAAGCAATCTCCACACAATTCAAGCAAGCATGCAAAAGAGTATATGAGCAGCAGAAAGTAAAGCATGCAACTTGCAAGAATGTAAAGGGAAGGGTTTGGAGGATTCAAACGCAATTGGAGACACGGATGTTTTTGTCGTGGTTCCGATAGGTGGTGCTATCGTACATCCACGTTGATGGAGACTTCAACCCACGGAGGGTAACGGTTGCGCGAGTCCACGGAGGGCTCCACCCACGAAGGGTCCACGAAGAAGCAACCTTGTCTATTCCATCATGGCCGTCACCCACGAAGGACTTGCCTCACTAGCGGTAGATCTTCACGAAGTAGGCGATCTCCTTGCCCTTACAAACTCCTTGGTTCAACTCCACAATCTTGTCGGAGGCTCCCAAGTGACACCTAGCCAATCTAGGAGACACCACTCTCCAAGAAGTAACAAATGGTGTGTTGATGATGAACTCCTTGCTCTTGTGCTTCAAATGATAGTCTCCCCAATACTCAACTCTCTCTCACACATGATTTGGATTTGGTGGAAAGAAGATTTCAGTGGAAAGCAACTTGGGGAAGGCTAGAGATCAAGATTCATATGGTTGGAATGGAATATCTTGACCTCAACACAAGTGTAGGTGGTTCTCTCTCAGAAAATGTGTATTGGAAGTGTAGGTATGTTCTGATGGCTCTCTCCACGAATGAAGAGTGGGAGGAGGGGTATATATATCCTCCACACAAAATCTAACCGTTACACACAATTTGCCAAACTCGGTGGGACCGAATGGTTAAACTCGGTCGGACCGATTCAGCAAACCTAGTGACCATTAGGATTTTCGGTGGGACTGAGATGCAACTCGGTAGGACCGATATGGTTAGGGTTAGGTCATAACGTAATCTCGGTGTGACCGATTACACAAACTCGGTGGGACCGATTTTGGTAATAAGCTAACCAGAGAGTTGGTCAGGTAAACTCGGTGGGACCGATTCGCTCATCTCGGTGAGACCGAAATGTTACAAAAGGGAAACAGAGAGTTTACATTGCAATCTCGGTGGGACCGATCGCTCATCTCGGTAAGACCGAAACATTACAAAGGGAAACAGAGAGATTACAATCCCATATCAGTGAGACCGAGATCCCTATCGGTGAGACCGATTTGTCTAGGGTTTGTGGCAGTGGCTATGACATTTGAAACTCGGTGGCGCTGGATAGAAAGAATTGGTGGGGCCGAGTTTGACTTTTGGTTTAGGTCATATGTGGATGTGGGAAGGTATTTGAGGATTTTGGAGCATATCACTAAGCACTTTGAGCAAGCAAGCCATTAAGCAACACCTCATCCCTCCTTGATAGTATTGGCTTTTCCTATAGACTCAATGCGATCTTGGATCACTAAAATATAAAATGTAGAGTCTTGAGCTTCAAGCTTGAGCCAAACTTTTTGTCCTTAGAGTTTTGAGGGATCCACTTTCCTCATCCATGCCATGCCATTCATTGAGCTTTTCCTGAAATATTAATCTTGGAATAATGTTAGCTCAATGAACTATATGTTGTTAGGAATTACCAAAACCACCTAGGGATAGTTGCACTTTCACACATGCACTGCATACCGATCACTGGAAGGAGTGGCAGAGAAAGCTATATACGCGGATAAATAGTTCCTTATAGTCAAGCGGACCCACACTACTACTCTGTTCCAAAGACATGCACGCCATCGAAATAGTCCATCTATATCAATATACACCGAGAGGGAATAATTTTTTTACAAGAGAGGAAATAGTT
The DNA here is from genome assembly GCF_056163025.1 of Triticum urartu. Lineage (NCBI taxonomy): Eukaryota > Viridiplantae > Streptophyta > Magnoliopsida > Poales > Poaceae > Triticum > Triticum urartu. Next base: position 146,638,159 of record NC_141873.1, on the reverse strand, counting down.
CATCCATCCATAATGCCCTCCTGCCGGTGCAACCTTTTCTTCTTCTTCTTCTTCTTCTTCTTCTTCTACTTCTTCTTCTTCTTCTTCTTCTTCTTCTTCTTGTTCTCATTCTCTGTGGGAGATGGCTTCGCAACAAGCTCTTTGGACCTTGCAGCTATCTCGATACTCACACGGGCATCGAGGGCAGCATATTTTATCCGCTCGTACGTCAAGGGATAATTCTCCCATCCAGAAGACCTTAATGCCACCGTCTCGTCACCCTTCTGAAGATTTGTACCGAGCACAAAATTTGCTACGTCGAATAGGGATGGTGTCTGTTTATCACAAACTTCTACAGGAATTTTGATTCTGGTTTGTAGGTCAGCGATGCTATTCAAATCAAGGTTGTACGGCTCCAGCTTCTGTTTGTCCCCTTCGATGGCTGCCCCACTGAAGTATACGTCCTCCCGAGACAAGAAATCGTGAAGCTCACCTGGTATGGAGGGTGAGTGTATGATTTGGTACACCAAAACATCATCTTCGAAGCACAGCTGAAGGACGATGGCGCGCTGGATCTTCCCAGGGGCACGCTCCATGTACTCTGCGTCGAGACCGATGACCCTCGTCTCTACCTTTTCGAGGGAGTTGGATACATTGTTGATCCACTGTCGAACAACCCTTGGGTGGACGGTGACGGTGGCAACTATGCGCATCAAGCCTTCGACGAGGACATGTTGGACGCTAAAAACCCGCATCTCGATCTCTATCGCCATTTGGAACCGCTGGAACGGAGGGCTATGGTTTGGAGAATTAGGATTAGATGGCTAGTCTAACTGAAGTAGTAGATGATTATTTAAAGAGGTTAAAACAATGTGAACACAGTGGGGTTTGGATGCAAATGAAGACGAAGGGGAGGTGAAGAAGCCGAGGAGAATCGGTTCCCGATGGAGAAGTAAATGGGAGAAGTGGCGTGCACGTAGTTGATTAGACGGCTAGGTAGACTAAACGAAAAGGCTATGTGGGTAGACTGATGAGTCGTACCTGTTCGTGTACATGCCCATCCTTCCTGATAGGTGGGACCTACGCAAACAGATAAAAAATGTGTCGTAGTTTTTTTTTGAGCGCGTGAGTGGGAGACACAACATTCTCTGGTTAAGGAATACTCCATCCATTTAGGTGAGTATAAGTCACCTTATGAAAATAAGGTTTTCCCAAAACCTTTAGGCGTGGAGCATTAACTTCCTGCTCGATCCCCTCCCAGCCTCGTTAGCCAACGTTCTCTTCCTCTGCTGCCGTGTTCTACATTTCCATTTTTCCTCTTCTCAAGTGTGGAACGATCTGCATGCCGTCCTTGATGCACCAGAACGACCACTGCATGCATCGCGGCAGAGCGTTGATTGGGCATGCACGAGAATTTGGTTCTGCTCGCAATATGGATGGTACCTGAACGATGAAGTGAACAGGCATGCTAGCACGGGAGACCCATTTATGCTATACAATACTGGAGTAGTAGTAGTAGTAGTAGTAGTAGTAGTAGTAGTAGTAGTAGTAGAACTGTGGTACACTTGATGGTCAAAATACTATTCATCCGGTCCTCACAGTGAAGTGACAACACCTTGCGCCTGACACTAGTCCAGGCGGCGTGTTCGGGTTACCAAAGTCAGCCTCACCCTGTGCACAGTGCAATCTGTCACCGCCGCTATACAGCACATTGGCGCCTCGCCTCATCTCCCTCTCCGCTCCCATAGCACCACTCCATCTCCATCTCCTTCTCCGTCTCCATCTCACTATGCCCCCGTGTACCGTCGCCTCACTCGCCTCCCCCAGTACCACTATTCCCTCGCTAGCCGCTCCAGCACCGACATCCTTCTCCCCCGTAAATCAAGCCCCCTTCCAAACTCCACCATGGACGAACGCGAACCGCGCAGCATCCATATGAGCCGCGATTGGAGCAATCTCCCAGTGACATCCTCGACCTCTGTTGTTCGTGTATGGATATGTTGAGCGCCCTGCGGCTGGCTGCATGCTCGAGGGACATGCACACGACCATCGTCGAAGCGAGGGCTAAGCTTTTCAAGACACCCTTCTTGCTGCTATCTGGTCTTGCGAGATTGGCTCACCATGATACGGAGGCGTGCATGATGCCCCTCGACTTCAATCCGATCTCCATTAGCCGAAACTTCTTTGCAGGTATGTAGTGGGTCGCCGTACATCATTTCCCTCGACATCGATCCGATCACCATCGCCCGAAACTTCTTGGCAGGTATGTACTGGGTCGGCATGAACTCCCACGGGATGGCTGCCTTCAGAGAAGACGGTAAAAAGTTGGTGCTCGTGAACTTCCAGACCTCCCATGAGATTATCCTTCCTCCGTTGGATTATATAGAGTATAACCGGTCCAAGTCATTTAGAATACTACGTTAGTTGGACGGACCTTGTTTTGCAGAAGATTGTAATCTGCCAAGTGCCCACACGACATGCGAATTACGCAGACTTCAAGCTAATTGCCTTGTTTGACCGCAGACTCGCCTATCTTTACGCCGGTGCCTTCTTTAGCTGGAGACAACTCGGCTCGCAGTGGATCATCGTCAAAGCTGATACACACTTCTGTGATGCTATTGAACACAATGGCATCATCTACGCGATAGACAAAGCAGATGGCACCACGTATTGCTGGGACGACGCGTGTAAGTTGTTTCCTCTCATGTTAATGATGACGCCATGACACTGTTTGAACTTTTTGTGATGATTGGCATATCTCTGTTTGAGCAGAATTTGAGTAGAACTATGGCAATGTATTAGAGACGCCGTAAATCAGCTATATTTGGTATGAGTTAATTCATGCGATTGTGACCATGTCATTACAGCCAATTTGTACCCTGAATAATCAAACGGTTAGGAATATATGGATATTATCCTTATTTTACAGTAATCTATATACTACTACTAAACATTAGTGTGTATCAATGGCCATGTTAGTTTCCCAATTTTCATGATGTAGAAACATGCACCACACTGTTGGTTTCATCTAACCATACATTATGGAAGTAAATGTGCATATGGAGAACTCTATATTTGGAAGTAGTGAAATCCTGCAATGCTTACCATGTGTACATAACTATATTCGCCCTTCAGCAATCAATGGCTAGAATAATATCCTCACAAAATTTTGCCCACAGAACACGAGTATATAACAATGCATGGTCTGTTAGTTACCTTGAAGAATTTGTTTGTGAGGACAGAACATGATTACATAACATGCATGACATGGTAGTTTCCTGTGAAGAATCGATTGCGTGATAACATGAGTATAACCATGCATGGCACTTCTATATTTTCGAACCCAGTATACATTTCCCTGTATTTTCCTCCCAGTTCCAACAGGGACATATCAATGTTGTTCCTTGCATTATCCTACTCATACTCTGAACAATGCTGATCTTACATTAACAATGCTTGTCCTTTTTGATATGATGCAGTGTCCCTACAGTTACTGCCATTTGTAATCACACCACCTTTGCCAAAAATAGGGAAGCACAACTGGTTCCTCGCTCGATAAGACGACGGCAAAAGACTGATGATCATTCGGACACATGAGCCGGAAAAGTTATATTGCAAAAACCCCACTGTATACAAGCACCGTGTAATACATGAGTATTGAGACAGTGGCTGTTACGTCTATGAGCAGGATACCAGCTTGTTGGGGCCTTTAGGATTTTTTTTAGTTGGAGGCAGGTAAACAGCCTTGGTTCACACTCTCTGTTTCTCGGACTCAATTATCCGATTAACCAGGAGATCACTGTTGGCAAGACCTTGATGGCAGAGAGGCTCTGTTTGCTATGGAAAACTTTGTCTACACGGCGAGCCCTAGGAGTTCAGGAGCAAACTCCCCTGATTGTCAACGATACAGCCTGCAGCCAAAATAAGGTGAGAATGACAAAGGCATCCGGATTAACTTTGATCCTTGGATGTCTCAATTACGACAGGCAGTGGTGTGGTTCGAGCCTTCAGGTTGATAGGTAATTGGGCTATTGCATCGAAAGGGTGGAGTACTGGTGTCTCCGGATCACTGGTCGCTGAAGCGGGGCTGCAAATTATGATGGTGTTGGATCATCTCTTCGAATGACTTTGTTGTCTTTGCTGCTGGTTCTGGATGGGTAGTTCTTTCTTTTGTTATGCATATTCCTTGTCATTTGGTCATCCTCGTCTATGTCACTCTTACTATGTAATAGTTGCTTCTGTTTAGAATGTCATTCTCGTCTGGATCACGAGAGTCTCAGTGCTGCAGATGGGTGCATTTTGGTGGTGTAGCAAGACTTCTTATGAACTATCATGTCTTGCTGTTGATGTCAGTAGTAGTCACTAGTCAGTGTTCGAATGTTGTATATATCGTTGTTTCGAACTGTTTATTGTCTCGAACTACTGGTGGGCTAAATGAGGGCATCACCATTCTCCAGTGTTCAGAGTATATCTCCTTTTTTCAAGTTATATAATTTGAGCTCAGTGTCTTTTCGATGATGTACACTTGTTTGGGCCAGTGAGGTGTCGTTGAATATGGGCCGAGTAGTAACGCAATGCGAAACAGGTCAATTATGACTATCAGGCGGGCTCTCAGAAGATCCTGAAAAAAAAGGCCGGGCTCTCCAAAAAAGAATGAATAAGGACTCTTAGGCCAACATGTGGGCAACACTGGTGTTTTCGTGCGCTTGCACGCCGAGAGCATATTGGCGCGTGCTCGAAATTCATGCTACCTTTTCATCCGCAGTCTCCCGCCCCTTCCCCACCTCTGGAATCTCGATTCCTACTCCAGTTCCCCCAAATCCCCCTCCTGTACTCCCTGTACTCAAGCACACTATCATGTCGCCGGTCAACGCAGATCTCCGAGCCGGAGATCCTGAGGTCCGTCCTGCCTTCGGTCGCTGCGTGCTGTCGCTCAACAGTGGCATGGCGGCGCTTGACGACCAGTTTGCCGGCAAAGTGCTGATGGTAACCATCAATGGCGACCGGCCTCCCGTCTCGCCGGATGACCTTGTCAAAGCTCTTGGCATTGCACACGGCATCCAAATAAGTGACTTGATCGTCGAAGTCTGTCCGCCACCGGCTGATTTCTTTGTCAGGTTCCGGACAACTTTCGACTGCAGTCGTGTGTTCAAATCTTCCCGGTGTTTGTTCTGCGATGGCGCGCTGGTGAGCTTTGATTGGTGGCACCCAGGATGGGGCTCGCTGCCCTCTGAGCTTGAGTTTTTAACAAAGCTTACCTTCCACGGCATGCCTCGACGTGCTTGGAACAGCGAGTCCATGAACGAGCTTATCAACGACCTTGGAGGTGAGCTCGTAAGTATGTTTGTTCCTCCAGACAGCTGGGCTCTGACGGTTATGGCATGGATGAAGAAGCCGTCCACCATACCGAAGGTGATTGGTGTTGAGATACCAGTGCAGGAACCAGGGTTGTACTATTCGTCGCCACCAAGGCCGCCGCGGACCACGTTAGGGATGTACCTGTATAGAGTGTTCGTGCATGTCGAAGAAGTGGTCAATCCATCAATTGAAGTCCTACTGCCGCTGGTGCCAGGGTTCGTCGACGACGTCCATTACAGGAGCCAATGTCAGACTTTCCCCGTGTTGCTCGGAACAATGGAAGGCACAGGGCCTACTCCATCGCACGGCGGAGGCCACTGCTTCTTTGGGAGAAGAGGCAGGGCTGGCTGCCTGGATGTGCTCTAATTTGAGGTAACAACTGAATCTTGTCAGATACTAGTTAAATCCGAGCTATGGGTGTGAAGCACTGATATGCCAGTACATTTGATTGTGACATGTTCTAATTTTGTACCTGAACTTTTTTTAGAAAGGGTTGTACGTTAACTTAATGTGCTAGGAGAACTTATTGTGTTGTCTGTCTGTTTTCTTTGCACAACATTCAAGATATTTCCCCGTCGTTGATAAAGACGATGAACCGTTATGTATGACTTCGTTGGTTTCAACATAGACCTTCCCGTAGCGATCCACTGCTTCCATCCTGATTGTGCTGCCTGCGTGAAATTTTTGTATGCAAGTTCAGTGTGCTATGATGTTCTATATGATTGTGTCAACTATATAAGTTTTTACTGAGCATCAGCAATGCATATGGCTGAAAGAAGTATTTACGAGCATCGGCCGATGGGTCTCTCTCTCTCACACACACACACACACACGCACACGCACAAGTGGGACTCGTTGAATTATTTATTTGCTCGTGACAGCTTTTAATTAGGTTCCACTGTAATCTAACTTTTTTCTTAAGTTATTAATTGAGCTCAGTGACTTCAAAAAGTTGTACAGAAGCCTTGTTTGGGCCTTTCCGGTGTCGCTGAATGTGGGCTGAGTAACCATGTTAGGTTGTACTGTACTACACAGGCCTTTTTTCGCTATTTTTTTAAATAATACATTTTTTATTAATTTTCATAAATATTAGGCTGGGTAATTTTTTTCAAAAATAATACACCGTCCGCCCGCTGCAGGCCGACTGGGCCTAGTCGGCCCACAACAGGCCGATTGGATTCCAGTCGCCCTACAGCTGGCCGACTGGCCCTTGTCGGCCACTGTGGGCCGACTGGAGCTAATTGGCTCGCTGTGGGCTAATTGTTTTTGCAAAAGTGTTAATCATGTATTTAAAAAATATGTGTACTGTGACCTCCTCCGCTCGCTGTGGGCCCACTGTTGACTAAAAAATATGTTTTAAAAAGTGTTAATCATGTATTTAAAAATTGTTAAATGTGTGTATTGATGACCCACAAGTATAGGGGATCTATCGTAGTCCTTTCGCTAAGTAAGAGTGTCGAACCCAACGAGGAGCAGAAGGAAATGATAAGCGGTTTTCAGCAAGGTATTCTCTGCAAGTACTGAAATAAGTAGTAACAGATAATTTCGTGATAGGATAAATCGTAACGAGCAACAAGTAACAAAAGTAAATAAAGTTCAGCAAGATGGCCCACTCCTTTTGTAGCAAAGGACAAGCCGGAACAAACTCTTATAATAGGAAAAGCGCTCCCGAGGACACATGGGAATATCATCAAGCTAGTTTTCATCACGTTCATATGATTCGTGTTTGATACTTTGATAATTTGATATGTGGGTGGACCGGTGCTTGGGTGCTGTTCTTACTTGAACAAGCATCCCACTTATGATTAACCTCTATTGCAAGCATCCGCAACTACACCAAAAGTATTAAGGTAAACCTAACCATAGCATGAAACATGAGGATCCAAATCAGCCCCTTACGAAGCAACGCATAAACTAGGGTTTAAGCTTCTATCACTCTAGCAACCCATCATCTACTTATTACTTCCCAATGCCTTCCTCTAGGCCCAAATAATGGTGAAGTGTTATGTAGTCGACGTTCACATAACACCACTAGAGGCTAGACAACATACATCTTATCAAAATATCAAACGAATACCAAATTCACATGACTACTAATAGCAAGACTTCTCCCTTTTCCTCAGGAACAAACGTAATTACTCACAAAGCATATTCATGTTCATAATTAGAGGGGTAATAATATGCATATAGGATCTGAACATATGATCTTCCACCAAATAAACCAACTAGCATCAACTACAAGGAGTAATCAACACTACTAGCAACCTACTAGCACCAATCCCGGACTTTGAGACAAGAATTGGATACAAGAGATGAACTAGGGTTTGGAGATGAGATGGTGTTGGTGAAGATGTTGATGGAGATTGCCCTCTCTCGATGAGAGGAGCGTTGGTGATGACGATGGTGATGATTTCCCCCTCCCGGAGGGAAGTATCCCCGGCAGAACAGCTCTGCCGGAGCTCTAGATTGGACCCGCCAAGGTTCCGCCTCATGGCGGCAGAGTCTCGTCCCGAAAAGTTCCTTCCTATTTTTTTCTCATCGAAAGACTTCATATATGAGAAGATGGCGTCGGAGAGCCACCAGGGGGCCCGCGAGGTAGGGGGCGCGCCCCCCACCCTCGTGAGCAGGGTGTGGGCCCCCTGGCCTTCATCTTTGGCAAGGATTTTTCTTTATTTGTTTTAAGATGTTCCGTGGAGTTTCAGGACTTTTGGATTTGCGTAGAATAGGTCTCTAATATTTGCTCCTTTTCCAGCCCAGAATTCCAGCTGCTGGCATTCTCCCTCCGTATGTAAACCTTGTAAAATAAGAGAGAATAGCCATAAGTATTGTGACATAAAGTGAAATAACAGTCCATAATGCGATAAATATCGATATAAAAGCATGATGCAAAATGGACGTATCAACTCCCCCAAGCTTAGACCTCGCTTGTCCTCAAGTGAAAAGCCGATAACAATAAATATGTCCTCATGTTTAGAGGTAGAGGCGTCGATAAAAATAAAATACGGACATGAAGGCATCATGATTATTCTCATAACAGCAACATATATAGATTTTGTTATATGATTACTTATGTTCAAGTGATGATGTATTCACAATGCAAAAGTATTAATCATAAACCTTATTGGGCTCCGACAAACTATAATCTCAGTCATTGAAGCAATTGCAATTTATCATAACATCGGAAAGAGTCTATGTCAGAGCTAAAAAGCAAGTCCACATACTCAACTATCATTTAGTCCTCCATAATTGCTAACACTCACGCGATACTTGTGGTTACGGAGTTTTAATCGGACATAGAGAAAGATAGGGGCTTATAGTTTTTCCCCACAACCTTTTACCTCAAGGGTAATGTCAACAATAATGGTTCATGCTCCCCTACATCCAATTAGATATATATATATATATATATATATATCATGTTCTTTCCAACATGCTGAGCTTGCCAAAGGATAAAATGAAAAAGAAAAGGTGAAGATCACCATGACTCTTGCATAAGGTAGAAGATAATAATAAAGGATAGGCCCTTCGCAGAGGGAAGCAGAGGTTGCCATGCGCTTTTATGGTTGGATGCATAAAATCTCAATGCGAAAGAACGTCACTTTATATTGCCCCTTGTGATATGAACCTTTATTATGCAGTCCGTCGCTTTTATTACTTCCACATCACAAGATCGTATAAAGCTTATTTCTCCCACACCAATCAATCATACATATTTAGAGCATTTTTTATTGCTTTGCATCGATGACAACTTACTTGAAGGATCTTACTCAATCCATAGGTAGATATGGTGGACTCTCATGGCAAAACTGGTTTAAGGATATTTGGAAGCACAAGTAGTATTTCTACTTGGTGCTGAGAATTTGGCTAGCATGAGGGGGAAAGGAAAGCTCAACAAGTTAGAGGATCCATAACAACATACTTTATCTCAGATATAAGAAAGACATAACTCATTACGTTGTTCCTTGTCCAACATCAACTCTTTAGCATGTCATATTTTAATGAGTGCTCCCAATCATAAAAGATGTCAATGATAATATATCTATATGTGAAAACCTCTCTTTCCTTATTACTTCCTATTAATTACAACAATGACCAAAGCTATGCTTGCCAACTCCCAACAACTTTTAATCATCATACTCTTTCTATGTGAAGTCATTACTCTCAATAAGATCAATATGAACTTTTTGTTTCTTTTTATTCTTTTTCTCTTTTCTTTTATTTACCCAAGATCATGGAAAAATAATCAAGCCCTTGACTCAACACTAATCTTTATTATATATAGCTCACGGACTCGATTACAAAGGGAGATCATAAAGCAAAACTCAAAACTAGATCATGCCATAAACTTTATTCTACTAGATCAAGATACTACTAATAGGATCGAACTAAGAAAAACGGTAAAGATAGGAGTTGTGATGGTGATACGATACCGGGGCACCTCCCCCAAGCTTGGCAGTTGACAAGGGGAGTGCCCATACCCATGTGATTATATCTCCTTTGTCGGTGAAGAAGGTGGAGGTGTTGTTGATGATGCAGGCTTGTCATCCATCTTCCAAGGCATAGGTTCACCATTATAGAAGGATGATCGAGTCTCCGGAATCCTCGAATCTGCAGCCAAACTCATTCTTTTGAATCTATATTCATACTCACAGTTTTGGTTTTGCAGGTCATAGATTTGGGCTTGGAGGTGCTCGATCTTCTCATATAGCTTGAAGATGGCCTCCTTGGTGTTCTTGGCATCCGGCTTGTAGTTGTTAGTGAACTCCACGAGCATCGCGTGGCCAGCATTGATTCCACGCTCCACCATCCTCTGGCAATTGAAAACTTGTTGCTCCATTGCTTCGAGCCTCGTCTCCACGCTTCTGGTTCCCTTTGGTCCCTCAACATCGCGGATGTGCAACAACCCGTCACGCATCTCAATGATTTGAGGGTGTCGCAGCACCTCCGCGAGGTAAGGGTTGATGACCTTCTCGAAGAACTTGTCCTTGGAAGCACTTGGGGACGTCATGATAATCTAGATCTATCAGAAAAACAGCTCGAAACAAGAACAGAGAATAATTGCGTGATACGGGAGTCAAAACCTTCGGGAGGTTATATAATGAATTTTTACCGACCAAAATACGTAACGTGCAAGAAAACGGAGTCCGGAAGGCACGTGAGGTGCTCACGAGGTAGGGGGCGCGCCCAGGGGGGTAGGGCGCGCCCACCACCCTCATGGGGCCCTCGTGTCCTTCCCGGACTGCTACTTATTTTTCTATTTTTCTAAATATTCCAAAACGGAGAAATATTGCCTTAGAAATTGTTTTGGAGTTAGTTTAGTTAATGTACCACATACCTATTCCTTTTCGGAGTCTGAAACGTTTCGGAATGTGTCCCTTATGTATTCCTCCGGGGTTACAGTTTCAATAATATTGGTTTCAACATTTATGGGATTACCTGAGATATAATGTTTAATTCTTTGACCGTTTACCACCTTCGGATTTGTGCCCTCGAAGTTGTTGATTTTAATGGCACCGGAACGATAGACCCCTTCGATAACATAGGGGCCTTCCCATTTAGAGAGAAGTTTTCCTGCAAAATATCTTAAACGAGAGTTGTATAGCAATACATAATCACCTACATTAAACTCACACTTTTGTATCCTTTTGTCATGCCATCTTTTAACTTTTTAAACAACTTGGCATTTTCATAAGCTTGGGTTCTCCATTCATCAAGTGAGCTAATATCAAATAACCTCTTCTCACCAGCAAGTTTAAAATCATAATTGAGCTCTTTAATAGCCCAATATGCCTTATGTTCTAGTTCGAGAGGTAAGTGACATGCTTTTCCATAAACCATTTTATACGAAGACATACCCATAGGATTTTTGTATGCAGTTCTATAAGCCCATAATGCATCATCAAGTTTCTTGGACCAATTATTTCTAGACCTATTAACAGTCTTTTGCAAAATTAATTTGAGCTCTCTATTGCTCAACTCTACTTGACCGCTAGACTATGGGTGATAAGGAGATGCAATTCTATGATTAACATCATACTTAGCAAGCATTTTACAGAAAGCACCATGAATAAAGTGTGAACCACCATCAGTCATTAAATATCTAGGGACTCCAAACCTTGGGAAAATAACTTCCTTAAGCATTTTAATAGAAGTGTTATGATCAACACTACTAGTTGGAATAGCTTCTACCCACTTAGTAACGTAATCAACAGCAACTAAAATATGTGTGTATCCATTAGAGGCAGGAAAAGGTCCCATATAATCAAAACCCCAAACATCAAATGGTTCAATAACAAGTGAATAATTCATAGGCATTTCTTGACGTCTACTAATATTACCAATTCTTTGACATTCATCACAAGACAAGACAAACTTACGGGCATCCTTGAAGAGAGTAGGCCAATAAAAACCAGATTGCAATACCTTATGTGCAGTTCTATCTCCAGCGTGGTGTCCTCCATAAGCCTCGGAATGACACTTGCGTAGGATCTGTTTCTGTTCATGCTCAGGTACACAACGTCTAATAACACCATCTACTCCTTCTTTATAAAGATGTGGGTCATCCCAAAAGTAATGTCTTAAATCATAGAAAAACGTTTTCTTTTGCTGGTATGTGAAGCTAGGTGGTATAAACTTAGCAACAATATATAAGCATACCATGGAGTACTACGAGAAGTACTTATAACATTTAATTGTTCATCAGGAAAGCTATCATTAATAGGTAGTGGGTCATCAATAGTATTCTCTAGCCTAGACAAGTTGTCTGCAACGGGGTTCTCAACTCCCTTTCTATCAACAATATGCAAATCAAATTCTTGTAGCAAGAGAACCCATCTAATAAGTCTAGGTTTAGCTTCTTTCTTTTCCATAAGATATTTAATAGTGGCATGATCAATTTGAATAGTTACTTTAGAATCAACAATATAAGATCTGAACTTATCACAAGCAAATACAACTGCTAAAAGCTCTTTTTCAGTAGTAGCATAATTTCTTTGAGCAATGTCTAGAGTCTTACTAGCATAATGAATAAAATTTAATTTCTTATCAACTCTTTGCCCTAGAACAACACCTACACCATAATCACTAGCATCACACATAATTTCAAAGGGTAAATTCCAATCAGGTGGTTGAACAACAGGTGCAGAGACTAATGCTTTCTTAAGTATTTCAAATGCTTCTACACAATCATCATCAAAGACAAATGGTATATCTTTTTGCAATAAATTAGTCGGAGGTCGAGAAATTTTTGAGAAGTCCTTAATGAACCTCCTATAAAATCCGGCATGACCAAGGAAACTTCTTATACCTTCGATGTCCTTGGGACATGGCATCTTTTCAATAGCATCGACCTTGGATTTATCAACTTCTATACCTCTTTCAGAAACTTTGTGCCCCAAGACAATACCTTCATTAACCATAAAGTGGCACTTTTCCCAATTCAAGACAAGATTAGTTTCCTCACATCTCTGCAAAACTCAATCAAGATTGCTCAAGCAATCATCAAAAGAGGAACCATAGACAGAAAAATCGTCCATGAAAACCTCACAAATCTTTTCACAAAAGTCAGAGAATATAGCCATCATGCATCTTTGAAAGGTAGCAGGTGCATTACATAAACCAAAAGGCATACGTCTATAAGCAAAAGTACCAAAAGGGCATGTAAAAGTAGTCTTTGATTGATCTCTAGCCGACACAGGTATTTGAGAGAAACCAGAATAACCATCTAGAAAGCAATAGTGTGTATGTTTGCATAATCTTTCTAGCATTTGATCAATAAAAGGTAAGGGGTAATGATCTTTCTTAGTAGCTTTATTTAATTTGCGGAAATCAATTACCATCCTATAACCTGTGATAATTCTTTGTGGAATCAATTCATCTTTATCATTAGGAACAACAGTAATACCTCCCTTCTTAGGGACACAATGGACAGGACTTACCCACTCACTATCAGCAACGGGATAGATTATACCTGCCTCCAGGAGCTTTAGTATTTCTTTTCTTACCACTTCTTTCATTTTAGGATTCAGACGTCGTTGAGGATCACGAACTGGTTTGGCATCTTCCAAATTTATTTTATGTTGACACAGAGTGGGACTAATGCCCTTAAGATCATCAAGAGTATATCCAATAGCAGCACGATGCTTCTTCAGAGTTTTCAATAATCTTTCTTCTTCATGCTCTGAAAGGTTAGCACTAATAATAACAGGATATATCTTCTTTTCATCAAGATAAGCATATTTAAGATTATCAGGCAAGGGTTTAAGCTCTAACACAGGATCACCCTTGGGTGGAGGAGGATCCCCTAAAATTTCAACAGGCAAATTATGTTGCAGAATAGGTTCCTGTTTAAAGAATACTTCATCTATTTCCCTTCTTTCATTCATGAACATACCATTTTCATGGTTTAGCAAATAGTGTTCTAAAGGATCACTATGAGGTACGGCAATAGAAGCAAGACCAATAATTTCATCCTTACTAGGTAATTCTTCCTCACGATGTTGTTTACTAAATTTAGAGAAATTAAGCTCATGAACCATATCATCCAAGCCAACAGTAACAACATTCTTTTTGCAATCTATGGTAGCATTGACAGTATTTAAGAAGGGTCTACCAAATATAATGGGGCAAAAGCTATCTTGCGGAGAAGTAAGAACAAGAAAATCAGCAGGATATTTAGTTCTCCCACACAAGACTTCAACATCTCTAACAATTCCAATTGGTGAAATAGTATCTCTATTGGCAAGTTTAATTGTGACATCAATACCTTCTAACTCAGCAGGTGCAATTTCATTCTTAATTTCTTCGTATAAAGTATGCGGTATAACACTAGCACTCGCACCCATATCACATAAGCCATGATAACAATGATCTCCTATTTTAACAGAAATAACAGGCACGCCTACCACAGGTCTATGTTTATCTTTATCACAAGGTTTAGCAATTCTAGCAGTTTCACCTATGAATTGAATAACATGCCCATCAATATTATCAGACAAGAGATATTTAACAATAGCAATATTAGGTTCTACTTTAACTTGCTCAGGAGGTGTATAAGTTCTAATATTTCTTTTACGAACAACAGTTGAAGCTTTAGCATGATCCTTTATTCTAACAGGGAAAGGTGGTTTCTCAATATAAGAAGTAGGAACAATAGGATCATTATAAGTGACAGTCTTTTCTTCAACTTTAATAGGTGCAGCTACTTTTACTTCTATGGGAGGATGAAATTTAAACCACTTCTCCTTAGGTAGATCAACATAAGTAGCAAAAGATTCACAGAAAGAAGCTACTATCTCATAGTCAAGTCCATATTTAGTGCTAAACTTACGGAAAATATCGGTATCCATAAAAGATTTAACACAATCAAACTTAGGTGTCATACCTGACTCCTTACCTTCGTCGAGGTCCCAATCTTCAGAGTTGCGTTTAATTCTATCCAATAAATTCCATCTGAATTCAGTAGTCTTCATCATAAAAGAGCCAGCACAAGAAGTATCGAGCATGGTGCGATTGTTATCAGAAAGCCGAGCATATAGATTTTGAATAATCATTTCTCTTGAGAGCTCATGATTGGGGCATGAATATAACATTGATTAAGCCTCCCCCAAGCTTGAGCGATGCTTTCTCCTTCGCGAGGCCAGAAATTATATATATAATTGCGATCACGATGAACAAGATGCATAGGGTAATACTTTCGATGAAATTCCAGCTTCAATATTTTATAGTCCCATGATCTCATATCATCACATAGCCTATACCATATCAATGCGTCTCCCTTCAAAGATAAAGGGAAGACCTTCTTCTTAGCAACATCATCGGGTATACTTGCAAGCTTAAATAATCCACAAACTTCATCCACATATATTAAGTGCTCATCAGGATGCTTTGTTCCATCTCCTGTAAAAGGGTTAGCTAGCAGTTTTTCCATCATACCCGAAGGAAATTCAAAAGGAGTTTCATTTTCAATAGGTTCAGTAGGTTGAGGAGCAACTCTTTGCTCTACTGGACGGGGTGAAGATACCCCGAACAAGCCCCTCAGAGAATTACTTTCCATAGTAACAAGTGACAGTAAATTTCAGCACACTATATAAATTTTTCCTTACCTAATTCCACCTACCAAAGGCGCTACACTCCCCGGCAACGGCGCCAGAAAAGAGTCTTGATGAACCACAAGTATAGGGGATCTATCATAGTCCTTTCGATAAGTAAGAGTGTCGAAGCCAACGAGGAGCAGAAGGAAATGATAAGCGGGTTTCAGCAAGGTATTCTCTGCAAGTACTGAAATAAGTAGTAACAGATAATTTCGTGATAGGATAAATCGTAACGAGCAACAAGTAACAAAAGTAAATAAAGTACAGCAAGATGGCCCAATCCTTTTGTAGCAAAGGACAAGCCGAAACAAACTCTTATAATAGGAAAGCACTCCCGAGGACACATGGGAATATCGTCAAGCTAGTTTTCATCACGTTCATATGATTCGCGTTCAATACTTTGATAATTTGATATGTGGGTGGACCGGTGCTTGGGTGTTGTTCTTACTTGAACAAGCATCCCACTTATGATTAACCTCTATTGCAAGCATCCGCAACTACAACAAAAGTATTAAGGTAAACCTAACCATAGCATGAAACATGTGGATCCAAATCAGCCCCTTACGAAGCAACGCGTAAACTAGGGTTTAAGCTTCTGTCACTCTAGCAACCCATCATCTACTTATTACTTCCCAATGCCTTCCTCTAGGCCCAAATAATGGTGAAGTGTTTTGTAGTCGATCTTCACATAACACCACTAGAGACTAGACAACATACATCTTATCAAAATATCAAACGAATACCAAATTCACATGACTACTAATAGCAAGACTTCTCCCTTGTCCTCAGGAACAAACGTAATTACTCACAAAGCATATTTATGTTCATAATCAGAGGGGTAATAATATGCATATAGGATCTGAACATATGATCTTCCACCAAATAAACCAACTAGCATCAACTACAAGGAGTAATCAACACTACTAGCAACCTACTAGCACCAATCCCGGACTTTGAGACAAGAATTGGATACAAGAGATGAACTAGGGTTTGGAGATGAGATGGTGCTGGTGAAGATGTTGATGGAGATTTCCCTCTCTCGATGAGAGGAGCGTTGGTGATGACAATAAATATCGATATAAAAGCATGATGCAAAATTGGTGTATCATGTATAAAAAATATTCCTTATCTATACAATTTTTTTAATGTGTGTATAAAAAATAGCTTTTTTCAACATCAGCAATGCAATTGGGCCGACAGTTGTACGCAATATCCGGGTCAACTTGTTATTCTCCGCCCCACTGGGCTGCAAACTTTCCTAGGAGGTATGCATTAGGCTTAACAAGAAAATGGACTTTAAGAAATAATAAATGGGATGTAATTATAATAACTGGACAGTTACTATGCACCAAACACGTAATTATTTTGAAAAATATATTATTTTTGGAATTTGAAAATTTTAATTTCATTACTTGTTGCGCGCGCAATATTTCGTTGGATTTTAACGTAATACAACTTTATTTTGAAATTATATTTAACCTGACTAGAAATTTCGGATACAAATATTTTGGATCCCATCAAAATGTGGGAATTTTTTTGAATTCTTTTTTGAGCGGTCGTTTGAAATTATTAATCGTTGTCCTAGCTAGAAGTTGGGCTGTACTTTTAACAAACTGTAAACGGGCTGTAGTAAATTCCATTAGAATTAAAAAATGGGCTATAAATTCTTACAAATCGCAAATGGGCTATATGTTCTCTGCCAAATCCGAGCTGTGGGCTTAGTAAGTTGACGCGTACCAAGGGCTTTGTCAACTTAGTCAATATAAACGATTGTAGGTGCAGTGATCATACGATGTCCATCCAACGGCCGTAGTGCTTCTTCAACCTCTGGTCTTCTTGCTCCAGCCGCCCAAAGCAGCGCCAGTCGTGTCGCGTGCTCCTGCCTCCCGTGGCCAGCTGTGATGCCGCGGAGGCCTCACTGCCCCGTACTACTCCCACCGCTGGCCAGGCCATCCCTCTACTCACCCACACCCCCTGTTATTCTGCGGCGACGGCAGCCTCACACCGCAGCCAAACCAGTAAACCCTCGTACTCCTCTTCGCACGGGCTTCCGCTGCTGCTTCTTCCCCGGCGCCGTGTCGTCCCCTTCCTAGGCCTCGCCGTCGTCCAGACCACCGCCCTGGTGCTCTCGGCGCGGCATGGTCAACTTGGTCAACGACAGACTTCCATCGAAAGAGTACTGTACGTGGAGAGGCTGACAGCTGGGTCCATGACAGCCGCAAGGAAGTGCCTCCTTATTACGCGCAAAACAATTATTCCTCCACCTGACAGCGGGAACCCACCGGACGGGCCATCGTATTTCGCGAAAGAATGATTCTCCCCCTGACTGCTGGGACCCACGAGCTACATCTTCGCACGCAAGGAAGTGCATCCGAAAAAAACGATTCACCCCCTGACTGCTGGGACCCACCAGGCCCCCGACTGCTGGGACCCACCAGCTACACCTTCACACGCAAGGAAGTGCCTCCGGGCAAAAAAACGATTCGCCCCCTGACTGCTGGGACCCACCAGCTACATCTTCGCAGGCAAGGAAGTGTCTGACAGTCGAGACCCACCTGGTCGAAGCGTACGTAGCGTTGTCATTCTGGTCGCGAACGTGTACGTACATACTGGTCGATGTAGAGGCACGCACGTATCGTAGTAGAGGCGCGCACATGTCGTAGTAGAGGCGCGCACGTAGCATGTACACGTACGTACAGCGGCCAGGGTGCAAGAAAGAAAATACGGCCACGTATGTGTACATACGGGCGGGGTCTCGAACGCCTACTCGCGCATACGTACGGCCAGGGCTCGTGTACATGGCTGGGTCAGAATAGAGAAACAGCGTCGTCGTCGTGTTCATGGGGAGGCAACGGAATGCGTCGTGTTCATGGGGAGGCAACGGAATTCTCGTGTTCATGGGGAGGCAACGGAACAGGTGATGGAAACGAGGCCTGGCGTACCGCAGAACGGAGGAAACGGCCTTGTGTTCGACCGGCCACATTCGAAATGGGATCCTGTTCATCGGGAGGGGTGTGGCGTACCCCAAAATAGAGGAAATGGACCTCCTATGGTCGAAACGGGGGTCCTGTTGATCGGGAGGGGTGTGGCATACCGCAAAACGGAGGAAACGGACCTCCTAAGGTCGAAACGGGTGTCCTGTTGATCAGGAGGGGTGTGGCGTACCGCAAAACGAAGGAAACAGACTTGTGTTGGAGCGCTACGGTCGAAGCGGGGGTCCTGTTCATTGGGAGGGGTGTGGCGTACCGCAAAACGGGACTCCACGGGACACTGTTCATCTCCACCGTCGACCTCCTCCAGCCTCCACGGGCACCTGTTCATCCAGCCTCCACGGGCTCCTGTTCATCCAGCCTCCACCATGCGCTACTCCACCGGCTACTGTTCAACCACCCCTCCACCGTCTACTGTTCATCCAGCCCTCCACACCACGGGGTCCTATTCAACCACCCCTCCACGGGCACCCCTCCACCGTCTAGTGTTCATCCAGCCCTCCACACCACGGGGTCCTGTTCAACCACCCCTCCACGGGCAACCCTCCACCATCTAGTGTTCATCCAGCCCTCCACACCATGGGGTCCTGTTCATCCACCCCTCCACGGCCACCCCTCCACCGTCTACTGTTCATCCAGCCCTCCACCATACCACGGGGTCCTGTTCATCCAGAGGCAACGCCACCGCTCACTGTTCATCCAAACCCCCCCGCAACGCTCACTGTTCATCCCATCGATCGGCTTCAGTTAGCAGCAGTAGCGAAGGAATCGCTCGATTGGGTTCAGTTAACAGCCATCGATCAATCGCTCGGGTTCAGTAACGCGTAGCCTGCAGTGCAATCGCTCGGGTTCAGTTAGAGCCCAACGCCTCACTCGGGTTCAGTTAGAGCCAACGCCTCGCACACACGCGCGTACGTGTAAGAGAGAAACATGCATCACTCGGCCCCCGACCTCCCACCGTAACCGGGAACTCCCCGAAATTTTCCTCCCCCTCGCTTCTACCACGGTTTTTTCCGTCATGGACGGCCCAAAGAATGTCATGCAGCTGCGTCTCCAGCCCGCCCTGGACGAAAAGCCCATTTTCTGTCATGATTTTGTGTCATAGAAGTAGGAGCCTACCACATCTATGATGATACTGGGTTTTGTCACAATTATCGGCATAGAAGTGTCATATGTATGACAGAAAAAAATTTCGTTTGGCCCAAAATGTCACGGATGTGTCTTTTATTGTAGTGTTTTGCTTTGTATTTGATGGAATGTTGTAACGAGGCAACCTTGGAATAGGAATGAACATGGAGTGGAAAGTTTCCGTTTTTCCGGAGAAAAAATGGAAACGGAGAGAAACCAACGTTTCGTTTCGTTGGATCGCGCCATCGAGCAAAACCAACATTTAAATCACGTCTGTCGTGTTCGTGTCTCACCCTCCTCCACGGCTCGACCCCACACGGTCGCTCGGCATGCCACTCACCGCAAACTGAGTATACGATAACTTTCCCACCTGCTTGTCGATGGATCGCGCCATGGAGTACTAGCACTACTGGAAGAGATTAATGAGTTGGGGGAGGACAGCTAGCTATAGCACGGACTCCCAAGAACTTTTTACATGCATGTTGTAGCCAGCTATTGCGACCTTTGACGCGGAGCAGCCGCGTGCACCCGTAAGCGGTGTGGGCGATGCTCTCTCGGCTGGCGTGCCGCTTCAATGTCGGCGCCAGTGAGAGGTCGCGTCCGCTCTGGCCGGGTATGAATGCGGCACTGACCGCTTCGGGCGGGAAGCACGCGCGGGTGATGAAGAGGGTTCGGGTTGGTCAGGACCGGCCATGGCAGCGGTCCGGACGTGCGCAAACAAGAGATGTTGTACGTTAATATTGCTGCGTATATAATTAACAACGTAAATAATGTGCTAGTTGGAAAAATATGATTGGACATGGAGATGGAAATGGAATTTTACATAAACACGGATATGCATGTCTATGTCTATGTGTGTGTGCGCGATGACTCTCGCGACCTGGAAGCGGGGGCGTGTTTTTGCTCGAGTTTTCTTTCTTGGTACGTTAGAAAATCAGTTTGTCTAATTCACATCTAGATGCTATTTAAGGATATCACATCTAAGCTCATACAAGTACATAATGTAGCAACAAGAAACAAAAAAACTAGGAAAAAAATAGACCACAAACAGAGTGGACATCAACTTAGGGTTTGCACTCTCCACACGCTCGTCGCACTACATATATGTTACACGCTGGAGGCTCAGCGTTCATTTTCTAGGGTTTTCTATATTCACAGTCTCTCACCCTCTCTTCACCAGATCTAAACAAGATTGCGTTGGTGTAACGCCCACGATGCGGCTATATCTCCCACGTGTCGAAGCACGACTTAGAGGCATAACCGCATTGTAAGCAATGTCGCAAGTGAGGTAATCTTCACACAACCCATGTAATGAACAAGGGAAAAGGATACATAGTTGGCTTACACTCACCACGTCACACAATAGCATAAATATCATTACATTCATCCAGACACAATCAAGGTCCGACTACGGAACCAAAATAAAGAACAACCCCAAATGCGACAAAGTTCCCGATCGCCCCAACTGGGCACCACTACTGATCGCCTGGAAAGGAAACGTAGTATCGTCCTGAGTCCTCATCGAACTCCCACTTGAGCTCAGTCGAATCACCTGGAGTGGTATCATCGGTCCCTGCATCTGGTTTTGAAGTAATCTGTGAGTCACGGGGACTCAGCAATCTCACACCCTCGCGATCAAGACTATTTAAGCTTATAGGAAGGGTAAAAGGTATGAGGTGGAGCTGCAGCAAGCACTATCATATATGGTGGCTAACATATGCAAATGAGAGCAAGAAGAGAGAGGCAAAGGCATGGTCGATGAACTATGATCAAGAAGCGATCCTAGAACAACCTACGTTCAAGCATAACTCAAGACCGTGTTCTCTTCCCGGACTCCGCCAAAAAGAGACCATCAAGGACACACACTCAGTTGATTCATTTTAATTAAGTTAAGTATTAGGTTTTCTACAACCAGACATTAACAAATTCCCATCTTCCCATAACCACAGGCACAGCTTTTGAAAGTTCAAATCCCTGTAGGGGTGTCCCAACTTAGCCCATCACAAGCTCTCACGGTCAACGAAGGATATTCCTTCTCCTAAGACAATCCGATCAGACTCGGAATCCCGGTTACAAGACATCTCGACAATGGTAAAACTAAACCAGCAAAGCCACCCGAATGTGCCGACAAATCCCGATAGGAGCTGCACATATCTCGTTCTCAGGGCACAACGGATGAGACTAGTTACGAGTAAAACCAACCCTCAAGTTTCCCCGAGGTGGCCCCGCAGGCAGCTCAGTTTGGACCAACACTCAGAGGAGCATTGGCCCGGGGGTTTAAAATAAAGATGACCCTTGAGTCTGCGAAACCCAAGGGAAAAGTCTAGGTGGCGAATGGTAAAACCAATGTTGGGCATTGCTAGAAGAGATTTATTCAAGGCGAACTGTCAAGGGGTTCCCATTATAACCCAACCGTGTAAGGAACACAAAATCAAGGAACATAACACCGGTCTGACAGAAACTAAGGTGACAAGAGTGGAACAAAACACCAGGCATAAGGCCGAGCCTTCCACCCTTTACCAAGTATGTATATGCATTAAAATAGACAAGATATAATAATGATATCCCAACAATAAACAAGTTCCAACAAGGAACAAACTCCAATCTTCACCTGCAACTAGCAACGCTATAAGAGGGGCTGAGCAAAGCGGTAACATAGCCAAACAACGGTTTGCTAGGACAAGGAGGGTTAGAGGTTTGACATGGCAATATGGTAGGCATGATAAGCAAGCGGTAGGTATCGTAGCATAGGCATAGCAATAGAGCGAGCATCTAGCAAGCAAAGATAGAAGTGATTTCGAGGGTATGGTAATCTTGCCTGCAAAGTTCTCCAAGTTTACGTTAGCTTAATCCTCGTAAGCGTA
The DNA here is from genome assembly GCF_056163025.1 of Triticum urartu. NCBI lineage: Eukaryota > Viridiplantae > Streptophyta > Magnoliopsida > Poales > Poaceae > Triticum > Triticum urartu. Next base: position 146,615,749 of record NC_141873.1, on the reverse strand, counting down.
CTCAACGGGCTCCTCCCAAAGCAAGAACACAAGCTAAGGGAGACACAATCAACAACGTGCAATGCACAAACAACATGATGCAAAACATGTCATGATATGCAGGATGCGATATGCGATGCATATGTATGTTTCAGAAAGGAATGATTGAACCTGGCCTCAACTTGGAAAACCAAGAATTCCACTGGAAAGAGGAGTTGATTTCAGTCGAAATCGATATAAAGATCATTGGAATCGGATGCACGGTTTGCAAATGGCAAGCAAAACAAATATGGAACCGGTCTGCGATTAACAGCACGAGGCCATCTAAATGCATCAAGAACAACAAGCTACAGCACTCTAACATAGCAACAAAATACATGGCAGGGATCCACTCAAGATTATTGACAAAAGATGAACACTGGGCTACGGCTAATTCACTCAATAGCAGGTTCAAACAAGCATGGCAAAAGTGCAAAAGATATCAGGTTACAGACTTAGTGAAAATAACAGCATGTCAGGAATTTAACATCAGGAAGCAATGTTTAGAGCAAGATAACAACATGCTACAGGAACATATCATGTCTAGGCAAGGCACGACATGAAGCTACTCAAAGCATACAACAAAAGTCCCTTACTGACCATAAGCCAAAAGGGATCAGAAAATACAATGACAACCATTTGAACATAGCAATTATCGTTAACAGATTCAGACTTAGTAGAAAACTGGAACATGGCAAAACAGATATTAAGTAGGCATGTTTACGAGCTCGATGCGCTCACCACAAGGCATTGCATGACAAACTAAGCATACACCTAGCAAGTAGACATGGCATAGAAGCTAATCATGGCAAGAACAACAACATAGCATGCACGGATCAACTACAACAAGATCGGCAAAAAAGCTTAACACGTAAACATTCTGCCAGGAACATTTTATAGCAAAAGTAGAGCTCGATTGACTCAAGCTAGGGTGCTCCATACTTGCAAACAAATACATGTATGGATAGAGCACAACAATATCTACAAAACATCCTTACTGACCATGCTCAAAAGAGGCATGGATCACTCTGTAGCACCAAGAACACATGGCATAAACATATTGACAAGGCAAAGACTTAGAATATTTCTAAGTCCCTGAAATCAGCAACATTACGATAGCTACTTTGCATGCTTGTGCTAGTCACCACAGAGATCACAAAAATACATGGCATACACCCCTGTAAAGATGGCATGGCATACTTCAAAACTCATGTAGAGCTCAAGTTCATAGGAGGCACACAACAATCATGGCAAAAATGACAAATGTCCAATTACTGATATGAATCTGAAACTAACAGAAACTAGCACTCTTCCGACAGCATTTAGGGCATCAAGATGAGCTCAAATGAACATGATGCAATGAGATGAAATGAAGTACTCGTCGAGACGAACAATTTGACATGCTACACGTCCAAAACGGAGCCACGGTTGCAGAGTTATGACGCGATGAACATATGCAAAAATATTAGGGTTAGGGAAAAAAGTCAACCCTAGCGGATCTCAGATCCAGATCAGCACGGACTTCGAGGATGGCCGGAATCACTGTTCGCCGGGGACGACGCCGGGGCTCGGGGAAGAGGAAGGAGAGGTCGCTGGAACTTGCGGGGCTGGCCGGAGTGGACAACACCGGCGACGGGGCGGCAAGGCGCGGAGCGGGGCGTCGCCGGTGGAGACGCGGACGCCGAGGTGGCGGCGGCGGCGCGCCTTCCGGAGCTCGCCGCAGACGAGGACAGCGGCGGGCGCTACGCGGGAGGCGGCGGGCGTGCGGGGGTGGCTCGACTGCGGTCGCGGGCGGCGGACGAGCGCGGGCCAGGGAGGGCCCGCCCCGGGCCTCGCGGGCTGGCGGCGGAGGAGGCCGAGTGGTGCCACGTGTCGCGATGGGAGTGGCGGCGGTGGCGGCGGACATTGTCCGGCGCCAGCGGACGTTGTCCGGTCGGCGGAGGAAGAAGGGGGCTAGGGTTAGGGTAGGAAAGATCCGAAAATTTCGGGGGGAGGCCTTATTTATAGGTAGGAGGAGCTAGGGGGCTCCAAATTGAGCACGGTTTGCGGCCACGCGATCGTGATCGAACGATCTAGATGATGGAAGGGGCTTAGGTGGGTTTTGGGCCACTTTGGAGGGGTGTTGGGCTGCAACACACACGAGGCCTTTTCGGTTCCTCGGTTAACCGTTGGAGTATCAAACGAAGTCCAAATGGCACGAAACTTGGCAGGCAGTCTACCAGTAGTAAACCAAGGCCGCATGACAAGTCTCGGTCCAATCCGAAGACGTTTAACACCCGCACACGAAAAGAGGTAGAAAGGGACACCGGAGGGCATAGGAGCGCCGGAATGCAAAACGGACAACGGGGAAAATGCTCGGATGCATGAGACGAACACGTATGCAAATGCAGTGCACATGATGACATGATATGAGATGCAAGACAAAGACAAAACAACACGAAGACAAAAACCCGACAATGAGGAAATATCATAACTTAGTGCCGGAAATGGTAAGAGTTGGAATACAAATATGGCATGTTACATACGGGGTGTTACATCACTCCACCACTACGAAAGGATCTCGTCCCGAGATCTAGGACTGGAAAAACTCCGGGTACTCAGAACGGAGGTGGTCCTCGCATTCCCAGGTGGCTTCACGGTCGGAATGATGTGACCACTTGACTTTCAGGAATTTGATAGACTTGTTGCGAGTCTTGCGCTCAGTTTCTTCAAGAATAGCAACGGGGTGCTCACGATAAGACAGGTATTCTTGGAGATCAATCTCTTCAAAGTTGATGGTGCGGTCAGGTGTCTTGAAACACTTGCGGAGTTGAGACACATGAAACACGCCGTGCACGTTTGCAAAGTTGGAGGGAAGCTCAAGTTGATAGGCGAGATCGCCTCTTTTGCCAATTATCTTGAAAGGACCCATGTATCTAGGGGCAAGCTTCCCTTTGATACCGAAGCGATGAGTACCTTTCATTGGAGAGACGCAGAGGTAGACATGCTCTCCGATCTCGAAAGCAAAGTCATGATGCATGCTATCATAGTACCTCTTCTGGCGCGATTGCGCGGCTTTGAGATTTTCACGAATGACTTTGCACATTTCTTCTGCCTCTGTGATCAAGTCATTTCCAAGAAGTTGGCGTTCACTAGTCTCTGACCAGTTAAGAGGAGTACGACACTTCCTGCCATAGAGAATCTTGAATGGGGCCTTGCCCGAACTCGCTTGGAAGCTGTTGTTGTAGGAGAACTCGGCATATGGAAGACAATCTTCCCACTTCATACCGAAAGAAATGACACATGCCCTGAGCATATCTTCAAGAATCTGATTAACTCGCTCGACTTGGCCACTAGTTTGAGGATGAAAAGCTGTGCTGAAACGAATGTTGGTGCCCATAGCCTTCTGAAAAGAATCCTAGAACTTAGAGGTGAAGATGCTGCCACGATCTGAAGATATCAACTGTGGAATGCCGTGCAAAGAGACAATCCTGGAGGTATATAGCTCTGCCAACTGAGCTATTGTGATAGATTCTTTGATAGGAAGAAAATGAGCCACTTTGGTGAGCTTGTCGATGACAACAAAGATAGCATCATTGCCACGCTTGGACTTTGGAAATCCAGTCACGAAGTCCATCTCAATATGGTCAAATTTCCATTTTGGAGTGGCAAGAGGTTGGAGGAGACCAGCTGGTCGTTGGTGTTCTCCTTTCACTCTTCTGCAGACATCACATTCATTCACGAACTGAGCAATCTCGCGCTTCATTCGAGTCCACCAATACGACTTCTTGAGGTCCTGGTACATCTTTGTACTTCCAGGGTGAATTGAGAGGAGTGAATTGTGAGCCTTGTTCATAATGACATTATGAAGGTCTCCTTTAGGCACAACAATGCGATCCTCGAAGAATAGAGTATCCTTGTCATCAAGACGATAGCACTTGTACTTGGGTTGACTCTTGGCAATCCCAATCTTCACCTTCTTCACCATAGCATCAAGAAGTTGAGCCTCGCGAATCTGATCTTCCAAAGTAGGAGAGACTTGGAGGTTGGCAAGAAATCCTTGAGGAACAACTTGTAGATTGAGTTTGCAGAAAGCTTCACAAAGCTCTGGTTCGTAAGGCTTGAGAATCAAACTGTTGCAGTAAGCCTTCCTGCTCAATGGGTCAGCAATTACATTGGCCTTGCCTAGAGTATATTCGATACTCAGATTATACTCTTGAATCATTTCGACCCAATGAGTCTGCCTAAGGTTGAGGTTTGGCTGAGTGAAGATGTACTTGAGACTCTTATGATCAGTGAAGATGTCCACTTTCCTTCCCAACAAGAGATGTCTCCAAGTTAAAAGAGCATGGACAACTGCCGCCAACTCGAGGTCATGAGTGGAGTAGTTCTTTTCGTTGGGCTTCAACTGGCGAGAGGTATAGGCCACAACTTCTCTTGCATCAACACTGCACCAAGACCTTGAAGGGAAGCATCACAGAAGACCTCGAACGGTTTGGATTCATCAGGAGGAGTCAAAACTGGAGTAGTGACTAACTTCTCTTTCAGGGTGTTGAAAGCGATGTCACATTCAGGCGACCAGACATACTTCACATGCTTCTGGAGAAGGTTGGAAAGAGGCTTCGCGATCTTTGAGAAGTTCTCAACGAACCTTCGACAATAGCTTGCGAGCCCAAGGAAGCTGCGGAGTTGCTTCACATTCTGAGGTGGTTCCCAATTCACAATTGCAGACACCTTCTTAGGATTAACAGCTATGCCCTTGGCAGAGATGATATGCCCAAGGTAGAGAACCTCATCAAGCCAAAACTCGCACTTTGAAAACTTCGCATAGAACTGATGTTCTCTGAGTTTATCCAGCACCAATCTCAAATGCTTGGCATGATCCTCCTTGTTCTTGGAAAAGACCAAAATGTCATCGAGATAGACCAAGACGAAGTCATTTGTGTAGGCGTTGAAGATGAAGTTCATCATGCGAGAGAATGTTGGAGGAGCGTTGACAAGGCCGAAAGACATGACAGTGTATTCATATGAACCATAGCTTGTTCTGAATGCTGTCTTGGGGATATCTTCTTCACGAATGCGAATCTGATGATAGCCCATACGGAGATCAAGCTTGGAGAATACTTGAGCACCTTTGAGTTGTTCGAATAGCTCATTGATGTTGGGAAGTGGGTACTTATTTATGGTCTTCTTGTTCAATGGACGGTAGTCGACACAAAGTCGGTTCGTTCCATCCTTCTTCTTGACGAAAAGAACACCACAACCCCATGGAGAAGAACTTGGTCGGATGAGACCCATACGCTCTTGAATATCGAGTTGCTTCTTCAGCTCCTTCAACTCTTTAGGTCCAAGCTTGTACGGACGTTTGCAAATAGGTTCCGTGCCAGGCTCAAGATCGATGATGAATTCAACTGGCCAATGCAGAGACATTCCTGGAAGTTCTTCTGGAAAGACGTCTTGATATTCACAAATGACTGGAATCTAAGAGATGGCATCCAGCTCGCCCTTCTCATTGAGAGAAAATAGTCAGATGGTATTATCATGAGCGGCAAAGACGATTACATCCTCAGACGAAGGTGTCAATTGAATCTGTCTGGCAGCACAATCAAGTTGAGCCTTGTGCTTAGAAAGCCAATCCATTCCGAGAATAAGATCAATATCCGAGTCACCAAGAACAGTAGGAGAAGACATAAACTTGTAGTCACCCAACGTGATGGTAACATCCGGAACCATGGAGTTTGCATTCATGCGTTTACCCGGAGAGACAACTGCTAACGGTCTAGGCAAAACTTGGAGAGCCAATTCATGCTTAGATGCAAATGGTCTCGAGATGAAACAATGCGATGCACCAGTGTCAAAAAGAACTTTTGCAGGAATATCGTTAACAAGAAGGTTACCCATGATCACATCTGATGAGTCCTCTGCCTGAGCTGCATTCATCATGTTGATCTTAGCAGACTTGGGATTATGCTTGACCACTGCGGTGCTATAAGATCTCACAGGAGGAGGAGGAGGAAGACGCCTCTGATTGAAGCATTTGTTGGCATAGTGACCCTTCCGCTGACACTTGTTGCACGTGACCTCCGAGAGCGGACGGTGATACGGAGCACTTGATCTTGGAGCTTGAGACGAAGTCTTGTTCTGAAAGCCTGGGTTGGGTGGGTGGGAAGATCCATTGCCACCTTTGCTCTTCTGCTGATAAGGCTGACGGAACGGAGGAGGAGGAGGCAACCAATACTTTTGCTGCTTAGTCACCACTTGAGTTGAGGAAGAAGGAGTTGCATGCCTGACTCGCTTCTTGGAAGCATCGCACTTGAGCTGAGCTGTCTCTTGTTTCAGTGCCATGTTGTAAAACTCATCGTACTTCTGCGGCTCAAAAAGCACAAGAGCTAGTTGAAGATCTTCGCTGAGGCCACCTCTGAACTGATAAATCATGCTCTTCTCGTCGGGGACGTCTTGCTTAGCGAAACGAGCGAGCTTTTGGAACATGATGTTATACTGGTAAACAGACAAGCTGCCTTGCTTCAGATTGCGGAACTGCTCACGCTTGCTCTCAACAACACTCTGAGGAATGTGGTGAGCTTTGAAGTCTTGACGGAATTCATCCCAGGTAATCACACGCCCTCCTCTGGAGTGTTTGTATTGCTGATACCATTCTGCAACTTAGTCTTTGAGTTGGAACGAGGCAAACTTGACAAGGTCCTCAGGCCTGATGTTGCTGCACTCGAAATGCTTGCAGATATCCACGAGCCAATCATCAGTGTCTGTTGCCTCGACACAGTTGCTGAAGGTCTTTGGCTGGTTAGCGAGGAACTGGTTGAGTGTAGCAAACTGATTCTGATTGTTGCCATGGCCTTGGTTCCCTTGGTTGCGCTCTTGCAATATTTGCATGATCAGCTGCGTGTTTGCATTGGTAGCGGCCATCATAGCTTGCCATGCCTCTGGAGGTGGAGGTGGTGGTGGCGGTTCAAGATTCTGACACGTTGGAGGAGCCATCCTGAAGAGGGTGACATCTGTTAGCATCATGATAGACATATATTCAAGCTAAATCAAATGGATCGAAATTGCAACATATACTCTTAACATCCGAACAAAATGAATGAATGCATTCCAATTGAAATGGTCATGCTTCCATAAATTGAGAAGCCACTTAGATAGAGGTAGAAGAATAAAACAACAAGGTACGGATATGAACAAATACTTGGTAAGGATTACCCAATCACAAACCAAATATTCGCGGAAGAAATACTAGAGCTACAAGAATTCCCACCTATGAAACTCCCGAAATTCTCCCGGTTATGCAATCAGGTGTTGGCGATACAGGGGAAGCATAATATCTCACCCAAAGCTAGCAAATCCTACATCCAGTTGTATCCATCCTTCAACACATAACCAAGAAACCTTCGGAAATCATTTACCTCAACCTTCGAAAAGCACCCGTTATACGAGTTATGGCGATACTCCCGAACTCCCGCCCCAGTACTGGCGTCGAGGTTATCTCACCAACAACTGCATAAAAGAGATTTTCAATGTCGGCGAAACTCAGGTATTCCAGAACTGCAACGATAAAATTGTGACGACAACACCTCGAAGCTCAACTCCCCGGGACACTGCCACAACCCCTAAATGTCAGGAGGCACCAAGAACAATGTTCTCATCACAAAACCATCGGAACGATTCCAAGATACCTACGTGATCCTAAATTTTTTTAGTGAAATTTGAGAAGAGAAGAGTCAAAACTCTACGTCAGGATGCCTCACCGGAGCGACGAAGGGACTGAGGAGTAAATGAATCCTACTCTCTGATATATATAATCCTAAATGACTCAAAAACATTTTTCTAGACTCAACAACGCCAGCGATTCGATCAAGCAAGGGGCTCCTAAGGTCGGGGAAGGCTCTGATTACCAACTTGTAACGCCCACGATGCGGCTATATCTCCCACGTGTCGAAGCACGACTTAGAGGCATAACTGCATTGTAAGCAATGTCGCAAGTGAGGTAATCTTCACACAACCCATGTAATGAATAAGGGAAAAAGATACATAGTTGGCTTACACTCTCCACGTCACACAATAGCATACATATCATTACATTCATCTAGATACAATCAAGGTCCGACTACGGAACCAAAATAAAGAACAACCCCAAATGCGACAAAGTTCCCGATCGCCCCAACTGGGCACCACTATTGATCGTCTGGAAAGGAAACGTAGTATCGTCCTGAGTCCTCCTCGAACTCCCACTTGAGCTCAGTCGAATCACCTGGAGCGGTATCATCGGTCCCTGCATCTGGTTTTGAAGTAATCTGTGAGTCACGGGGACTCAGCAATCTCACACCCTCGCGATCAAGACTATTTAAGCTTATAGGAAGGGTAAAAGGTATGAGGTGGAGCTGCAGCAAGCACTAGCATATATGGTGGCTAACATACGCAAATGAGAGCGAGAAGAGAGAGGCAAAGGCACGATCGATGAACTATGATCAAGAAGTGATCCTAGAACAATCTACGTTCAAGCATAACTCGAGACCTTGTTCTCTTCCCGGACTCCGCCGAAAAGAGACCATCACGGACACACACTCAGTTGATTCATTTTAATTAAGTTAAGTTTCAGGTTTTCTACAACTGGACAGTAACAAATTCCCATCTGCCCATAACCGCGGGCACGGCTTTCGAAAGTTCAAATCCCTGCAGGGGTGTCCCAACTTAGCCCATCACAAGCTCTCACGGTCAACGAAGGATATTCCTTCTCCCAAGACAATCCGATCAGACTCAGAATCCCGGTTACAAGACATCTCGACAATGGTAAAACTAAACCAGCAAAGCCACCCGAATGTGCCGACAAATCCTGATAGGAGCTGCACATATCTCGTTCTCAGGGCACAACGGATGAGACTAGCTACGAGTAAAACCAACCCTCAAGTTTCCCCAAGGTGGCCCCACAGGCAGCTTAGTTTGGACCAACACTCAGAGGAGCACTGGCCCGGGGGTTTAAAATAAAGATGACCCTTGAGTCCGCGAAACCCAAGGGAAAAGGCTAGGTGGCGAATGGTAAAACCAATGTTGGGCATTGCTGGAAGAGTTTTATTCAAGGCGAACTGTCAAGGGGTTCCCATTATAACCCAACCGTGTAAGGAACGCAAAATCAAGGAACATAACACCGGTCTGACGGAAACTAAGGAGGCAAGAGTGGAACAAAACACCAGGCATAAGGCCGAGCCTTCCACCCTTTACCAAGTGTATAGACGCATTAAGATAGACAAGATATAATAATGATATCCCAACAATAAACAAGTTCCAACAAGGAACAAACTCCAATCTTCACCTGCAACTAGCAATGCTATAAGAGGGGCTGAGCAAAGCGGTAACATAGCCAAACAACGGTTTGCTAGGACAAGGAGGGTTAGAGGTTTGACATGGCAATATGGGAGGCATGATAAGCAAGTGGTAGGTATCGTAGCATAGGCATAGCAATAGAGCGAGCATCTAGCAAGCAAAGATAGAAGTGATTTCGAGGGTATGGTCATCTTGCCTGCAAAGTTCTCCGAGTTGACATTATTTTGATCCTCGTAAGCGTACTCAATGGGCTCCTCGATCACGTACTCGTCTCCCGGCTCTACCCAAAGCAAGAACACAAGCAAAGGGAGACACAATCAACCACGTGCAATGCACAAACAACATGATGCAAAACATGTCATGATATGCGGGATGCGATATGCGATGCATATGCATGTTTTGGAAAGGAATGATTGAACCTGGCCTCAACTTGGAAAGCCAAGAGTGCCACTGGAAAGGGGAGTTCATTTCGGTCGAAATCGATATAAAGATCATCGGAATCGGATGCACGGTTTGCAAATGGCAAGCAAAACAAATATGGCACCGGTCTGCGATTAACAGCACGAGGCCATCTAAATGCATCAAGAACAACAAGCTATAGCACTCTAACATAGCAACAAAATACATGGCAGGGATCCACTCAAGATGATTGACAAAAGATGAACACTGAGCTACGACTAATTCACTCAATAGCAGGTTCAAACAAGCATGGCAAAAGTGCAAAAGATATCAGGTTACAGACTTAGTGAAAATAACAGCATGTCAGGAATTTAACATCAGGAAGCAATGTTTAGAGCAAGATAACAACATGCTACAGGAACATATCATGGCAAGGCAAGGCACGACATGAAGCTACTCAAAGCGTACAACAAAAGTCCCTTACTGACCATAAGCCAAAAGGGATCAGAAAATACAATGACAACCATTTGAACATAGCAATTATCGTTAACAGATTCAGACTTAGTAGAAAACTGGAACATGGCAAAACAGATATTAAGTAGGCATGTTTACGAGCTCGATGCACTCACCACAAGGCATTGCATGACAAACTAATCATACACCCAGCAAGTAGACATGGCATAGAAGCTAATCATGGCAAGAACAACAACATAGCATGCACGGATCAACTACAACAAGCTCGGCAAAAAAAAAGCTTAACACGTAAACATTCTGCCAGGAACATTTTATAGCAAAAGTAGAGCTCGATTGACTCAATCTAGGGTGCTCCATAATTGCAAACAAAGACATGTATGGATAGAGCACAACAATATCTACAAAACATCCTTACTGACCATGCTCAAAAGAGGCATGGATCACTCTGTAGCACCAAGAACACATGGCATAAAAATATTGACAAGGCAAAGACTTAGAATATTTCTAAGTCCCTGAAATCAGCAACATTACGATAGCTACTTTGCATGCTTGTGCTAGTCAGCATAGAGATCACAAAAATACATGGCATACACCCCTGTAAAGATGGCATGGCATACTTCAAAACTCATGTAGAGCTCAAGTTCATAGGAGGCACACAGCAATCATGGCAAAAATGACAAATGTCCAATTACTGATATGAATCTGAAACTAACAGAAACTAGCACTCTTCCGATAGCATTTAGCGCATCAAGATGAGCTCAAATGAACATGATGCAATGAGATGAAATGAAGTACTCGTCGAGACGAACAATTTGACATGCTACACGTCCAAAACGGAGCCACGGTTGCAGAGTTATGACGCGATGAACATATGCAAAAATATTAGGGTTAGGGCAAAAAGTCAACCCTAGCGGATCTCAGATCCAGATCAGCACGGACTTCGAGGATGGCCAGAATCACTGTTCGCCGGGACGACGCCGGGGCTCGGGGGAGAGGAAGGAGAGGTCACCGGAACTTGCAGGGCCGGTCGGAGTGGACGACACCGGCGATGGGGCGGCAAGGCGCGGTGCGGGGCGTCGCGGGTGGAGACGCGGACGCCGAGGCGGCGGCGGCGGCGCGCCTTCCGGAGCTCGCCGGCGACGAGGACAGCGGCGCGGCGGGCGCTACGCGGGAGGCGGCGGGCGTGCGGGGGCGGCTCGGCTGTGGTCACGGGCGGCGGACGAGTGCGGGCCGAGGAGGGCCTCGCGGGCTGGCGGCGGAGGAGGCCGAGCAGTGCCACGTGTCGTGATGGGAGTGGCAGCGGTGGCGGCGGACGTTGTCCGGCGCCGGCGGACGTTGTCCGATCGGCGGAGGAAGAAGGGGGCTAGGGTTAGGGTAGGAAAGATCCGAAAATTTCGGGGGAGGCCTTATTTATAGGTAGGAGGAGCTAGGGGCTCCAAATTGAGCACGGTTTGCGGCCACGCGATCGTGATCGAACGATCTAGATGATGGAAGGGGTTTAGGTGGGTTTTGGGCCACTTTGGAGTGGTGTTGGGCTGCAACACACACGAGGCCTTTTCGGTTCCTCGGTTAACTGTTGGAGTATCAAACGAAGTCCAAATGGCACGAAACTTGACAGGCGGTCTATCGGTACTAAACCAAGGCCGCATGACAAGTCTCGGTCCAATCCGAAAACGTTTTAACACCCGCACACGAAAAGAGGTAGAAAGGGACACCGGAGGGCATAGGAGCGCCGGAATGCAAAACGGACTACGGGGAAAATGCTCGGATGCATGAGACGAACACGTATGAAAATGCAATGCACATGATGACATGATATGAGATGCAAGACAAAGACAAAACAACACGAAGACGAAAACCCGACAACGAGGAAATATCATAACTTAGTGCCGGAAATGGCAAGAGTTGGAATGCAAATATGGCATGTTACATATGGGGTGTTACAGTTGGCCTCTTGTCTCTCTCTCCCCCATCACAGCTGGTGAAGGAGGCGTGTGTATCCCGTCGCACTGGGAAGGGGAGGAGGTGCAGCGTTCACTCTATCGCCTTCGGCAAGGGAGGCAATCCACTACCGGCTGCGCTGTTCTCTTTCACCCAGCGCCTGTGCAGGAGGGCCACCGACCCCTTCTTCCTCGCTGTCGTACGTAGTGTGGGAAGATCCGGCCTCCTGCCGCACGCCATGCCACATCCCGATGACCCTAAGATATAAGTTTCTTTGAAACCGCCGTTGCTCTAGCTGCATGTGGATCTTTTTCGATCTGTGGTCGAATCTAGGTCTTGGTTCAAAGAGGAAAGAATGGTGAGGTGGGCTGGAGCAAGAATCTAGGACGTGGTTCAATGAGGAAAGGAGGGGCAGAAAGTAGTATAGACTGGCTATCCAGCCGCTTTGTAGGTCGAAAAGGGAAAAAGGGGGTAACCCAGTACACACATCTGTAAGGAACCGATCTCTTTGTTGAAAAGGGAAAGAAACTGGGGGGTCGGGTAGTTTGTGCAGGACTAGATTTGCTGCCCTCACATAGGAAGAAGGTTCAAAGAGAACAAATATGGGACCAGCGCATATATGCTGCTTGGCTACATACTCTGCATCACCCATTTATATGTGTGGACGCACATGGTGCTGGCATGTCCCATACAGCTATTTTGCTGTTGTTAATCTAATAATGCCGCCGGAAAATTGAAGCAATGCCACTATTAAAAGTAAATTACATTTTTTAACGAATGTTGTTTCAAGAAAATGTCTCTGTTAATATGAATCAATGCAACCGTTTTAGAAATGCTACTGTCCTACTTTGTTTTCCGTCCAAGATAAGTTAGATGCTTCTTTCTGTCACCGTTTGTTTCATCCTCCTTTATCGGCAAGTAATTGTTTTCCTTTTTTTCCTCTCTTAAAACAGGGGTATCGATTCAACTTGTTGCTATTGCGCCATTTTGCTTCGCTACTCGAAACACTTATGTTTTAAGAGTGTTTTGTGCAGTTCAACTTGAATGTCACATCGATGACTTTGCTTAATTTTGGTGGAACTGCACAAAAGGAGATCGAGATTTGTTTCCAGTCTTCGTATCAATTCAACTTGTTGCTATTGCGACATTTTGCTTCGCTACGCGAAACACTTTGCTTGATTTCAGTGCAACTGCACAAAACGAGATTGGATTTCCTATTCGTGTTGGCAGATTCGTATTTTATCTTGTCCGTCTCATGAAAGGTCAGTACATGCCTTCATCCACATGATTGTGCAGTGTGCTTTGAGATGTTGTGCTACTTGTATTGGTACTATTTTAAATAAATGTTGAATTGAAGCTATTGTATTGATGTCTTTTCCCATTAAGTAGTGAACAAAAATGGGACCAACCCAGACATGATGCTTGTTGCTTTGATACAACAAACTCTGCATCACCCCCTTTATAAGTAGATGGAAGCACATACTATTGTTGCACCCACTCTCCCCTGGAACTGTTTATGCTTTTCGTTAATCTAATGCCGCTGGTAAAATTAAGCAATGCCACTCTCAGAATTAATTAACTACTGAATTTAGTTCAAAACTGCAACACTTGTTAGGAATGGTACTATCCTGCTTTGTAGTTCTTTCTACATGTTTAACCAAGGTATTGTTAAGATAATGTCTCTGTTAAAATGAATCAGTTGCATTGTTTTAGGAATGGTACTTTTCTGCTTTGTCGTTCTTTATACATGTTGAAACAAGGCATTGTTAAGATAATGTCTCAGTCAATATGAATGAATCACACTGATGGAGAATTGCTACTCTCCTGCTTTGTTTCCCATTAAGATAAAGTAGATCAGTAGATGCTTTTCTTCTGGGAGTACAAGTCATCAACCGTTATTTCTCAGTAATTGTTTCCCTTATACCTATTGTTGCTTACAGGGATATCAAAATTAAAGCTCGGTTTTATTCCGACTTCGATTTTAGTTGAACTACACAAAAGGAGCCAATGTGTCCAAGGCAAACTGCTGCATTACTGGGTCCAGTTGGTCGTTCCACCTTGCAGAAAGAAGCAGTCACTGTTTGCGCTACATTACAGAAGGAATGACCGAGAAGCTTTACAGAGTATTATTAGAAACCGGTGACATGACTAGTCTGCAGAGACCATTGGCAATTTAACAACACGTGGAGTGCCCTGGGCAAAAAGTTCCCAAACAAGTACAAGAAGCTATGACAGGACGATCATAGGCATTACATATTTTGAATGGGAAAAGCTTATCAAAGTTTAATCATTGATATTAGCAAGAAGACGTTAGTTTAATATATTGGAATTGGAAAACCTTGTCAAAATTTGCTCATTGATGTTAGCCAGAAGACATGCATTTGATATTTTTGAGTGGGACGCCCTTGCTGTGAGCAGCGTCGAGTGTTTTTTTCCTATTCCTGTGTTCAGTTTAGAAGTAAATAGTTACTCTGCTGAGATATTCCTGTGTTAAGAGTTTGTTCTGAATATTGTCTATGTAATGCCAGGCCTTGTGTTTGATTGCAAAGTTGAGCTTGGAATGTTGTGGCATGCGGCATCACGAGTTGTTCACCGTGCCTCCTCAGAATAATGCTTCGTATTGTTTTGCATGTCGATCTAATGCCAGTGATTTGCTTGTTAAGAAGATCATCCTCTTCTGTTGTTTCCGTGCTTAAGAAGTTCATCGTCTGATGTTTCATTCATAGCCTATACGACAAGTCAGGTAGGTTAGACGTGAAACCATATGATCTTCCGACCAACTCATGATATTAGGCCGTGATTGGATCGTCGTTTTCCAACCAAAACTGCTTGTAAAACTAACGCTTGTAAATTAAAGCAGATGGTCTCGGGCGAAGGCGCTTGGTTGGTCGATTTCGACTAGTAAAATATCGGAAGTACTTCACACACGATAAAAATGCTGAATGACACTCGGGCAATTGCTAATCCAGCCGTTAGCTGATGTTTCAGCCTTGCCCATGGATGGCATGATACGCACGTCGTGCATGTATCGTCTGGTAATGTCGTCCATATAGCAGTGCTCGTAAAATATACACTGGTCTCTCAAATTACACGTGTAACCCACCGGTTTTACTTATAGACCTCAGGCCCTCGGTTTCATTACGCGTGTATTTTACGCGTTGTTTCCGATGATGAGTAAATTACACTTGTATGTTAATACAGGTTTGAAATAAACCAGAGCTCCCAAGCGTGGCCTTATCGTTTCATGCCGTCTCAGTTTCTTGAAGGTGCTCATAGGTGTCCGATGATCCTGGCTTCCTGAATGAGCAGCAGGCGTTGTATCAGACCATCCGTAGGGCCCGCGAGGCCCTCTCCGTTGTCCTTCGAGTTGTTGCGCTCGCCGTGGCGCCGAGCATTGTTAACATCGTCAACGAACATGAGGATTCAGGAGATGACTTTATTTTGACTGGATGACACTAGGGACCCACTAGGGTCATAGCCGTACGTACGCAAGTGCCTCCTTATTATGTACAACTATTTTTTTTGCTTTCTCCTGGTTTCCTGACATCACGGTCTCACACCATTGTCAACCTATGTAGTCAATATAAACGAGAGAATTGCACAAGGTGCGGCCGACTGCTGGGACCAAGCAGCTCGAGCAGTATTTGTGTTTTTGAGGCGTGAGCACTGCAGAGTTTTTCTTGGCGATGATTTCGTTGTTGTTTAGAGGAGAGCAGGGTATTAACTGGGTGGGCTGTGGCCCGTCTAGCCCAGGCCAGATATCCAGCCCATATACTAATTTTTTCAAGATGAAAATGGCTAGCCCAACTATACGTCTTTTTGAGGAATACCCAGGCATGGTCAACTTGTTATTCTCCGCCCCGCTGGGCTACAAATCTTTCCAAGGAGGGATGCATTAGGCTTAACAGGAAAATGGGCTTTAAAAAATAATAAATGAGATGTAATTATAAAAACTGGGCAGTAACTATAAAAAAATGCACCAAACATGAAATTAGTTTATAAAATATTGTTTATCGATTTTGAAAATCTTAAATTTTCATTGTTGCGCGCGCAATGTTTCGTTGGATTTTTACGTAATACAAATTTATATTTAATCTGACTAGAAATTTTGGGATAAAAATATTTCGGATCCCATCAAAATGTGGGAAATTTTATCGAATTATGTCTTTGACGGTTGGTTGAAATTATTAATCGTTGTCCTAGCTTGAAAATGGGTTGTACTTTTAACAAACTGTAAATGGGTTGTTGTAAATTCCATTAGAATTCAAAAATGGGTTGTACATTCTTACAAAACACAAATGGGCTATAAGTTCTCTGCCACACACTTGTGGGCCTACTAAGTGACGCGTCCCCTAAAAAAATAAGTTGACGCGTATGAAGGCCTTGTCAACTTATTATAGTCAACACACGGTTCTAGGAGCAGTGGCCGTTGGATGTCTATCCAACGGATGTCGTGCTTCTTCTTCAATCTCGGATATTCTTAGCTTCGGCCGCCCAAAAAATGATTCCTCCCCCTGACATGTGGGGCGCACCGTTTTGGAGGCTGACCTATGGGCCTACTAAGTTGGAGCGTACCAAGGGCTTTGTCAACTTAGTCAATATAAACGATTCTAGCTTCAGTGACCGTACGATGTCCATCCAACGGTCGTAGTGCTTCTTCAACCTCTGGTCTTCTTGGTCCAGCTGCCCAAAGCAGCGCCGGTCGTGCCGCCTGCTCCTGCCTCCCGTGGCCGGTTGTGCTGCCGCGGAGGCCTCACCGCCCCCATACTACTCCCACCGCTGGCCAGGCCATCCCTCCACTCACCCACACCCCCTGTTATTCTACGGCGACGGCAGCCTCACACCGGAGCCGAACCAGTGAACGCTCGTACTCCTCTCCGCATGGGCATCCACTGCCGCGTCTTGCCCGGCTCCGCGTCGTCCCCTTCCTAGGCCTCGCCGTCGTCCACCGCCGTGGTGCTCTCAGCGCGGCGTGGTCAATGTGGTCAACGACCGACTTCCATCAGAAGAGTACTATATGTGGAGAGGCTGACAACTGGGTCCACGGCAGCCGCAAGGAAGTGCCTCCTTATTATGCGGAAAATAATTATTCTTCCACCTGACAGCGGGGACCCACCGGACGGGCCACCAGTATTTTGCGAAAAAAATCATTTCCACCTGACTGCTGGGACCCACCAGATGGGCCACCATATTTCGTGAAAAAAACGTTCCCCCCGCTGTCAGCTCGGACCCACCGGAAGTGCCTCCTTATTACGCACAAAAAAAATGAATACTCCCCCGGTTAGCTGGGACCCACCTTGGTGGGAGGCTGACTTGTGGGCCTACTAAGTTGACGGGGACGAAGGGCTTTGTCAACTTAGTCAATATGAACGATTCTAGCTCTAGTGATCGTATGATGTCCATCCAACGGCCATAGTGCTTCTTCAACCTCTGGTCTTCTTGCTCCAGCCGCCCAAAGCAGCGCCGGTCATGCCGCATGCTCCTGCCTCCCATGGCTGGCTGTGCTACCGCAGAGGCCTCACCGCCCCCTACTATTCCCACCGCTGGCCAGGCCCTGCGGTGATGGCAGCCTCACACCGCAGCCGAACCAGTGAACCCTCGTACTCCTCTCCGCGCGGGCTTCCACTACCGCGTCTTCCCCGGCTCCGTGTCGTCCCCTTCCTAGGCCTCGCCGTCGTCTACCGCCATGGTGCTCTCCGCGCGGCGTGGTCGATGTGGTCAAGGAACGACTTCCATCGGAAGAGTACTGTACGTGGAGAGGCTGACAGCTGGGTCCACGGCCACAGCTCAGTTTTTTTTGTGATTTGCCGAGTAAGTCGCTTTGTCAGGCCTGTTGGGCTGCAAATCTTTCAAGATGAGGAGAGCTTTCATTCGGCTGGCCGAGAAAATGGCCCATCAGTAATGAGAAATGGGCTGTACATTTTTAAAACACATCAAACCGGCAATTAGTTTCAAATATCTTTTTTTTCAAGATTTTAAATTACATTAATTTATATGTGTGGAGAATTTGTTGGATTTTATATTGATATACATTTATTTTTAAAATTAGTTTGAATGTGAGTCAAAATTTCAGGATTAAAAACAGTTCGGACCGCACTGAAATATGCAAATTTTCGTATACTTTTTTAACCGTGGCCACAATATGGGCTGTAATGCTAACAAAAAGAATATGGGCTCCAAAAAAACCTTAGGAATTAGCAAATGGGCTATAAATTATGAGAAATAATGGTAGATAGGTTGTATGCTGTTTTCCACAGATTTGAAGCTTTCCTAAAAAAAGGTTGACGCACAAGCACTGACTGTTGGATGTCCATCCAACGGCCATCGTGCTTCTTCAATCTCTGCTCTTCCTGCTCCAGCCGCTCAAACAAGCGCTGGCGGGACTGCCTGCTCCCTCCTCCCCGCGGCCGGCTGTGCTGCCGCGCAGGCCTCACCGCCCCACCGTACTCCCATCGTTGGCCTAGCCATCCCTCTACTCACCCACACCTGCTGTTATTCTCTGGTGATGGCAGACGAACCAGTAAACCCTCGTACAGTCGTACTCCCCTCCGCGTGGGAAACAACTGCCCAGTCTTCCCTACCACTGTATCGTCCCCTTCCTAGGCCTCGCCGTCGTCCACCGCCGTGGTGCTCTCGGCTCGGCGTGGTCAATGTGGTCAACGACCGACTTCCATTGGAAGAGTACTATGCGTGGAGACGCTGACAGCTGGGTCCACGGCCGCAGCAAGGAAGTGCCTCCTTATTACGCGCAAAATAATTATTCCTCCACCTGATAGCGGGGACCCATCGGACGGGCCACCGTATTTCCCGAAAAAAAAACATTCCCCCTGACTGCTAGGACCCACCAGCTACACCTTCGCACGCAAGGAAGTGCGTCTGGGCAAAAAAACAAAACGATTCGCCCCCGTGACTGCTGGGACCCACCAGCTACATCTTCGCATGCAAGGAAGTGCCTGACAGTCAGGACCCACCTGGTCGAAGCGTATGTAGCGTTGTCATTCTGGTCGCGAACGTGTACGTACATATATACTGGTGGATGTAGAGGCGTGCACGTGTCGTAGTAGAGGCAGGCACGTAGCATGTACATGTACGTACAGCGGCTAGGGTGCAAGAAAGAAAATACGACCACGTACGTGTACATACGGGCGGGGTCTCAAACGCCTACTCGCGCATACGTACGGCGAGGGCTCGTTGACATGGCTGGGTCGGAACGGAGAAACAACGTCGTCATCGTGTTCATGGGGAGGCAACAGAATGCGTCGTGTTCATGGGGAGGCAACAGAACACGTCGTGTTCATCGGGAGGCAACGGAACGCGTGGGAGCCAACCGGCTGGGACGGAACGGAATGCGTGGTCGTGTTCATTGGGAGGGCTTGGACGGAACAGGCGAAGGAAACGAGGCCTGGCGTACCACAGAATGGAGGAAACGGCCTTGTGTTCGACCGGCCACGTTCGAAACGGAATCCTGTTCATCGGGAGGGGTGTGGCGTACCGCAAAACGGACGAAACTGACCTCCTACGGTCGAAATGGGGGTCCTTTTGATCAGGAGGGGTGTGGTGTACCGCAAAACGGATGAAACGGACTTGTGTTGGAGCGCTACGGTCGAAACGGGGGTCCTGTTCATCGGGAGGGGTGTGGCGTACCAAAAAACAGGACTCCACGGGATACTGTTCATCTCCATCGTCGACCTCCTCCAGCCTCCACGGGCTACCGTCGACCTCCTCCAGCCTCCACGGGCTCATGTTCATCCAGCCTCCACCGCGCGCTACTCCATTGGCTACTGTTCAACCACCCCTCCACCGTCTACTGTTCATCCAGCCCTCCACACCACGGGGTCCTGTTCAACCACCCCTCCACGGGCACCCCTCCACCGTCTACTGTTCATCCAGCCCTCCACACCACGGGGTCCTGTTCATCCAGAGGCAACGCCACTGCTCACTGTTCATCCAACCCCCCCCCCCCCCCGCAACGCTCACTGTTCATCCCAGAGGCAGCATCGATCGACATCAGTTAGCAGCAGTAGCGAAGGAATCGCTCGATCAGGTTCAGTTAACAGCCATCGATCGATCGCTCGGGTTCAGTAACGCGTAGCCTGCAGTGCAATCGCTCGGGTTCAGTTAGAGCCCAACGCCTCGCTCGGGTTCTGTTAGAGCCAACGCCTCGCACACACGCGTGTACGTGTATGAGAGAAATGCGCATCGCTCGGCCCCCGACCTCCCACCATAACCGGGAACTCCTCGAAATTTTCCTCCCCCTCGCTTCTACCATGGGTTTTTCCATCATGGACGGCCCAAAGAATGTCATGCAGCTGCGTCTCCGGCCCGCCCAGGACGAAAAGCCCATTTTCTGTCATGATTTTTTGTCATAGAAGTAGGAGCCCACCACATCTATGATGATACCGGGTTTTGTCACAATTATCGTCATAGAAGTGTCATATGTATGACAGAAAAAAATTCGTTTGGCCCAAAATGTCATGGATGTGTCTTTTTTTGTAGTGGTTGTGCCCACCTCGTTGGCCTCCCGAACCGCCTCTTTGCTCTATAAATACCCCAATATTCCTGAAACCCTAGGGGAGTCAACGAAAATCAATTCCAGCCGCTGCAAGTTCCAAAACCATCAGATCCAATCTAGACACCATCACAGAGGGATTCATCGTGTCCATTGGTGCCTCTTCGATGATGCGTGAGTAGTTCTTTGTAAACCTAAAGGTACGTAGTTAGTAGCTAGATGGCTTCCTCTCTCTCTTTTTATTCTCAATACAATGGTCTCTTGGAAATCCATATTATGTAACTCTTTTTGTGGTGTGTTTGTATGGATCCGATGAACTTTGAGTTTATGATCAGATCAATCTTTTTATCCATGAAAGTTATTTGAGTCTTCTTTGATCTCTTATATGCATGATTGCTTATAGCCTCGTATTTCTTCTGTGATATATGGGTCTTGTTTGGCCAACTTGATCTATTTATCTTGCAATGGGAAGAGGTGCTTTGTGATGGGTTCTATCCTACGGTTCTTGATCCCAATGACAGAAGGGGAACCGATGCGTATGTATCGTTGACATTAAGGATAACAAGATGGGGTCTATTTCTACATAAATAGATCTCGTCTACATCATGTCATCATTCTTATTGCATTATTCCGTTTCTCCATGAACTTAATACACTAGATGCATGTTGGATAGCGGTCGATGTGTGGAGTAATAGTAGTAGATGCAGGCAGGAGTCAGTCTACTAATCTTGGAGGTGATGCCTATATAATGAGCATTGCATGGATATCATCATGATTATTTGAAGTTTTATCAATTGCCCAACAGTAATTCGTTTACCCACCGTTTGCTATTTTTCTCGAGAGAAGCCACTAGTGAAACCTACAGCCCTCGTGTCTCTTCTTTATTATATTTGCCTTTGCGATCTATTTTTATTTGCTTTTATTTTCAGATCTATGAAACCAAGTATACAAAAATACCATGCTACAATTTATTCTTATTTATTTTGTCTCGCGTTCCTGCGAGACCTATTTATTCAATCTATCATATTTTTATTACGCCCATTTGCCAATTTCTGACGCCGTTACCCGAAAGGGATTGACAACCCCTTTAATATGTCGGGTTGCGAGTATTTGTTATTTGTGTGCAGGTGCCAATCACGTAGTATTGCGTGGTTCTCCTACTAGTTCGATAACCTTGGTCTCATCACTGAGGGAAATACATACCGTTGCTGTGCTGCATCATCCCATCCTCTTTGGGGAAATATTGACGTAGTTCAAGTAGACATTATGAACCAATTGCTCGGCTTGTCATCGGGGTTGTGCATGATAAATACTTTGTGTTACGAAGATAGAGCATGACAATACTATATGATTTTGTAGGGATAACTTTGTTTAGCGTTGATATTTGGAAAGACCCGATTGTTTGTTTGGATGCCTGAGTATTGATGTCTTTATGTCAAATTATAGACTATTGCTTTCAATCACTTATGTCTTAATATTCGTGCCATGAATACATATATGATCAATATTATGCTAGGTAGCATTTCACATCAAAAATTATCTTTTTTTATCATTTACCTACTGAAGGACGAGTAGGAATTAAGCTTGGGGATGCTGATACGTCTCCGTCATATCTATAATTTTTGATTGTTTCATGCCAATATTATACAACTTTCACATACTTTTCGCAACATTTTATATGATTTATTGGATTAACCTATTGATCCAGTGCCCAGTGCCAGTTCATGTTTTTGCATGTTTTTTGTTTCGCAGAAAATCCATATCAAACGAAGTCCAAATGCAATAAAATTTTACAGAGAACTATTTTGGAATATATGTGATTTTTGGGAGTTGGAATCATTGCAAACGGGGGCCCATAGTGCCCACAAGACACCAAGGCACGCCCTAGGGGCCAGGCGCATGGTGGTGGGTTGTGCTCACCTCGTACGTCATTTGGAGCTCTACTTCGGGCGCAAGGAAGCTTATATCCGGAAAAAAATCGTGTTAAAATCTCAGAACAATCGGAGTTACGGATCTCCCGGATATAAGAAACGGTTTTTGGCCAAATCTAGATAACGTGAAACAGAAGTGAACATAGAGGGAGATCCAATCTCGGAGGGGCTCCTGCCCCTCCGCCGCCGCTACCTCTTGAGCTTGCGTTGCTTTTTCCCTTGAAGAGGAAAGGGTGATGCAACAAACTAGAGTAAGTATTTCCCTCAGCTTTTGAGAACCAAGGTATCAATCCAGTAGGAGACAACGCACAAGCCACCGAATACCTTCACAAACAAACACCAACTTGCACCCAACACGACAAAGGGGTTGTCAATCCCTTCACGATTATTTGCAAAGTGAGATCTGATATAGATGGATAAACGGTAAAGTAATATTTTTGGTGTTTTTGGTTTATAGATCAAAAAGTAAAAGATTGCAAAGAAAGTAAATAGGAAACTACAATTGTAGATCGGAAACTTATATGATGGAAAATAGATCTGGGGGCCATAGGTTTCACTGGAGGCTTCTCTCAAGATAGAAAATATTACGGTGGGTGAACAAATTACTACCGAGCAATTGATAGAAAAGCGCAAAGTTATGACAGTATCTAAGACAATGATCATGAGTATAGGCATCACGTCTGTATATAGTAGACCAAAACGATTATGTAGAAAAATGGAAATAAGCGAGCTGTAGAAAAATAGAGTCCGAAAGGTACCCGAAGTGGGCACAACCCACCTGGGCGTGCACTTTCCGGTAGTTTCTTATTTTCTTAACTTTTGTTATTTTCCAAAACTGACAGAAAATATTTTTGCAGATTTTTGGGAGTCCGTTTACTTACAGTATCACGTACCTCCACTTTTTCACGATTCTGGAGTGTTCCAGAAGGTCTCTTTTATGTGTTCTTCCCATGTCAAAGTTTGGATAATATTACTTTCAACATTAATGGGCGTACCTGAGATATAATGTTTTATTGTTGCCCATTAACAACCTCCGGGTTAGTACCTTCGGCATTATTTATTTTGATAGCTCCAGACCGATAAACCTCCTCGATAACATAGGGTCCTTCCCATTTGGAGAGGAGTTTACCTGCAAAGAATCTGAAACAAGAGTTGCACAAAAGAACATATTCTCCAACTTTGAACTCACGCTTTTGGATTATTTTATCATGCCATCTTTTAACTTTTTCTTTAAATAACTTGGCATTTTCATAAGCTTGGGTTCTCCAATCATCTAGTGAGCTAATATCAAATAACCTCTTTTCACCGAAAACTTTGAAATCATTGTTGAGTTCTTTAATTTCCCAATATTCCTTATGTTCTAACTCAAGAGGAAAATGACAAGCTTTTCCATAAACCATTTTATAAGGAGACATACCCATAGGATTTTTATACGCTGTTCTATAAGCCCAAAGTGCATCATCTAATTTCTTAGAGCAATTCTTCCAGGACCTATTGACAATCTTTTGCAAAATCTATTGTATTTCTCTATTGCTGAGTTCAACTTGACCACTAGACTGAGGATGATAAGGTGATGCAATTCTATGGTTAACATAATGCTTGGCAAGCATTTTATGGAAAGCACCATGAATAAAGTGTGAACCACCATCAGCCATTAAATATCTAGGGACTCCAAACCTTGGCAATAACTTCCTTAAGCATTTTAATAGAGGTATTGTGATCAACACTACTAGTTGGAATAGCTTCTACCCACTTAGTAACATAATCAACAGCAACCAAAATATGTGTATACCCATTAGAGGAAGGAAAAGGTCCCATGTAATCAACGCCCCAAACATCGAATGGTTCAACATCAAGTGAATAATTCATAGGCATTTCTTGACGCTTACCGATATTACCTATTCTTTGACATTCATCACAAGATAAGACGAACTTACGAGCATCCTTGAAGAGAGTAGGCCAACAAAATCCAGATTGCAGTACCTTGTGAGCAGTTTTGTCTCCCGCATGATGCCCTACATAAGCTTCGGAGTGACATTTCTATAGGATTTGTCCCTGTTCATGCTCGGGTACACATCGTCTAATAATACCATCTATTCCTTCTTTATAAAGATGTGGGTCATCCCAAAAGTAATGTATTAAATCATAGAAGAATTTTTTTTCTTTTGTTGGTATGTAAAGCTAGGTGGTAAATATTTATCAACAATGTAATTAGCATAGTCAGCATACCACAGTGTTATGAGAAACATTTATTGCAGCTAATTGCTCATTAGGAAAGCTATCATCAATAGGTAGTGGGTCATCAAGCACATTTTCAAGCCTACACAAATTATCAGTTATGGGGTTCTCTCCTCCTTTTGTATCAGTGATATGCAAATCAAATTCTTGTAGCAAGAGAACCCATCGAATAAGTCTAGGTTTAGTGTCTTTCTTTTCCATAAGATATTTTAATAGTAGCATGGTCGATGTGAACAATTAATTTTGAATCAACAGTGTAAGATCTAAATTTATCACAAGCAAACACCACTGCTAGAAATTCTTTTTCAGTAGTAGCATAATTTCTTTGAGCACTGTCTAGATTTTTACTAGCATAATGAATAACATTTAGTTTCTTATCAAGTCTTTGTCCTAGAATAGCACCAATAGCATAATCACTAGCATCACACATAATTTCAAAAGGCAAGTTCCAATCAGGTGGTTGAACAATAGTTGCAAAAATTAAGGCTTTCTTGAGTGTTTCGAAGGCTTCTAAACAATCTTCATCAAAAACAAAAGGAACATACTTTTGCAAAAGATTAGTAAGAGGCCTAGAAATTTTAGAAAAGTCTTTGATAAATCTCCTATAGAAACCAGCATGACCTAAGAAACTACAAATACCTTTGATATATTTAGGACATGGCATTTTCTCAATTGCATCAACCTTAGCTTTGTCCACTTCAATACCTCTTTTAGAAATTTTATGGCCCAAAACAAATACCCTCATTAACCATAAAGTGGTACTTCTCCCAATTCAAGACAATATTTGTTTGTTCACATCTCTGCAAAACTCAATCAAGATTGCTTAAACAATCATCAAAACACTTCCCATGAACGGAGACATCATCCATGAAAACCCCAACCATCTTTTCATAAAAGTCATAGAATATAGCAGTCATACATCTTTGAAAGGTAGCAGGTGCATTGCATAAACCAAAAGGCATACGTCTATAAGCATAAGTTCCAAAAGGACAAGTAAAAGTGGTGTTTTCTTGATCAGGTTGAGAAACAGGTATTTGTGAAAAACCAGAGTATCCATCAAGGAAGCAAATATGTACGTTCTTAGATAATATTTCTAGAATTTGATCAAAAAAGGCTGGGGGCAATGATCTTTTCTAGTTGCTTTATTTAATTTTCTAAAATCAATTACCATTCTATAGCCTGTAACAATTCTTTGTGGAATAAGTTCATTCTTATCATTAGGAACAACAGTGATACCTCCTTTCTTAGGGACACAATGTGCATGACTTACCCATCTACTATCAACTATAGGATAGATTATACCACTTCTTTCATTTTCGGATTTAGCCGAAGTTGGTGATCAACAACGGGTTTAGCATCAGGTACCATATTAATCTTGTGCTAACAAAGAGTGGGACTAATGCCCTTTAAATCATCAAGAGTATATCCAATAGCAGCTCGGTGCTTCCTTAGAACTTTCAATAATCTTTCTTCTTCATGTTCTGAAAGGTTAGGACTAATAATAACAGGATATATCTTATTCTCATCAAGATAAGCATATTTCAAAGTGTGTGGAAATTGTTTTAATGCAAACACGGGATCACCTTTAGGTGGAGGAGGACCTCCGAGAGTTTCAATAGGCAAATTGTGTTTAAGCTGAGGATGTGGTTCAAAGAAAATCTTATCTATCTCATTTCTTTCATGCATATGTAAATCATTTTCATGGTCTAGCAGATATTGTTCTAAAGAATCAGTAGGAGGTACAGCAATAGAAGCAAGACCAATCATGAAGCTTTCTACTAAACTTGGAAAAATTAAACTCATGAGACTCATCACCAAAGCTAACACCGATAGTTTGTTTCTCACAATCTATTTTAGCATTAACAGTGTTCAAGAAAGGTCTACCAAAGATAATGGGACAAAAATCATCTCGTGGGGAACCAAGAACAAGAAAATCAGTAGGGTATTTTATTTCCCCACACAAGACTTCAACATCTTTAACAATCCCAAGTGGTGTGATGGTGTCTCTATTAGCAAGTTTAATAGTAGCATCAATTTCTTCTATTTTGGCGCATGCTATGTCATTCATAATTTCTTGATATAAGGTAAAGGGAATAGCACTCATGCTAGCACCTATGTCACATAAACCATGATAACAGTGATGTCCTATTTTAACTGAGACAACAGGCATGCCAACAACGAGTCTATGTTTTTTCTCTTTAGCAAGTTTGGCAATTCTAGTAGCTTCATTACAGAAGTAAATAACATGCCCATCTATATTTTCTTCCACGAGATCCTTAACCATAGCAACACTAGGTTCTACTTTGATTTGTTCATCAGGTATAGGTGTTGTAATATAACTTTTGTTAACCACAGTTGAAACGTTAGCATGTTCCTTTATCCTAACAGGGAAAGGTGGTTTCTCAACATAAGCAGTAGGAACAGCTGGATCAACATTATAAATAATAGTTTCCTCTTTAGCTAGTACCGGTTCTTTAATTTCTTATTTAATATGTGGGTGGTATTTAAACCACTTCTCCTTAGGGAGATCAACATGAGTAGCAAATGATTCACAAAAGGAGGCTACTATCTCAAAGTCAAGTCCATATTTAGTGCTAAACTTTTGAAAAGCATCGATATTCATAAAAGATTTAACACAATCATACTTGAGCTTAATACCTGATTCTTTACCTTCGTCAAGTTCCCAATCTTCAGAGTTGCGTTTAATTCTTTCCAAACGACCCCACCGGAATTCAATTGTCTTCTTTATAAAAGAACCAGCATAAGAAGTATCAAGCATGGGTCGATCATTATGAGAAAGCCGAGCATAGAAATTCCGAATAATAATCTCTCTTGAGAGCTCATGATTGGGGCATGAATATAACATTTACTTAAGCCTCACCCAAGCTAGAGCGATACTTTCTCCTTCACGAGGCCAAAAATTATATATATAATTCCGATCACGATGAACTAGATGCATAGGA
This sequence comes from Triticum urartu, assembly GCF_056163025.1. Lineage (NCBI taxonomy): Eukaryota > Viridiplantae > Streptophyta > Magnoliopsida > Poales > Poaceae > Triticum > Triticum urartu. The sequence continues at coordinate 146,587,964 of NC_141873.1, read as the reverse complement.
TAATTTTTTGGTGAAATTCCAATTTCAATCAATTCCGATTCCAAGATCCAATATAATCGCATAGCCTATACCATGCCAATGATTTTCCCTTCAAATATAAAGGGAAAACCTTCTTCTTAACTTCATCTCCGGGTAAACCTCCAAGCTTAAACAATCCACAAATTTCTTCCACGTATATGAGATGCATATCAGGATGTTCAATTCCATCTCCTGCATAAGGATTAGCTAGCAGTTGTTCTATCATACCCGAAGGAATTTCATTTTCAATATTTTCAGTAGGTGTAGTAGTTTGAGGGGTGACTATTTGTGGTTCCGATCAAGGTGAAGATACCCCGAACAAACCCCTCAAAGGATTGTTTTCCATAGTAGCAAGTAACAGTAAATTTCAGCACATAGTAATAATTTTTTCCTTACCAATTTCCACTTACCAAGAGCGCTTAACTCCCTAGCAACGGCGCTAGAAAATAGCCTTGATGACCCACAAGTATATGGGATCAATTGTAGCCTTTACGATAAGTATATGGGATCACATGACACCACTAAGGGAATCACAACATACATACTATTGAAATATCGACCACATATCAAGTTCACATGATTACTTGCAACATGATTTCTCCCATGACCTCAAGAACAAAAGTAACTAATCACAAGTGACAAACATGCTCAAGATCAGAGGGGTATTAAATATCATAATGGATCTGAACATATAATCTTCCACCAAATAAACCATATAGTAATAAACTACAAGATGTAATCAACACTACTACTCACCCACAAGCACCAATCTATAGTTCCAGTATACAGATTGAACACAAGAGATGAACTAAGGTTTGAGAGGAGATGGTGTTGTTGAAGATGTCGATGGAGATTGGCCTCCCCAAGATGGGAGAGTTGTTGGTCAAGATGGGAGGGATGTTACCCTGGCGGAATGGCTCCACCGGAGGGCAAAAGTGCTCCTGCCCAAGTTCCGCCTCGAGACGACGGTGCTCCATCCGAAAGTCCTCTCCTTATTTTCTTTCTAGTTCAAAATTACTTATATACCAGAAGATGAGCACTGGAGGTGGGCCAAGGGGAGCACAACCCACTAGGGTGCGCCTGGGCTGCCTAGCGCGCCCAGGTGGGTTGTGCCCACATGGTGGGCCCCCTCTGGTACTTATTGGCTCCAATATTTTCATATATTCCATAAAAATCCACGTAAAGTTCCAGCTTGTTTGGAGTTGTGCAGAATAGGTGGCCTGACGTAGCTTTTACAGGTCCAGATTTCCAGGTGCCAGAATTCTTCCTCTTTGTGTGTACCTTGCAAATTATGAGACAAAAGGCATTAGAATTAATCCAAAAAGCATTATTATGCATAAAAACATCATAAATAACAGTAGGAAAACATGATGCAAAATGGACGTACAGGAGTAAAGAGGACTTGATACTTAATGCTATGGTTGGGTTTCACGACATTAATGATCTTTAGTAGTTGTGGATGCTTGCTAGAGTTTCAATCATAAGTGCATATGATCCAAGTAGAGAAAGTATGTTAGCTCATGCCTCTCCCTGATGTAAAATTTGAAGAATTATTACCGGTACTTGTTATCGATTACCTAGGGACAAATGACTTTCTTGTTGACAAAAGCTATCCACTTTTATTACCTTGCAATTTATTTGCAGTTTTATTCTTGCAAAATAGTTTTATCCTTGCAAAATAGTTTCATACTTGTTTCTGGTAAAGCAAACGTCAAGTGTGCATAGAGTTGTATCGGTGGTCGATAGAACTTGAGGGAATATTTGTTCTACCTTTAGCTCCTCGTTGGGTTCGACACTCTTATTTATCGAAGAAGGCTACAAACGATACCATATACTTGGGGGTCATCATATGGTACCTACAAAGCTAAAAGCCATGGAAACAAAATAAAGGAGATAGTTATTTCCTTGACACTCACATTATCAGGCCCAAGTACCGTGGTGAGGAATTAAAAGTAGGTAGGAATCAATGATACTTTGTAGTTCCCAGCTGGGGGATTAAAGTGGCTGGCGGTCGAGACCAGATCATAAATTCTGTGCAAGTCCTTTGCTCGGGTGTACTCGAATGAATGTGTACTCCTGAGGTCAGTCCCCAATACCCTTGGTCGATGGATTTCGGATTTCAGGTATTTAATTCTCCACCATGACCCATTGAGAACCTACCATTCAGTCATTGATCATGAGCTATTAAAATGCCATGTGGTGTATCATTGTTCACTAGTGGGCAACGGGCATACATGTAGGTGCATTGTGCATCAAGGGTGTTCAACCACCCCAACGCCTCTATTTCGCAACGGAAAAGGGGAGACATGTTCTGCCATAACTCCCAAGAGGGACGATTGACCGAGAGGATCAGTTCAGACTGTGTGCCATGATGGTGCGAGGGTCCAGGGGTCAAGGACTTCTGGTGGCACAATTGGATGTGACGATTGATATGTTTTTGGCTCTCCCGATAACCATCGTGCGATGGGGGTGAAGAAGAGCCCCTCCATCTCCCCTCAGAAAAAATACATCCTCAAGCATTGGTGTCCCAAAGGGGCCCTTGAGATTTCTTCTCCGCCAACGACCACATCCCAACTCCGCCACACTAGACTAATTGCATGCTCCTGGAGGTCAACGCATGAATTGTAGTAACACTCTCCAAGCCGTTGTCCTTCTCCCCCTGGGCAAGATCCTGGCGGCAAAGGAATACAACGCTTCCTCTTTGGCTCTGCACCATGCTCATGACCAAGACCAAGGACACACTTAGGAACAAGACCACGCCCACGGCACCCTAGACTCCAGTGTGTTGATCTAGCTTGAGGATGTCACCAACCAGATGGAGCACCTTGAGCTTGGTGTTCACAGACAAGCTAGCACAAGCAAGCATGCCGTGGCCAGGCACATGCTCTTCCCTAACATTTCGGTGCCCGTCATCGTCGACACACCGGCATCTAGTTTCTGTCGGCCAAGGCATCCTCTGCGCCCTCCTATCGGAGCACGCACTAGGTTGCCAATCAGTCCATGGTGCTAGTCACTCAGCGGGCCTCCCTCGGGCTCATGTGTGAGCATGACATCTTGGGTTCACCTAAAAAGATGACGACGGAGGTGGTACGGAAATTCATGGCTGATACGTCTCCAACGTATCTATAAGTTTTTAGTGTTCCATGCTATTATATTATTTGTTTTGGATGTTTTATATGCATTAATATGCTATTTTATATTATTTTTGGGACTAACGGATTAACCTAGAGCCCAGTGCCATTTCCTCTTTTTTTCCTTGTTTAGAGTTTCGCAGAAAAGGAATACCAAATGGAGTCCAAATGGAATGAAACTTCCACGATGATTTTTCTTGGACCAAAAGACATCCAGAGGGCTTGGAGTGCACGTCAGGAAAGCCATGAGGCGGCCACAAGGTTGGAGGGCGCGCCTAGGGCGGTAGGGTGCGCCCCCACCCTTGTGGGCCCCTCGTGACTCCACTAACCTATTTCTTCCGCCCATATATTCTCAAATATCCAAAAACCTTCCAGGGGAGCCACGAAACCACTTTTCCACCGCCGCAACCTTCTGTACTCATGAGATCCCATCTAGGGGCCTTTTCCGGCGTCCTGCCGGAGGGGGATTCGATCACGGAGGGCTTCTACATTAACACCATTGCCTCTCCAATGAATCATGAGTAGTTTACCATAGACCTACGGGTCCATAGCTAGTAGCTAGATGGCTTCTTCTCTCTCTTTGATTCTCAATACCATGTTCTCCTCGATGCTCTTGGAGATCTATTCGATGTAATACTTTTTTGCGGTGTGTTTGCCGAGATCCGATGAATTTGTGGATTTATGACCAGCTATCTATGAATATTATTTGAATCTCCTCTGAATTCCTATATGCATGATTTGATATCTTTGCAAGTCTCTTCGTACTATCGGTTTGGTTTGGCCAACTAGATCGGTTTTTCTTGCAATGGGAGAAGTGCTTAGCTTTGGGTTCAATCTTGCGGTGATCGTTCCTAGTGACAGAAGAGGATAACAACATGGGGTTTTCATCATATTGCTTGAGTTTAACCCGCTACATCGTGTCATCCAACTTAATGCGTCACTCTTTTCTTATGAAATTAATACTCTAGATGCAGGCAGGAGTCGGTCGATGTGTGGAGTAATAGTAGTAGATGCAGAATCGTTTCGGTCTACTTGATATGGTCATGATGCCTATATTCATGTTCATTGCCTTAGATATCGCCATAACTTTGCGCTTTTCTATCAATTGCTCGGTAGTAATTTGTTCACCCACCATAATATTTTCTATCTTGAGAGAAGCCTCTAGTGAAACCTATGGCCCCCGGGTCTATTTTCCATCATATAAGTTTCCGATCTACAATTCTAGTTTCCTATTTACATTCTTTGCAATCTTTTACTTTCTGATCTATAAACCAAAAATACCAAAAATGTTACTTTACCATTTATCCATCTATATTAGATCTCACTTTGCAAATAACCGTGAAGGGATTGACAACCCCTTTGTCGCGTTCGGTGCAAGTTGGTGTTTGTTTGTGCAGGTATTCGGTGGTGAAAGTGCAACTATCCCTAGGTGGTTTTGGTAATTCATAACAACATATAGCTCATTGAGCTAATGCTATTCCAAGATGATTATTTCAGGAAAGCTCAATGATTGGCATGGCATGGATGTGAAAGTGGAACCCTCAAAATGCTAAGGACAAAGGATTGGCTCAAGCTCAAAAGCTCAAGACTCTTCATTTTATATTTTAGTGATCCAAGATCACATTGAGTCTTTAGGAAAAGCCAATACTATTAAGGAGGGATGAGGTGTTGCTTAATGAGCCTCTTGCTTCATGTGCTTAGTGATATGCTCCAAAACCCTCAACTACTTTCCCATATCCACATATGACCTAAACCCTAAGCCAAACTCGGTCCTACCGATTCTTCCTATCTGGCGCCACCGAGTTTCACTTGTCATTAGCCACTGCCAAACCCTAGCAATTCGGTTCTACCGATAAGGATCTCGGTCTCACCGAGATGGGGTTGCAAACTCTCTGTTTCCCTTTCATAACTTTTCGGTCCCACCGAAAGAGCGAATCGGTCCCATCGAGATTGCAATGTAAACTCAGTGTTTCCCCTTTGTAACTTTTCGGTCTCACCGAGTTCCACTCGGTCTCACAGAAAGAGCAAATCGGTCCCACCGAGTTTGCCTGACCAACTCTCTGGTTAGCTAATTACCAAACTCGGTCTCACCGAGTTTGTGTAATCGGTCTCACCGACATTACGTTATGCCCAAACCCTAACCATATCGGTCCTACCGAGTTGCATGTCAGTCCCACCGAAAATCACCAACGGTCACTAGGTTTACATTTTCGGTCCGACCGAGTTTATTGATTCGGTCCCACCGAGATTGGAAAACTGTGTAACGGTTGGATTTTGTGTGGAGGCTATATATACCCCTCCACCTCCTTCTCATTCGAAGAGAGAGCCATCAGAACACACACATCATTCCAACTCATATGTTCTGAGAAAGAACCACCTACTCATGTGTTGAGACCAAGACATTCCATTCCTACCATATGAATCTTGATCTCTAGCCTTCCCAAGTTGCTTTCCACTCAAATCTTCTTTCAACCAAATCCAAATCCTATGAGAGAGAGTTGAGTGTTGGGGAGACTATCATTTGAAGCACAAGAGCAAGGAGTTCATTACCTACACACCATTTGTTACTTCTTGGAGAGTGGTGTCTCCTAGATTGGCTAGGTGTCACTTGGGAGCCTCCGACAAGATTGTGGAGTTGAACCAAGGAGTTTGTAAGGGCAAGGAGATCGCCTACTTCGTGAAGATCTATCGCTAGTGAGGCAAGTCCTTCGTGGGCGATGGCCATGGTGGGATAGACAAGGTTGCTTCTTCGTGGACCCTTTGTGGGTGGTTGCTTCTTCGTGGACCCTTCGTGGGTGGAGCCCTGTGTGGACTCGCGCAACCGTTGCCCTTGGGTGGAGCCCTGTGTGGACTCGCGCAACCGTTACCCTTCGTGGGTTGAAGTCTCCATCAACGTGGATGTAGGATAGCACCACCTATCCGAACCACGGGAAAAACATCCGTGTCTCCAATAGCATTTGAATTCTTCAAACCCTTCCCTTTACATTCTTGCAAGTTGCATGCTTTACTTTCCGCTGCCTATATACTCTTTGCATGCTTGCTTGAATCATGTGATGATTGCTTGACTTGTCCTAAATTAGCTAAAATCTTCCAAGAACTAAAATTGGGAAAAGGTTAAGTTTTTATTTGGTCAAGTAGTCTAATCACCCCCCCTCTAGACATACTTTTGATCCTACAAGTGGTATCAGAGCTTTGGTCTCCATTTGCTTGATCTCCATAGCTTTTGGTGGTCATAGCCTTGGTTTCACAACCTAGGAGAGTATGGCGTCTAGCGAGGGAAATTATCACCGTAGAGGTCCTTACTTTGATGGTACTAATTTTGCTAGTTGGAAGCATAAAATGAAAATGCATATTCTTGGACATAACCCCGCCGTTTGGGCTATTGTGTGTGTTGGTTTGCAAGGTGACTTCTTTGATGGGAGAGAACCAAACCGTGAAGCTACCGCGGATGAGTTGAAGATGTTTCAATACAATGCTCAAGCTTGTGATATTCTCTTCAACGGATTGTGCCCCGAAGAATTCAACAAAATCAGCCGCCTTGAGAATGCAAAGGAAATATGGGACACTTTGATTGATATGCACGAAGGTACCGACTCCGTCAAGGAATCCAAGTTGGATGTGCTTCAAAGCCAACTTGACAAGTTCAAGATGAAGGATGGTGAAGGTGTCGCTGAAATGTACTCTAGGCTTGCTCTCATCACAAATGAGATTGCCGGTTTAGGAAGTGAAGAGATGACCGATAAATTCATCATCAAGAAGATTCTAAGAGCCTTGGATGGAGAATATGATACCGTGTGCACATTGATCCAAATGATGCCCAATTACAAAGATCTCAAGCCAACAGAGGTGATTGGAAGAATTGTTGCTCATGAGATGTCACTTAAGGATAAAGAGGAACTTCACAACAAATCAAGTGGTGCCTATAAAGCCTCATGTGAAGCCCCTACATCATCAAGTGAGAAACAAGACTTCAATGAAGAATTGAGCTTAATGGTGAAGAACTTCAACAAGTTCTATAAGAGTAGAAGCAAAGATAGAAGCTCCAAGTCAAGGTCCTACAATGACAAAAGATCTTCTAGTCGAGAGCGAAACTGCTACAATTGTGGAAGACCCGGACACTATTCCAATGAGTGTACGGCTCCCTACAAGAGAAGAGAAGATTCTCCAAAAATAAGAAGCAAAGGATCACCACCAAGAGAGAGAAGGAGTAGAGATGATCGTTATGAACGAAGATACTCACGGAGAAGCAAGGATTCGGAAAGGAAGGAAAAACCATCAAGGAGCTACACAAAATGAAGACATCAAGCTCATGTTGGTGAATGGGTATCCGGCTCCGACTCCGACAGCCACTCCGAGAGAAGTTATCACTCCGACTCCGAAGATACTCAAGATGAAGGTGTTGCCGGTCTTGCACTTGTGTCAACCAACTCCTACGACATATTTGATTCACCAAATGAAGGAATTGGAAAATGCTTCATGGCCAAAGGTCCTAAGGTAACACACCCCGAGTATGTTGATTACAATAGTGATGAAGATGACTTGTTAGGTGATGATTTGCTTGGTGACAACTCTAGTGATGAATACTATGATGAAATGTCAATTAAACATGCTAATCAAGATAAAACGAATGACAATGATAAGGAGAAGATTGAGGCTCTAACTAAAGAATTAAAAACTCTTAAGTTAGCTCATGACACTATCTTCGAAGATCATCGAGAACTTTTAAGAGCTCATGAGAAATTATGCTTTGAAAAGCTCAATCTTGAGCAAGAGCATGAGTTCTTAAAGGCAATCAATGATGATCTCCGCAAGAAAAGTTCTTCTTACATTGCCAAGCGTTTACTCTTATCCACTTACATGCCTCAAGTCAAGTCTAGTAACAAGAAAGATTCTTCCTCTAGCAGTAACAATGATCATGTTAAATCCAATATTGTTGCTTCTAGTAGCTCTCCTGATTCCACTAATGATTCTCTTAGCCAAGTTACACTTGAGCAAGAAAATAGTTTACTGAAGGGATTATAGAGAAAGGAGTGTACAAAAGCCTTGCAGGGAGTAAGCAATTCGAGGAAATTGTGCGCAAGCAAGGAATGCACCGGAAGAATCAAGGTGTTGGTTTTGAGCGAAAGTTCAATGCCAATGGAGTTGAGTGGGAAGAAGATCAATACCCCAAGACAAAGTTTGTCCCTCAACAAGAGAAGTATACTTCTTTCAAGGGGACACAAGCTCAAGATGATCTTCCACCACAAGACTACAAGCAAAAAGGCAAGGACAAGCTTCAAGAGGAAATTGATGCATTTGAAGAAGCTCCTAAGACCTTAGTCAAGTGGATTCCCAAGACTACTTCAAGTTCCACTTCATCAAGTACGACTACAACTCCAAGGATTCCCATCAAGATGATGTGGATCCAAAAGAAGAAGAACTAGAGAGTTCTTGAGGGTGACTCCGCCAACATACTTCACTCTTATCATTTTGGCAAGAACAAGTGCAATCAACTTCCACATCTTGCACTAGTTCAAGGAGTCACAAACCCTCTTGTTGGTAAGACAAGGGACAAGGTAACCTAAAAGTTTTCATGGACATCATCTTTTGTGTGCATCACTCTATGTCTATGCATATCCTTGTTTGTTCCTTGTGGGACTAACCCATGTAGGTATTGAAAGTGCAATTCACTCAAATGGATAGCTCCAAGAGATCTACATCAACATTGAGCATCCACATCTTCAATATCTACATGAAGTCATCATCGACAAAACCCAAGGTTAGTTCATCCCTCTTAGGGGGGATATCACATCTAGGGGGAGCTTTACTCTAAGACTTGAGCTAAAGCAACTCTAAAGATGTGAACACAACAATGCTTTATGTAAAAGTGGTAACCCCACTTGAGCTTAAACGATGAGTATGACCTATGATCAAGTGATCTCACTTGACTCCTAAGTCAATATACTCATATATAGATGACCTAGTCATCGCAAATTGCTTGATAGATGCTAGAATTGGTTGTGCATGCCTTGTCACATATTTCATTTGCCATCTTATTGTGTGAGCATGCTGATTGCATATTTTACTCATTCGAGGACATCCACTTGTTGTTTTGATTGTTCGGCTTTATTTCTTTTTGCCAAGTGGATGGACAAGAATGCCTAAGAACCTCCTCTAGCTATCTATGCTTTTCTCGTCTCAAACTCTATTCATGCTGCATCACAAAATTTGATCAAGTCAGATTCGAACCACTCTGTGTGAGGAGCGCTCGGAGTCCCCGATTCGTCATAGACTTAAACTTCCAAAACCTCTTTATGATTCTCGGTCTGACCGATACTCCACTTTCGGTCCTACCGAGATCATTAAGTTGATCTAGGTTTTCGATCTCGGTGCAACCGATTTGAACATTTCGGTCACACCGAGTTTCAGTAACTGCATGCAGTTATGAATCTCGGTGCCACCGAGTCGTTCCACTCGGTCACACCGACAGGGTCGGGCTATATATAGTCACGGGCAAAATTTGGAAATTTCTCCGAACCCCTTCGCCCGCGGGATAGCCTGCTCTGCCCTCGTGGTCTCCGGATCGTCTTCTCGCCGCCAGCCGCCTCCAGTCGCTGGTTTCCGTCGCCGTCAACGGGAATTCTGCCCCGCCGTTGCCGCCGTAGCAAGTCCCCGCCGAACTAGGGTATGGACTTGATCTTTGTGCTATTCCTCAATCTGATTCCTAGCACATTGTGATCATATTGTTTCTAGCCACGTTTGATAAACTTCTATCCAGTCAAAACGCTCATAGATTAGGTTTGATTCGAAAATTCTAGGTTTAGGTTTCCGCCGAAACTATCTCGGACCCACCGAGTTGAAAAACTCGGTCCCACCGATTTGGCTTATGCCATTGCACAAGTGAGACTCGGTCTGACCGAGAATTACTTATCGGTGTGACCGATTTTTGAACTCAGTGAAACCCTAGCAGTCTCGGTGCCACCGAACTGTGACTCGGTCCTACCGAGTTCACTAGTTTAGGTTCCAAAACTGATTCGGTATCACCGAGTTTGAAAATCGGTAGATCCGAGATGATTTCAGTGGGAAACTAAAACTAAGTTTTTGGATCATTATTTTTGCAAAAATCTCTACATTTTGTGATGCTCATCCACTCTACCTCTTCTATAAACTATTCACAGGGTTAGCAGTCAGTTTGCAGCATGTCAGACCAGAGTGATAGCCAGAATCTGTCAGAACAACAAGTGGTGATGAGTGAGGGCACTAGTCCCTCCAGTTCATCTGATGAAGACAGCAGTAGCACTCCTAGTAACTTGCCAAAGGCTGCCACGAGACAAAGGAAGAAGAGGACTTCAGATTCTGAAGATGAGGACTATGTGGCAGAGGAAGAGGCCACTTCCAAGAGAGTTGAGCCAGCTCAAGGCACTAAGCCAGGCCTGAAAATCAAAAGGCCAGCAGGCAGGCAGCCCATGTCAAAGGCAAGAGCCTCAACTGAGAAGCCCACTCCCCAAGAGCCAGTTGCAGCTGAGGGAAATAAAAGAAAGGAAAGGGTGAAGAAGACTGTGGCTAGGGTGCTTGGCAAAGCTTCCATCATGGAAGAGGAAGAAGAAGAAGAAGAAGAGGTAGCTGCACCAGCGCCCAAGGCACCCAAGCTTATGGGAGATGCCATAAAATCAGGGGGAGCTGCTTCCAAGGCCAAGTCAGCTCCAAAGCTAAAGCCCAAGATCCCAGACCACAACGATGCTCATCCTGTGGCTGAGGACATGAAGCTCAGGAGAGATTCAGGGCTGAGGAAATGGAGAGAAGCAGACCCATATGCTTCAAGGAGAAGGACTGCCGTGGACTACAGGTTTCACACCAAGGAGCACCAGGATTTCTATGAGACTGTGCTGCTAGATAAGAAGCCCATTGTCTGTGATATGCGTTGGGTTGATTGGACATACATCAAGGACAATGAGGAGCACTATCCTGGAGTGCAAGACAGCTTCATAGCTTGTGGAGTAGCTGACTTTGTTGGGCAGAAGCTCACAAAGTGGAACGAGGAACTCATCATGCAGTTCTACTCCACAGCTCACTTTTATCCAGATGGGAGGATCACATGGATGTCTGAGGGTACAAGGTACCAATCCACAGTTGCTGAGTGGGCACAGATCATTAATGCCCCAGAGGAGCAAGATGAAGACTTGGATATCTATGCCAAGAAGAAGATGGACCATAACTCCATGTCCAATATGTACAAGGAAATTCTCAATGAAGCTCTTGACACCTTCAAGTTTGGCTCTATGCATTACCTTCTGTCAGGACTCCCGACGATCAATTGGATACTAAGGCACACCTTACTGCCCAAGTCTGGAGATCACAAGATGATCAGAGGCCATGCTATCAACTTGCTACATGTGTTTGATGTGCCTCAGAAATTCAAGGTGATGAGCCTCATAGTGGAAACGATCAAGAGGACTACAGCAGATCAGAAAAGGAGTTGCGGATATGCCCCTCAGATTCAGGAGCTCATCAACTCCAAGATGGGCACGGGCATATATCTATTGGATAAGGAACATTTGCCCATCCATCCAGATTTTGAGGATAACCAAGTGGTCATGACTGAGAACGAGCCATCATCTGCCCAAGCATTTGCAAAGAAGGAGAAGGCGAGGAAGGAGAAAGCTGCCAAGATGCCTACTCAAGAGGAGGCATCTGAATACTTCTTGAAGACCAAACAAGAGCAGCTTGGTTACTTGATTGCATCCATGCTGAGGATTGAGCAAAGTCTGGCCACCCTCACTCAGAATCAGCAGAGCCTAGAGAGGATCATGGAAGAGAAGTTCTATGACTTGGATGTCAAGGTAACGGAAGTTCAGTCTGCAGTGGAGCAGCTCCAGGAGGACATGCAGGAGAGGAGAGGCAGGACTACTACTCATGCCTTTTCCAGAGTGCCAAGAGGCCCGAGGTCATATGCCGTGCCAGTTGCTGACACAAGAGCCACCACTTCAGCACCAGCTACAGCCTCAGCTCCAGCATCTACTTCAGCTCCAACTCCAGCGACTACTTCAGCATCTACCGAAGCCTTCGTCCTTGGAGTGATCCGGACTCCACCACCACCTGAAGATCAAGCCTGAGCGTCGATCTAGTGCTATGCATTTTCTAGGAACTTTTTGGTAACTTGTTGCCAAAGGGGGAGAAGATGTATAGATCATCGGCTTCGAGAGAGAGAGTGTTGCTTTTCTCTCTTGCTTTATTTGGTGGTTTTTCGAACACTTGTTTGCTTTTGAGTGCTTGATACTATGTCATTATTTGTGAGACATTGATGATCATGTGTTTGATCATAAGCTACACTTAATGCTTGCTTAATGCTATTATCTTATCTATCTTATGTGATCATTCATTATTCTTGGTGATGAGTGCATGTATTTCATTCTTACCATTTTGAGCGCTCCACCAAGATGTATGTGACATGGAAGAGTAACCCATGACTCTAACTCTTTGTGCATTTTCAGTCCAAAGCAAATTTTAAATATGCACAAATTTAGGGGGAGCTCTTACTTATCACATACTTCTCAAAGCGACGATATATTTCATGCTTATTATCATTTGTCGAAGCTTTGATCTATATGTTGTCATCAATTACCAAAAAGGGGGAGATTGAAAGTGCAACTATCCCTAGGTGGTTTTGGTAATTCATAACAACATATAGCTCATTGAGCTAATGCTATTCCAAGATGATTATTTCAGGAAAGCTCAGTGATTGGCATGGCATGGATGTGAAAGTGGAACCCTCAAAATGCTAAGGACAAAGGATTGGCTCAAGCTCAAAAGCTCAAGACTCTTCATTTTATATTTTAGTGATCCAAGATCACATTGAGTCTTTAGGAAAAGCCAATACTATTAAGGAGGGATGAGGTGTTGCTTAATGAGCCTCTTGCTTCATGTGCTTAGTGATATGCTCCAAAACCCTCAACTACTTTCCCATATCCACATATGACCTAAACCCTAAGCCAAACTCGGTCCTACCGATTCTTCCTATCCGGCGCCACCGAGTTTCACTTGTCATTAGCCACTGCCAAACCTTAGCAATTCGGTTCTACCGATAAGGATCTCGGTCTCACCGAGATGGGGTTGCAAACTCTCTGTTTCCCTTTCGTAACTTTTCGGTCCCACCGAAAGAGCGAATCGGTCCCACCGAGATTGCAATGTAAACTCAGTGTTTCCCCTTTGTAACTTTTCGGTCTTACCGAGTTCCACTCGGTCTCACCGAAAGAGCAAATCGGTCCCACCGAGTTTGCCTGACCAACTCTCTGGTTAGCTAATTACCAAACTCGGTCTCACCGAGTTTGTGTAATCGGTCTCACCAAGATTACGTTATGCCCAAACCCTAACCATATCGGTCCTACCGAGTTGCATGTCAGTCCCACCGAAAATCACTAACGGTCACTAGGTTTACATTTTCGGTCCGACCGAGTTTACTGATTCGGTCCCACCGAGATTGGAAAATTGTGTAACGGTTGGATTTTGTGTGGAGGCTATATATACCCCTCCACCTCCTTCTCATTCGAAGAGAGAGCCATCAGAACACACACATCATTCCAACTCATATGTTCTGAGAAAGAACCACCTACTCATGTGTTGAGACCAAGACATTCCATTCCTACCATATGAATCTTGATCTCTAGCCTTCCCAAGTTGCTTTCCACTCAAATCTTCTTTCAACCAAATCCAAATCCTATGAGAGAGAGTTGAGTGTTGGGGAGACTATCATTTGAAGCACAAGAGCAAGGAGTTCATTACCTACACACCATTTGTTACTTCTTGGAGAGTGGTGTCTCCTAGATTGGCTAGGTGTCACTTGGGAGCCTCCGACAAGATTGTGGAGTTGAACCAAGGAGTTTGTAAGGGCAAGGAGATCGCCTACTTCGTGAAGATCTACCGCTAGTGAGGCAAGTCCTTCGTGGGCGATGGCCATGGTGGGATAGACAAGGTTGCTTCTTCGTGGACCCTTTGTGGGTGGTTGCTTCTTCGTGGACCCTTCGTGGGTGGAGCCCTGTGTGGACTCGCGCAACAGTTGCCCTTGGGTGGAGCCCTGTGTGGACTTGCGCAACCGTTACCCTTCGTGGGTTGAAGTCTCCATCAACGTGGATGTAGGATAGCATCACCTATCCGAACCACGGGAAAAACATCCGTGTCTCCAATAGCATTTGAATTCTCCAAACCCTTCCCTTTACATTCTTGCAAGTTGCATGCTTTACTTTCCGCTGCCTATATACTCTTTGCATGCTTGCTTGAATCATGTGATGATTGCTTGACTTGTCCTAAATTAGCTAAAATCTGCCAAGAACTAAAATTGGGAAAAGGTTAAGTTTTTATTTGGTCAAGTAGTCTAATCACCCCCCCCTCTAGACATACTTTCGATCCTACAGGTGGCTTGTGCGTTTTCTCCTACTGGATTGATACCTTGGTTCTCAAAAGCTGAGGGAAATACTTACTCCACTTTGCTGCATCACCCTTTCATCTTCAAGGGAAAAAGCAACGCAAGCTCAAGAGGTAGCATGTGACGCCCCGAGACCGACGCTCCAGATGCCTTCCCAGTTGCCATCCTTGTTTTGCGTGTTAGCCGTGTGTTTTATTTGTTTGTTTCGTTTCATCATGTCATCATCTGCATTGCATCCTCATGTTTTCGAAACATGCATCCGTCCGGGTCTCCCTATTCTTTCCGTTGTCCGTTCTGAGCCCAAACACACGTGCCCGCGATACCTCCGTAATATTATTTTATAAGTGGCTAGAAAATGTTCTAGTAATGGGTTGAAAGTTGGCGTGCGGTCTTATTTTAATGTAGGTAGGCCGCCTGCCAAGCTTCATCGAGTTTGGAGTCCATTTTATGCTCCAACGGATAACTATAGTGGCAATATAGTCGGTCAAACATCGGACGTTTTCGGTCTCTGAAAACTGTTGCTGGGCTTTCCATCTCTTTCCTCCCTAGACCATCTACACAGTCCACTACCAACCGCCAGGCCCAACCTAACCCTCCTCACGTCTGGAGCCGTCCGATTGTGATCGGAGGGCCCCGAAACCCCTCCTAAACACCTAACCCCTCCTTGCACAGTGCATCGACCCCTCAAGCGTGTCCAAAAACTTCCCCGAACCCGACCCACTCAGTCGTCACCGATGGATCCGGATCATCCCCAACATCTATAAAATACCTCCGTTTTCTTAATTGGACTTCCCTGCCTATTTATTATCGACCGCCTGATGGCGATCGGACGCCCCTAAAACTCCCCTCTTTCCCTATATATAGGCCCCTAGTCTATTTTCAGACCAAACCCTAAATCTTAGGATGTCCCATCCATCAATCCCCAGCCACCGCCGCTCCTCGTTTCCAGATCCACCCCAGCCAGCAGCCTCCACCTCTTCCTCCAGATCCAGCAAGTCAACCCTCCTCTGGACCGTCGGATCTATGATCCAACGCATCTCGCGCGGCTCCCGTAACCCGCAGCTCCAACCATCGACCGCAACCTCCTCGATCCAATCTGGATCGGGAGCGAGTCCCTAGCGCCGCTCATCCCAGCCGCCCTTTGCCTCACTAGACCGCTGTCGCCAGCGCCCGCAGGAGCTCACCATCGAAGATGAGCACCATCAGGGCCGGATTCCCCGCTGCTCTCTCTTCCTCTCTCTGTATTATCTCTCTCGCGTCACTTCTCTCTCTCCCACACAGGACCACGCCGGCGACCAGGACAACCATCCTCGTCTCTAGACCCGCGCCCGAGTTTTGCCTCGTTCCCCAGCCGTCGTCGTACCTAACCCGCTGCCACCCCGTTCTTCTACGAGCCATGCCCGTGCTACCGCAGAAGCGCCGCCATGGACGCCAAGCCGCCGCCTGCCTCCACATCGCCCAAGCGGCCTCCCCTGCTCACTCGCGTTGTCCATGACGTAGCTCACCGGAGCACATCCCCGACGCCGGTCTTCGTCCGCAGCTTCCTAACACCACCGGCCTCCTTTGCTTCAAAGACACACGCGTGCCTGCCTCGGGAACCGCTGCTTCACCAAGTTCCTCGCATGCGTCCTCCTGTCAAGCGTCGGGACGAACGGTAGCAGCTCCAGCCTCGCCTTGGCCCTCCTTGACCTCCCTAGCACCGGATCCGCCCCCCTATCCATTCACTCATCGCTAGAGGTCACCGCCATGCCCTGTATCCCACATCGCCAGCAGCCGTCCCCTGCTTCACGAACGGGGCGGCCAGCGCCACGCCCTCGTTGACTAGGTCCAGCAACAGCAGGCCTAGTTCCCCAACCGAGCCAGCCCAAGAGCCGTGGTGAGCAGCCCATCTCGATTCAAGTTTCTACCCGTGAAAGTTTTTATTCCCTGGACGCATTTGTCTATTTTTCAGAGACTGCTAGTTTTGCAGAAAAACCCTCTAACATCATGCATTTAATAATTCCACAACCATGCATTGGTTTAAAATAATTTAAACATGTAAAATGTTTAGAATTTCATCTAGTTTCATAATATGCAGCTTTCATCCATGTTTGAAATGTTTAAAAATGATGTTTGCTTTAATTTGCTAAATGCCATGTTAAAATGATTTAATTCATAACTAATTAACTGTAGCTCGGATTTAATTAAACTATATATGTAAATGGGGTAGAAAAATGCCTAGTTTAACATGGTGCCATTACTTTGCATGTTTAACAACTCTAAAAATATTTTTAGGTCAGAACAGTACCATGACCAAAATATGCATATGAGGATTTTCCGGAATTGTTTTTTATTGATTCCGGCCTCATTTAAACTTGCCTAAATAGATAGTTTATATATGTTTCCCCCTTCCCATGTTTAACAATATTTAATATTGTTGGGTACATAAATGGGAGAGAACTAAATAATTAAATGTGGTGTTTCTTCAATATTCAACTCGTTGCATATTGAGCTCCACTAAACTTGTAGTATTGTTTGTGGCACTTTGCCATGCCATGCATCATTAAACCGGACATGCATCATACTTGGTTGCGCATCATGCCATGCTTATGCTTGTGTGTTTACCATGTTGCTTGCTTCTTTCCGGTTTGCTTCTCTCGTTAGCTTCGGTTTCGTTCCGGCGTTGTGAGGATTTGTTCGACTACGTCCATTTGTCTTCTTCATGGACTCGTCCTTCTTCCTTGCGGGATCTCAGGCAATATGACCATTACCCTCGATATCACTTCTATCTTTGCTTGCTAGTTGTTCGTTCTATCGCTATGTCAGACTACCTACCACTTGTTATATCATGCCTCCCATATTGCCATGTCGAGCCTCTAACCCACCTTCCTAGCAAACCGTTGTTTGGCTAAGTTACCGCTTTTGCTCAGCCCCTCTTACAGTGTTGCCAGTTGCAGGTGCTTCGCAGATTGCCCCATGTTGGAACATGTTTATGTTGGGATACCATTATATCTATTGTTTAATTAACACATCTATATATTTGGTAAAGGTTGGAAGGCTCGGCCTTATGCCTGGTGTTTTGTTCCACTCTTGCCGCCCTAGTTTCCGTCATACCGGTGTTATGTTCCTTGATTTTGCGTCCCTAACACGATGAGGGGTATGGGACCCTCTTAACGGTTCACTTTGAATAAAACTCCTGCAGCAAGGCCCAACCTTGGTTTTACATTTGCCTAAAAACCTATAACTTTCGCTTGGGGTTGCAAACCCGAGGGTCATCTTTATTTTAACCCCCTGGGCCAGTGCTCCTCTGAGTGTTGGTCCGAAACGGGCAGCCTGCGGGGCCACCTCGGGAAAACTTTAGGGCAGTTTTACTCGTAGCTTGACCTATCCAGTGTGCCCTGAGAACGAGATATGTGCAGCTCCTATCGGGATTTGTCAGCACAGTCGGGCGGTCTTACTGGATTAGTTTTACCATTATCGAAATGTCTTGTGCACCGGGATTCCGAGTCTGATTGGGTGTCCCGCAATGGAGGATTGTCTCCGCGGATCGTGAGCTTGTGATGGGCTAAGTTGTTACACCCCTGCAGCGTATAAACTTTCGAGAGTCGTGCCCACGGTTATATGGCAGATGGGAATTTGTTAATATCTGGTTGTAGAGAACTTGACACTTGACTTAATTAAAATGAATCAACCACGTGTGTAGCTGTGATGGTCTCTTTTCGACGGAGTCCGAGAAGTGAACACGGTTTTGTGTTATGTTTGAACGTAAGTAGTTTCAGGATCACTTCTTGATCACTTCTAGCTTCACGACCATTGCGTAGCTTCTCATCTTACTCTTATTTGCGTATGTTAGCCACCATATTTGCTTAGCGCTTGCTGCAACTCTACCTCATTACCTTATCCTACCCATAAGCTTAAATAGTCTTGATCTCGCGGGTGCGAGATTGCCGAGTCCTCGTGACTCACGGATACTTCCAAAAAATTTGCAGGTGCCGATGATACCAGTGCAGGTGACGCAACTGAGCTCAAGTGGGAGCTTGATGAAGAACTTTGTCGTTACTATGTTTCGCTTCCTGATGATCAGTAGTGGTGCCCAGTTGGGACGATCGGGGATCTAGCATTTCGGGTTGTCTTCTTTTATTTTGGTTCCGTAGTCGGACCTTGATTGTACTCTGGATGGTGTATGTTTAGCTTGTTATTTGAGTGAAGTGGCGATTGTAAGCCATCTCTGTATCCCTTTCTTATTCAGTACATGGGATTGCGTGAAGATTACCCCTCTTGCGACAAAACCACCATGTGGTTATGCCTCTAAGCCATGCCTCGACACATAGGAGATATAGCCGCATCATGGGCGTTACAAGTTGGTAATCAGAGCCATCCCCGACTTAGGAGCCCCCTGCTTAATCGAATCGCTAACGTTGTTGAGTCTAGAAAAAAATTGAGTATTAGGATTATATATATCGGAGAGTAGGATTCTTTTTACTCCTCAGTCCCTTCATTGCTCTAGTGAGGCCTCCTGACGTAGATGTTTTGACTTTTCTCTCCTCAAATTTCACGATTTTTTTAGGATCACGCGGGTATCTTGGGATCGTTTCGATATTCTTGTGACGAGAACATTGTTCTTGGTGCCTCCTGACATTTAGGGGTTGTGGCAGTGTCTCGGGGAGTTGAGCTCCGAGGTGTTGTCTTCACAATTTTATCGTTGCAGTTCTGGAATACCTGAGTTTGCCGACATCGAAAATCTCTTTTATGCAGTTGTTGGTGAGATAACCTCGATGCCACCTAGTACTGGGGCGGGAGTTTGGGATTATTGCCATAACTCGTATAACGGATGCTTTTCAAAGGTTGAGGTACACGATTTCCGGAGTTTTCTTGGTTATGTGTTGACGGATGGATACAGTAGGAGCATAGGGCTTGTTAGTTGTGTGATATATATTGTGCCTCCCTGTATCCCCAATACTAGATTGCATAACCAGAAAGTTTCCAGAGTTAATAGGTGGGAATTCAAGTATCACGTAGGATATCTTTCCAACAGACACATGATACGATATGGGGTCTATCATATGTTTGTTCCGGCTTATTCTGCAAGCCAATCCTTTGTTTTTGTTTTGGTTTGTGGTATTCGAGTTGCTTCAATGTCAAGTGTTGATTCCATACCTTTTCCAAGCGGTGTTCTCATATTTCTATGTGAATACTAATCCTTTCGATCATCGAGATGGTCATGTTAATTCTTTTCTACCGGTGTGCTTCTCTTCAATTGGATCCGCTCATTTTCAACATCCGCAAGATCAATTCTAAGTTCTTCTCAACGGTGTTTGTTCCATTTCATCTGCTCCAAGTTGCCTTTGTTTTCCCGCTCTCCCACCCTTTTATTCAAGGACTCATATTTCTTAATCAAGTATCCTTTTTATTGATGGAAAGTCTGTCCATTCTTTTACGTCAATGTTCTTATCCGGTGATTCTCAGGAAGATACTAAGGAAGCTTCAAGTTTATCATTCTCCATTCTCTTTTCTTCTCCGGTGGATTCAATTCAAGATTTGTCAATCATATCCTTTTCTCGTTTTCAATGCTTTCTCATGCCGGTGCACCCCCCTAATCGTTCACCTCTCCGTATTCATTTGTTTCGGAGTGCTGAAGATATCTCAGAAGGCTCGTCTTTTCATTCTTAATCCGTTCAAGCTATTTGGAGATTATTATCTCATTCAAGTCGTTTAATTCAACTGGTGCAATCTCTCTTCAAAATCATTTCAACAGTGTTTCTCTTGAGTGGGCCCTAACCCACAGGTCTTTTCCCAGGATCTTACCTGACTCTTCTGATTTTCCCGGAGCTATTCTCAAAGTCTTTCAAAAGTGTGATGTAAGAATGAATGTTCATTAGTCAGATGCCCTTCCAAGGTTGCTTTCAGATTCTTTTCATCGTTGGTTCAACCTTTCTATTCTTCATTCCGGAGTGCCTCAATAATTCATGGTGGTGTTTCTCATCGTCATTCTCTGCATTTGAAGACTGTAGAAGATTTTCTCTTAAATCGTATCCTTTCTCTCAAAGATACGTAGTTCAAGCTTGATGCCATCATCTCATAATTGTTTTCGATTGTGAGAATTCTTTTCACCCATCCGGAGCAATTCAGGAGTCTTTTCAGTTTGATTCTCCGGAGCCCATCATCGCAGAATTATTCATTCTCAACTTTCTGCTCTCATTTCCCCGATCTATCCGGTGCATTGTTCATGTATTTTCTAGTCCGCTCGTGATCAATTCATTCTCATTTATCTCAATTCTCTCAAGTATCTCCGTTCTTTTTCTAATTCTTCCCGGTGTTTTGCTATCTTTTCTTTGTTCGTTTTTAATTCTTACGGCGGTTTGTTCAAGATTCCTCTTCATACGTCATTATATGAATTCATTCGTTCTTTCCAATCCTACCGGTGGATCGTTGAAGTCTTTTCTCAAGTTTGCGCTATATCTTTCTTAATCCTTCTCAACGACAATAAGTAGTATGCCAAATCCATTGCTTGTCATCAATTTAAGTTGATGAAGGATAAACATACAGTAAATCTTATTCTTGTTTCCTCGAGGTGGTTCAATTCTTTTCTTTTTGAGTTCGTTCAAGATATCAACTCTTGGTTTCTAGTTGTTCATCTTTCTTTTCCGGAGTTCCAAGTTTTCCGCATTATCTCGTCGTGAAGCTCCATCTAAATCAGTGCAAGGCTTCATCTTGTTCTTTTCAACTTCTCGTTCTTTTATCATCCTTTTATTACCGGAGTTCTCATGGAGGCTCTACATGGTGGTTCATCAAGAATTGTTTTCATTCTTCAATTGTTCTTCAACATTTCTCTCGAAGTTATGATCCGCCAAGCAATACCAAGATTAAACATGGTGCTCGACACATGTTTTGTTTTGAGGAGCTCAAATATTCTTCATCTTGAATTCCGAAATGCAATTCGTTCTACCTTATCTTTTGAGGTGGTCTTATGTCATTCTTGACAATTTACCTTCGTGTTTCATGATTCGCAAGTTGTCACGGAGGAGATATGTAAACCCACCATTTTCTCTTCGTTTAGGAGATCCTTGCAACCCGTCAATCGCTTCATTGGAGTTAATTTGGGCTATATTTCACCCAAAGCTTTCCCTAAGGATTGTTGCTATTTATGGTGCTTATAAATGACCCAAGTTCTTCATTTATCCTCCCGGTGAAATAAGTTTCTCGTCTGCTTGTTGATATCAATCCAATCTATTGTTTTCGTTAGTGGCAGAATTTCACCTCATAATTTTGAGATATTTTCCATAAGCCCACAACAACCTTATTATTTTGTTGTTTAATTTTCAACAAATCCATTCAATCCTTCTTTAAGGATGCCTTCAAATTCATTGGAGGCAGAAGTTATCATTTTCTTCTACTTTCTTTCTTCCTAATGATTTGGCTTCTATTCTTTCGTTCCGGAGGCATGGTGATGTTGCACTCTTCGACCCAGCATCCCATTTTTGTCAAGATCATGTTCTTTCCTTTGCTTATCCATTCAACCGGAGTGTCATGTCCTCCATTAAAGTTCTCTCATCTTATCAAGTTTTGCCTCCCTTCTCAACCGGAGTGATGTCTGAAATCTTTCTTACCCCTTGTGCCATTCTTTTAATTGTTTTTTGGAGGCAGTGTGTTGTTGATTTCACCAAGTATCATCCAATCTTCAGAAGTTCATGTTCAATTCCTTCCATTTACAGTCGGAGTGTTGTCCAAATTATATCATTCTTATTCCTTCTCTATCTTGTTTTAACCGGAGTGTTGTGTCCAACATTCCTCTTCTAACCGGAGTCGCCTCCAAGTGCTTTCATTTTGCCAAGTTCATATTCTATGCCTTCCATTTCCAACCGGAGTGTTCTAGTAATTGATCTTTATCATTCCTTGTACATCTCGTTTCAACCGGAGTTCTTGCATGTACTTCTTGTCCATTGTTCTCATCATTTATAGCGTTGCAAACTCCAAGGTTCACATGGTGTTCCTTGTTTCTCTTTTCTACCGGTGTGCTTTCATATTATTTTTGGTCCGTTAGGCTCTTGTTTCATGTCCTCCAACCTACAAGGTTCTCGCAATGTTCCTTGTTCCTCTTTTGTAACGGAGTGTTTTCAACTTCTTGCATCTTTGTTGGATTCCTTTTTTCAATTTGTTTAACCTCTCAAGGTTCGTTGGTTTCACTCTTTTGTCAAAGAACCAAGTTTGTTTTACCTCTTGCTCTTCCACTTCTCGGTGCCATCCTTAGATCTCAGGACGAGATCCTCTTGTAGTTGTGGACTGTTGTGACGCCCCGAGACCGACGCTCCAGATGCCTTCCCAGTTGCCTTCCTTGTTTTGCGTGTCAGCCGTGTGTTTTATTTCTTTGTTGCGTTTCATCATGTCATCATCCGCATTGCACCCTCATGTTCTCAAAACTTGCATCCGTCCGGGTCTCCCAGTTCTTTCCATTTTCCATTCTGAGCCCAGACACACTCGCGCCCGCGGCAGCTCTGTAATATTATTTTATAAGTGGCCGGAAAATGTTCTCGGAATGGGTTGAAAGTTGGCGTGCAGTCTTATTTTAATGTAGGTAGGTTGCCTGCCAAGTTTCATCGCGTTCGGAGTCCATTTGACGCTCCAACGGATAACTATAGCGGCGATATAGTCGGTCAAATGTCGGACGTTTTCGGTCTCCGAAAACTGTTGCCGGGCTTTCCCTCTCTTTCCTCCCTAGACCATCTACACAGTTTGCTACCAACCGCCAGGCCCAACCTAACCCTCCTCACGTTCGGAGCCGTCCGATTGTGATTGGAGGGCCGCGAAACCCCTCCTAACCACCTAACCCCTCCTTGCACAGTGCATCGACCCCCCATACGCGTCCGAAAACTTCCCCGAACCCGACTCACTCAGTCGTCACCTATGGGTCCGGATCATCCCCAAACATCTATAAAATATCTCCGTTTTCTTAATTGGACTTCCCTACCTATTTATTATCGATTGTCCAATGGCGATCGGACGCCCCTAAAACTCTCCTCTTTCCCTATATATAGGCCCCTAGTCTATTTTCAGACCTAACCCTAAATCTTAGGATGTCCCATCCATCAATCCCCAGCCACCGCCGCTCCTCATTTTCAGATCCACCCCAACCAGCAGCCTCCACCTCTTTCTCCAGATCCAGCAAGTCAACCCTCCTCTGAATCGTCGGATCTGTGATCCAACGGATCCTGCGCGGCTCCCGTAACCCATAGCTCCACCCATCGGCCGCAACCTCCTCGATCCAGCTCCTCGATCCAATCTGGATCGGGAGGGAGTCCCTAGCGCCGCTCGTCCCAGCCGCCCTTTGTCTCGCCAGAGCACTGCCGCCGGCGCCCGCAGGAGCTTGCCATCAAAGATGAGCACCACCAGGCCCGGATTCCCCGCTGCTTTCTCTCCCTCTCTCTGTATTATCTCTCTCGCCTCACTTCTCTCTCTCACACAGGACCACGCCGGCGACAAGGCCAGCCGCCCTCGTCTCTGGACCCGCTCCCGAGTTTTGCCTCGTTTCCCAGCCGTCGTCGCTCCTAACCCGCTGCCGCCCCGTTCTTCTGCGAGCGGTGCCCGTGCTGCCGCAGCAGCGCCACCATGGACGCCAAGCCGCCGCCTGCCTCCACATCGACCGAGCGCTCGCGTTGTCCATGCCGTAGCTCATCGGAGCACATCCCCGACGCCAGTCCTCGTCCGCAGCACCCTGACGCCACCGGCCTCCTCTGCTTCGAACAACGTCCTTCGGTCGAGCGCCGGGACGAACGGTAGCAGCTCCAGCCTCGCCTCGGTCCTCCTTGACCTCTTTTGCATCGGATCCAAGCCCCTCATCCATTCACTCATCGCCGGAGGTCGCCGCCATGCCCTGTATCTCGCATCGCCAGCCGTCGTCCCCTGCTTCATGAACGAGACGGCCAGCGCCACGCCCTCGTTGACTAGGTCCAGCGCCAGCAGGCCCAGTTCCCCCACCGAGCTGGCCCAAGTGCCATGGTGAGCAGCCTAGCTCGATTCAAGTTTCAGCCCGTGAACGTTTTTATTCCCTGGACGCATTTGTCTATTTTTTCAGAGACTGCCAGTTTTGCAGAAAAACCCTCTAACATCATGCATTTAATAATTCCACAACCATGCATCGGTTTAAAATATTTTAAACATGTAAAATGTTCAGAATTTCATCTAGTTTCATAATATGCAGCTTACATCCATGTTTGAAATGTTTAAAATGCTGTCTGCTTTAATTTGCTAAATGCCATGTTAAAATGATTTAATTCATAACTAATTAACCGTAGCTCGGATTTAATTAAACTATATATGTAAATGGGGTAGAAAAATGCCTAGTTTAACATGGTGCCATAACTTTGCATGTTTAACAACTTTAAAATTATGTTTAGGGCAGAACAGAAACATAACCAAAAAATGCATATGTGGATTTTCCGGAATTGTTGTTTCTTGTTTCCGGCCTCATTTAAACTTGCCTAAATAGATAGTTTATATATGTTTCCCCATTTGCCATGTTTAATAACATTTAATATTGTTGAGTACATAAACGGGAGAGAACTAAATAATTAAATGTGGTATTTCTTCAATATGCAACTCGTTGCATATTGAGCTCCATTTAACTTGTAGTATTGTTTGTTGCACTTTGCCATGCCATGCATCATTAAACCGGACATGTGTCATAGTTGGTTCGCATCATGTCATGTTTATGCTTGTGTTTTTACCATGTTGCTTGCTTCTTTTTGGTGTGCTTCTCTCGTTAGCTTCGATTTCGTTCTGGAATTGCGAGGATTCGTTCGACTACATCCGTTTGTCTTCTTCATGGACTCGTTCTTCTTCCTTGCGGGATCTCAGTCAAGATGACCATTACCCTCGATATCACTTCTATCTTTGTTTGCTAGTTGTTTGTTCTATCGCTATGTCACGCTACCTACCACTTGTTATATCATGCCTCTTATATTGTCATGTCGAGCCTTTAACCCACCTTCCTAGCAAATCTTGTTTGGCTAAGTTACCGCTTTTGCTCAGCCCCTCTTATAGCGTTGCTAGTTGTAGGTGTTTCGCAGATTGCTTCATGTTGGAACATGTTTATGTTGGGATACCACTATATCTATTGTTTAATTATTGCATCTATATACTTGGTAAAGGGTGGAAGGCTCGGTCATATGCCTGATGTTTTGTTCCACTCTTGCCGCCCTAGTTTTCGTTATACCGGTGTTATGTTCATTGATTTTGCGTGCCTAACACGATGAGGGGTATGCGACCCTCTTGACAGTTCGCCTTGAATAAAACGCCTCCTGCAAGGCCCAACATTGGTTTTATATTTGCCTAATAACCTATAACTTTCCCTTGGGGTTGCAAACCCGAGGGTCATCTTTATTTTAACTCCCTGGGCCAGTGCTCCTCTGAGTGTTGGTCCGAAACGGGCAGCCTGCGGGGCCACCTCGGGAAAACTTGAGGGCTAGTTTTACTCGTAGATTGACCTATCTGGTATGCCCTGAGAACGAGATATGTGCAGCTGCTATCGGGATTTGTGGGCACAGTCGGGCGGTCTTGCTGGTTTAGTTTTACCATTGTTGAAATGTCTTGTGCACCGGGATTCCAAGTCTGGTTGGGTGTCCCGCAATGGAGGATTGTCTCCGTGGATTGTGAACTTATGATGGGCTAAGTTGGGACACCCCTGCAGGGTATAAACTTTCGAGAGTCGTGCCTGTGGTTATGTGGCAGATGAGAATTTGTTAATATTCGGTTGTAGAGAACTTGACACTTGACTTAATTAAAAAGAATCAACCGCGTGTGTAGCCGTGATGGTCTCTTTTCGGCGGAGTCCCGGAAGTGAACACGGTTTTGGGTTATGTTTGAACGTAAGTAGTTTCAGGATCACTTCTAACTTCACGACCGTTGCGTAGATTTTCATATTACTCTTATTTGCGTATGTTAGCCACCATATTTGCTTAGTGCTTGCTGCAACTCCACATGATTACCTTTTCCTACCCATAAGCTTAAATAGTCTTAATCTCGCGGGTGTGAGATTGCTGAGTCCTCGTGACTCACAAATACTTCCAAAACAGTTGCAGGTGCCGATGTTACTAGTGCAGGTGACGCAACTGAGCTCAAGTGAGAGCTTGATGAAGACTTTTGTCGTTACTATGTTTCGCTTCTTGATGATCAGTAGTGGTGCCCAGTTGGGACGATCGGGAATCTAGCATTTGGGGTTGTCTTTTTTTATTTTGGTTCCATAGTCGGACCTTGATTGTACTCTGGATGGTGTATGTTTAACTTGTTATTTGAGTGAAGTGGTGATTGTAAGCCAACTCTTTATCCCTTTCTTATTTAGTACATGGGACTGTGTGAAGATTACCCCTCTTGCGACAAAACCACCATCCAGTTATGCCTCTAAGCCATGCCTCGACACGTAGGAGACATAGCCACATCATGGGCATTACATAGCAATGGCCAAGTTTGAGACCCCGTTGACGTGGTAGATTGCGGGGCTGGCGGCGCTTACCAGGCTCGACCCGGTGGTGCTACGAATTGTGGCGGGGATGGAGGGTTCTTCTAGCTTGGGTTCCATGGCCGATTATTTATCCATGTTAGCATGACTTAATTATGCCAAGAAGGGGCCGGTCTTCAAATAGTTAGAGTTGGTGCTGTAGTTTCAGTTATTCAAGCTCGGAGTAGGACATGTAGTGCACCTATGATGAGTGTGAGCTATTGGTTGTGGCTAGCGGTGTATCTGCTTGTATGGTGGGCATGTGTTCTGTGCATTAGCAAGTAGTTCTCTACTGGTATCTCAGTTTGCCAATGAGTGACAACAATTGCACCATGGTGTTGTGGAACATGTGTGGGATCAAAGCTCTAGCTAAGTTCGCAACCGTCCGCAAAGCTGCTTCTTCTTGGCGCCATGCTATCCTCTCCCTTCAAGAAACAAAATTAGCTAGATGGAATTCATCGCTTGAAAGCAACAGTGGGAGGGGGGAGTTTTTAGATTAGTCCTTCCACCTGCCAGCAACTGGGTCTAGTGATGGCATTAGCTTGTTTTGGAATAGCCTCACTAACGGCATTTCCTCCCCGTTAGCTCATAGCAGATTCTCTATCTCTACTTCTGTTAGGGTGACCAGTGACAATGATTCTTCTCTCTTAACCATGCTCTATGGATCAATAGCTGATGCTAAAAAGGAAGAATTCCTTAGTGAAATGCATTCGTCTGCTTCCCCATGTGGAAACACCTAGATTATACTAGGGGATTTCAACCTAATCTATGAAGCTTCAGACAAGAGTAACTTGAATTTAGATATGCAGCTAATGGGAAGACTTCGCTTTGTAATTGACGTGGTAGAGCTGATGGAGATACACTACAAAAATGAACATTTACATGGAGCAATGAACAATATTAGCCGATGCTTGTGGCCCTGGGTCATGTTTTCTGCAACCTAGATTGGGATTGTGCTCACCCAAACTTCTTGTTGCATGTTGCCTCCACTGCCTGCTCGGACCACACGCCTCTTGTGCTCTCCAACGCCAACTCAGCATGCAGAAAATCAGCCTTCAAGTTTGAAAGTTTTTGGCCAAAATTCCCAGGCTTTTGGGAAATTGTACCCAAAGCTTGGTGCAAGCCAGTGCAATCCTCCTCGGCCTTCAAGATCATCAACTACAAACTATGATGCATTGTGCATGTACTAACGAGATGGAACCATGAACTTTTTAGTAACGTGAAAGTACAACTCCACAAGGTGAACGAACTCATACTCTACTTTGATGTGGTCCAAGAAAACAGAGTGCTCTCTAAAGCCCGCGATGAGTAAGCAACTGAAGATCAGGCTGTTTGGTTTGGCGGCAGTTGGGCACTCTAGAAAAAGACAATGCTCATGCATCTCTTGGTTAAAGTCTGGAGATGCAAGTGCGACATTCTTCCATGCAAAAATAAACTCTAGGCGTCGGAAGAATTTCATCCATGCCTTGAGAAACCACAATTCTATGGCCACCACACATAATGAAAAGGAGCACCTAATGCACGAACACTTCAGTTCCATTCTAGGATCAAAGTCGACCAGAACTTGCACTATCAACTAGTAGCTACTAGAACTGTCAAAAATTGATGTGGATGGCATGGACCTACTCTTCTCCGAGGAGGAATTTTGGAACGCTATCAAGCAATCCTCCGCTGATCACGCGCCGGGCCCGGACGGATTCACTGGCACATTCTTCAGGGCCTGTTGGGTCATAATTGATACATCTCCAATGTATCTATAGTTTTTGATTGTTCCATGCTATTATAGTATCAATCTTGGATGTTTTATATGCAATTATATATCATTTTTGGGACTAAGCTATTGACTTAGTGCCAAGTGTCAGTTGTTGTTTTCTACCTGTTTTTGGTTTTCCAGGAAATCAGTACCAAATGAAGTCCAAATGCCGCAAAACTTTTTGACAATTTTTTTTCTGGACAAGAGAGACCCTAGAAGCTTTGGGAGGAGACCAGAAGGCAAACGACGAGGCGACAAGGCACTTGGACGTGCCCAGGGGGTGGGTGCGCCCAAGTACCTTGCAGGTCCCTTATGGCTTCGTCTGACCTAATGATGACTCACAAGTATAGGGGTTCAATCGTACTCCTTTCGGTAAGTAAGAGTGTCAAACCCAATGAGGAGTAGAAGGAATTGACAAGCGGTTTTCAGCAAGGTATTTTCTGCAAGCACTGAAATAATTGGTAATAGGTGTCGGTGTCAAAATCGGCAGAACTCAGGTAGGGGGCTCAAGTTGTGAGTCTAAGGATCAATGGTAACAAGGGACAATGGGGACACGATGTTTACCCAAGTTCCGGCCCTCTTAAAGGAGGTGAAACCCTACATCCTGCTTGATTGTATTCGATGAGTATAGGGGTTACAAGAGTTGATCTACCTCGAGATTGTAATGGTTAAACCCTAGCTGCCTAGCCTATGATTCTTCTGATGATCTCTGCGGACCAAACCCTCCGATTTATATACACACTGGAGGAGCCTAGGGTTGTACAAAGTCGGTTGATAGAAGAAAGGAGTATTACACCCAAACACCAATCTTGTCGTTCTACGTACATAGGAGTCCTACCCGGACATGGGAGGTGGTCTTCTGCTTCGCCTTCACGGCCCATCGGTCCGGCCCATATCGAATAGACTGGACACCTGAGGACCCCTTAATCCAAGACTCCCTCAGTAGCCCCCGAACTTGACTTCAATGGTGATGTACTATCTGGCTGATGTCTTCGGCTTTGCAAGGCGGGTTCTTCGACACACTCCGGGTTGACGACAGTCTGGTTTTGACCTCCATGTTCTGCCTTTATGATTCCTTCCTGTCGTCGCCTAGATTTCCATGCGCTGGGCGAATGCGAATGATCCACAATAATATTTTACAAATAAGCCGCCTACCACGCAAGGGCGGCATCTATATAAGGAGGTTACATCCCCGAATGTCATCCACATCACGCAAAGATCATCAGAGCCAACCACGAAAAAAACTTCAAAACATGGCCAGCGCTCCTAGCTCCTCTTCGCGCCCTCATAGCCCTCAAGCGGGTGATTGGCGAAGCTGCTCAGTGTCTCATCTCCAGCTAAATCGACTTCAGACGCAGGGATATCTCCCTCTCGCAAATCTAGTCTTTGTGCAGGAGGGATTGGCCTTGATTGGCAATGATGTGCTAGCAGAGAATTTCCCCAACCCCAACAAGGAGGAGGGGGTGTGCTTCGTCTCGTTTCTTCTGAGGGGCTTAGGGTTCCCGATCCACCCCTTCCTCAGAGGTCTTTTGGAATTCTACGGGATCTAGCTGCACAACCTTACACCAGGTTCTATCATGCACATATCAGGTTTTGTCGCTCTCTGCGAACTGTTTTTAGATTGCGAGGCTCATTTTGAACTATGGAGAAAGTTCTTTTGCCTCGTCCCTCGTCATCAAGGGGGTTCCATATTTGAAGTGGGCGGCGCTGAAGTATGTCACATAGCCGGATCAGGTTACCTCGTCGGAACTCGCAAAAAGGGATCCGAAGAATGGACTTCAGAATGGTTTTATATTGAGGATGTTCCGCTTCTGGACCCAGTTCGTCGTGAACTTCCCGAATTATCCACCGCTCCTTTGAATAAATGCCTCAACTGGCGCCCCCGGAGCCCCAAGCAAGAAGATAGTGTGGAAATAATGAGGTTGGTCAGCAAGTTCAGGTTACTCGCCCATTCCGAACTCTCGATAGTCGAAGTCATGTCCATCGCGACAAAGCGATGCATCCAGCCCCTTCAGTCTAGAGTAGCCCCTTTATGGTGTTACAATGGAGAGGACGGTGCATCTCGTTATAAGCGCGAGGGCCCGGATACCCCACCTGCTCTAGCCGCCATTCTGGCAGATCTTTATAAGGGGGAGAAAGAAGAATTCGTCCGTTTAAATTGTCGGGAAGGTTTCTCCATGTATAACCCCATTGAATGGGTAAGTTTTTGATTATCAGCATTGTACCACCTCATTATTGAGGTATGCTAATCGAATTGTTCATCTTAAAATAGACATGGAGGAAGGTGGTCAAAAATGTTCATTACCCCTCCCCACAGCCAGAGGACTATGCTCGCAATGAGGACCCCGGCTTCCGTGAAGATCTGGATATATTTATAGAGTTTGATGATGGAGTCTTTTATCAGGCGAGCCTTGATGGCTCGGAAGTGGCTATTGTGGCCGACTACCCCGACCTTCTCCCTTTCTCCAATGTAAGTATTCAGAGATCGTCATCAAAAAAGAACCCCCCACTTGCATCTCACCCAGCACATTGAATCGTGCTTCATAGGATCGGCGCTCAGCGAGTCGCACCCCATCAAGGGCGGCCCCTAGGAAGGTAGCATCTACACAGGGTGAGCCTTCAAAACGGAAGGGAACCGGGAGTGCCGTTGACCCCCCCTCCTTCATCAAAGAGGTATAACCTTTAATATGTGCCTAGGCATAAGACCAGATTGTCATATTTCTCCTCCCATCTTATTTCAAGAGGAGCACACGGCGAACCGTGTCCAAAGTCCCAGTTAGCCGATCATCAGCTAATCCGACACCGGGCTAATCAACCAAGACAAGAGCCAGTACGGATGCAGCGCCAAGTCATCCACCTCATGAGAATTCAGATGAATCATCGATGACTGAAAGAGATCATGCGCGCTCCAGTTTTTACTGAGCATGAATTTACTGCCCTCAGCACCGTGGATGCATATATCCGAGCAGCCCGGGATAGACTTGCTGGAGTTGCTCACCTGTTGTCAGAACATATGCAGGTAACCGTTTGTGTAAATTTAATAGATATATGCCAGTAGCCCCCGAGACTTGAAGCGGTTTAGACCAACCAATTTAAGGATCGTTATGACCGCAGGTTCTCAAAGAGAAGAACAATGCGTTGTCCCAGGAGCTTGAAACGAGCCAGACAAAGCTAAATGCCACCACCACAGAGCTAGAGGAAATGAAGAAAGTCACGATGACCATTGAGCAAAAGAATAAACTGGAGGAGGAAAAGGATGAGCAAGCCGAAGAGATAAAGAGCTTAAAGGCTCAATTATCGAATGCACGAAAAGAGAATAAGAAGTTGAAAGGCGGCATATTAGGTATGACCTTTGAACCATCCAGAGGAATCATATTATTCTGTAATTCAGAGTGTTATAATGTTGTTCTTGCAAGTCTGTTAACCGGGTGTCCCGAAGAGAAAGTATCCGGATTCCAAGGTGACGTGATACGTCTTCGTCGTATCTACTTTTCCAAACACTTTTGCCCTTGTTTTGGACTCTAACTTGCATGATTTGAATGGAACTAACCCAGACTGACGCTGTTTCCAGCAGAATTTCCATGGTGTTATTTTTGTGTAGAAATAAAAGTTCTCGGAATGGCCTGAAAATCAACGGAGAATTATTTTGGAATATATAAAAAATACTGGAAGAAAGATCCACGTCAGGGGGCCCACCACCTGTCCACGAGGGTGGAGGCGCGCCCCCTGCCTTGTGGGCCCCCTGACGCTCCACCGACCTCAACCTTGACTCCATATATTCACTTTCGGGGAGAGAGAAAATCAGAAGGATTCATCGCGTCTTACGATACAGAGCCACCGCCAAGCCCTAAACTCTCTCAGGAGGGCTGATCTGGAGTCCGTTCGGGGCTCCGAAGAGGGGAATCCATCGCCATCGTCATCATCAACCTTCCTCCATCACCAATTTCATGATGCTCACCTCCGTGCGTGAGTAATTCCATCGTAGGCTTGCTGGACGGTGATGGGTTGGATGAGATTTATCATGTAATTGAGTTAGTTTTGTTAGGGTTTGATCCCTAGTATCCACTATGTTTTGAGATTGATGTTGCTATGACTTTGCTATGCTTAATGCTTGTCACTAGGGCCCGAGTGCCATGATTTTAGATCTGAACCTATTATGTTTTCATCAATATATGAGAGTTCTTGAATTACTTTGCTACTAAACACTTTGCTGCAGGTATTAAGTTTCCAGGTGTGGTTGAATTGACAACTCAACTTCTAATACCAGAGAATATTCTTTGGCTCCCCTTGTGTCGAATCAATAAATTTGGGTTGAATACTCTACCCTCGAAAACTGTTGCGATCCCCTATACTTGTGGGTTATCAAGAACATTTTCTGGCGCCGTTGCCGGGGAGCATAGCTCTATTCTTTGAGTCACTTGGGATTTATATCTGCTTATCATTATGAAGAACTTGAAAGATCAAAGAACCAAGATTTTTCCCTCAACTACGAGGGGAGGTAAGGAACTGCCATCTAGCTCTGCACTTGATTCACCTTTTGTTTTGAGTAAGCTTGCGACACCCAAACCTGCTTCTGCTATTAATTCTGATATGTTGCATGTTATTGATGATGCCACTTCTACTATGCATGATACTTATGATGAAACTACTTCTATGCTTGATACTACTGTGCCACTTGGTGAATTTATTGATGAACAACTTGCTAGGGCTAGAGAGAATGAAATTATTGAAACTGGTAATATTGATGAAAGTGATGATGAAGATTCTCCCCCTAGATATGAATTGCCTGTTGTTCCTGAGGGTTATGTTATGGATGAAGAAACTGCTAGAGACTTTCTTGCCTGCAATGATAGAAGTGATCTTAAGAAGCTATTAGCTAAGCTTAAAGAAAAAAACTCTGAATGCTAGAATGAAATATGATCATGCTTATGCTACTTCACCTATCTTTATAACTGATAAGGATTATGATTTCTCTGTTGATCCTGATATAATTACTTTGGTTGAATCTGATCCATTCTATGGCTATGAATCTAAAACTGTTGTGGCACATCTTACTAAATTAAATGATATAGCTACCATGTTCACTAATGATGAGAAAACTCGCTACTATTATATCCTTAAATTATTTCTGCTCTCATTAAAGGGTGATGCTAAGATATGGTTTAATTCTCTTTATCCTGGTTGTGTGCGTAGTCCCTAGGATATGATTTACTACTTCTCTGCTAAATATTTCCCTGCTCATAAGAAACAAGCTGCTTTAAGGGAGATATATAATTTTGTGCAAATTGAAGAAGAGAGTCTCCCACAAGCTTGGGGGAGGCTTCTCCAATTACTTAATGCTTTGCCTGATCATCCTCTCAAGAAAAATGAAATACTTGATATCTTTTATAATGGACTAACCGATGCTTCCAGAGATTACCTGGATAGTTGTGCTGGTTGTGTTTTCAGGGAAAGAAATGTTGATCAAGCCAAAATTCTATTGAATAATATGTTGACCAATGAAAATAATTGGACACTTTCTGAACCAACTCCTAAGCCAACTCCGAAGAAAAGGGGCATTCTATTTCTTAGTCCTGAAGATATGCAAGAGGCAAGGAAATCTATGAAAGAAAAAGGTATAAAAGCTAAAGATGTGAAGAATTTACCTCCCGTTGAAGAAATACATGGTATTAATTCATCACCTATTGAAGAACCACATGGTCTTGATAACCCGACACAGGTAGTAAAGGTAAATTCTCTCTATAGATATGATAAAGCTGAAATCCCTCCTGCTAAGTTTGCTAGCCAATGTTTGGATGAATTTGATAACTCTATGGTTAAGCAAGAAGATTTTAATGCTTATGTTGGTAGATAATTGAAACATAATGCTTATATGATTGGACACTTGAGTGATTATATGGCTAATGTTAAAGGTGAACTTAAACTTATTAGTAAACATGCTTCTATGGTTACCACTCAACTAGAACAAGTACTTAAAGCTCAAAATGGTTTACTCAATGAATTGAATAATAAGAACAATGACTTTGCTGTTAGAGTTGCAACTAGAGGAGGTAAAGTTACTTAGGAACCTTTGTATCCTGAAGGCCACCCTAAGAGAATTGAGTAAGATTCTCAGAGAACTAATGTGGATGCACCTAGTCCTTCTAAGAGGAAGAAAAAGAAAAATGATAGGACTTTGCATGCTTCTAGTGAACCTGTTGTTGACACACCTGAGAATCCCAATGATATTTCTATTTCTGATGCTGAAACACAATCTGGTAATGAACATGAACCTAGTGATAATGTTAATGATGATGCTCATGTTGATGCTCAACCTAGCAATAATAATGATGTAGAAATTGAACCTGCTGTTGATCTTGATAACCCACAATCAAAGAATCAACGTTATGATAAGAGAGACTTTGTTGCTATGAAGCACGGTAAAGAAAGAGAACCATGGTTTCAGAAACCCATGCCTTTTCCTCCTAAACCATCCAAGAAAAATGATGATGAGGATTTTGAGCGCTTTGCTGAAATGATTAGACCTATCTTTTTGCGTATGCCTTTGACTAATATGCTTAAAATGAATCCTTATGCTAAATACATGAAGGAAATAGTTACTAATAAGAGAAAGATACCACCATGCTTGCTAATTATACTTTTAAAGGTGGAATACCAAAGAAACTTGGAGATTCAAGAGTACCAACTATGTTAAAACTTCTTTATGTGATCTTGGAGCCGGTGTTAGTGTTATGCCTCTCTCTTTATATCGTAAACTTGATTTGAATAAGTTGACACCTACCGAAATATCTTTGCAGATGGCTGACAAATCAACTGCTATACCTGTTGGTATTTGTGAGGATGTGCCTATTGTGGTCGCAAACGTTACTATTTTAATGGACTTTGTTATTCTTGATATTCCCGAGGGCGATAGTATGTCTATTATTCTTGGAAGATCCTTTTTGAATACTGCAGGGGCTGTTATTGATTTCACCAAGGGCAATGTCACTTTTCATGTTAATGGTAATGAGCATACGGTACACTTTCCGAGGAAACAACCTCAAGTCCAAAGTATCAATTCTATTGGAAAAATTTCAACAATTACTATTGGAGGTTTTGAATTTCCTCTTCCTACTGTCAAGAAGAAATATGATATTCTTATTGTTGGGGACATGCATATCCCCATTGAGGTAACCTAGTGTTATTCAAAAATTCTCTGGTTTCATGTTATTCGAAATGAGTTTGTTAACAAGACCTGATCAACCTTATTAGTGGATTCCTTTTGATGAGCATGAGATGGATGAATTTAGAAAACACAACTCTCTATACCCTCTTTTTACTTTCTGTTATTTATATTAAATAAAGAGAAAATAGTATTTTTCTGTCTGTTTTCTGAATTATCAATGCAATAAAAAATACCTCGAAAATAAAAGTTCTCCAAATGCCCTAAAAATTAAATATGATTTTTTCTAGAATATTTTAGAATATTTGGCACTGAAAACACAACAGGGGGAGCAGCCACGTGTCCACGAGGGTGGAGGGCGCGCCCCTGTCTCGTGGGCCCATGGTGGCTCCCATCCACTTATTCCAGCTACCACACACTCCTTCTTCCTCCCACAAAAACTCACCAACCAGCTCAAACCCGAGTTCAAGCTCATCTTGCTGCCATTTCCGATCTCCCAGCTCAAAGCTCCATTCACAAAACTGCTTTGGGGGATTATTCTTTGGTATGTGACTCCTCCAATGGTCCAATTAGTTTTTGTTCTAGTGCTTTATTCATTGCAAATTTTTGCTGCTTAGGTGACCCTGTTCTTGAGCTTGCATGTCAAATTTATGTGGTCAAAAGTAGTTTTGATGCATGATATTGCCTCTAGGCACTTGTAGGAGTAGTTGCTATCAATATTGTTGAGTTTGGTTCACTTTTATTTTGAAGTTACTAAAAATTTCAGAAATTTTTCAGAGGAAGAAATATGTTTAGGAAAATGTATCAAGGTGGTTCTTCAAGGAAGCAAGGACCCAGGCTCGCAATACGCGATGCGGACGAGGAACCACCAAGAGACGCTCAAGTGCGGCCTTGTGAATGGCCGTCAGAGGACTTCATGATCCAAGCAGGAATTAAAGGGGGATTTGATGCATATGTGCGTAATGCTGATCTGGAGAGCTTCGAGACAGATAAGTGCCGTCAATACCTCTATTTAACCGATTCATTTGTGAGAAGGTTTAAATTCTCATCATCACGCAATTCACAAACTATCCTGTTTGATCTTTATGATAAATCTTATACCATGTACTTAGAAGTTTTTAACACTGCTTGTAAACTCCCTCAGTGGGGTGATGTTAGTGAACCTCGTAAATCTGAATTTAGAGATTTTCTTGCTTGTATTACAGTGGGGGAATCTAGAGATGTAACACAAGCCACCATAGGGAGCATTCGTTTTCCTGCTATACATTATTTTGCTCTCTTCATAGGTAGATGCATAAATGGTGAAGATGAAGCATGTCAAATGTGTGTACCTGATCTTAGCGTTCTCAGGAGCGCTGTTCTAGGAGATAAACAATACAACTTGGGGGCTATTGTTGCACGTAGGTTGCATAATAATCATATTCCGCGACGTACACCATGAAGAAAGGTGTATATCCGGTTGTTTGGTTAGGTGTAGTACGCAGCCCCCAGGGTACGGAATAGAGTTCCTCAACCCAGTGCTTATCTGACTCCCGTAGGGAGCGCACCAGTCGGGGTTTAATGCCGCTCATTATCAGGCCATTAGCCCGTTCAACCTGATCATTCGTTTGAGGGTGGTAGACGGACGCATAGTCGAGTTTAATGCCCAATTTAGCGCACCCGTTTTTCACCTCATCAGCTGTAAAATTGGGGCCATTATCAATGATGATGTTGTGCAGGACACCGTAGCGGTGTACCACATTAGATATAAATTCAATCACTGGTCCTGCTTCAGCCGTTTTTACTGGTTTGGCCTCTATCCCCTTAGTGAATTTATCCACCATAACTAGTAGATATTTCTTTTTGTGGCTTCCCCCTTTAAGGGGTCCGACCATATTGAGCCCCCAGACCGCGAAGGGCCAAGTGATGGGGATTTTTCTTAAGGAAGTGGGATGCATAGGACTTTGATTGGCGAAAAGCTGACATCCCACACAACGTTGGACAAGGGCTTGTGCATATGCTCGTGCCGTAGGCCAGAAAAATCATGTCCGGGGGGCTTTGCTTACGAGGGCCTGAGCTACGGCGTGGTGGCCGCCAAGACCAACATGTATTTCAGCCAAGAGTTGTCGTCCCTCCTCCTCGGAGATGCACCTTTGGAGAACTCCGGTAGTGCTTTTCTTATACAGCTCACCTTCATGAACTTTGTAGGCTTTAGAAAGCCGAACTATGCGAAGGGCCTCATTTTGATCATCGGGCAGCTCCTGCCTATTAATGTAGGCCAGGAAGGGTTCAGTCCAAGGAGCAATAACGGCCATGATATTGATACGTCTCCAACGTATCTATAATTTTTGATTGCTCCATGCTATATTATCTACTGTTTTGGACATTATTGGGCTTTATTATCTACTTTTATATTATTTTTGGGACTAACCTATTAACCGGAGGCCCAGCCCAGAATTGCTATTTTTTGCCTATTTTAGGGTTTCAAAGAAAAGGAATATCAAACGGAGTCCAAACGGAATGAAACCTTCAGAAACGTGATTTTATCAACGAATAAGACCCGGGAGACTTGGACCCTACGTCAAGAAAAGAAACAGGAGGCCACGAGGTAGGGGGCGCGCACCCCCCCAGGCGCGCCCTCCACCCTCGTGGGCCCCCTGTTGCTCCACCGACCTACTCCTTCCTCCTATATATACCTACGTACCCCCAAATGATCAGATACGGAGCCAAAACCCTAATTCCACTGCCATAACTTTATGTATCCACGAGATCCCATCTTGGGGCCTGTTCCGGAGCTCCGTCGGAGGGGGCATCGATCACATAGGGCTTCTACATCAACACCATAGCCCATCCAATGAAGTGTGAGTAGTTTACCTCAGACCTACGGGTCCATAGTTAGTAGCTAGATGGCTTCTTCTCTCTTTTTGGATCTCAATACAATGTTCTCCCCCTCTCTTGTGGAGATCTATTCGATGTCATCTTCTTTTTGCGGTGTGTTTGTTGAGACCGATGAATTGTGGGTTTATGATCAAGTCTATCTATGAATAATATTTGAATCTTCTCTGAATTCTTTTATGTATGATTGGTTATCTTTGCAAGTCTCTTCGAATTATCAGTTTGGTTTGGCCTACTAGATTGATCTTTCTTGCAATGGGAGAAGTGCTTAGCTTTGGGTTCAATCTTGCGGTGTCCTTTCCCAGTGACAGTAGGGGCAGCAAGGCACGTATTGTATTGTTGCCATCGAGGATAACAAGATGGGGTTTTCTTCATACTGCATGAGTCTATCCCTCTACATCATGTCATCTTGCTTAAGGCGTTACTCTGACTTAATACTCTAGATGCATGTTGGATAGCGGTCGATGAGTGGAGTAATAGTAGTACATGCAGGCAAGAGTCGGTCTACTTGTCTCGGACGTGATGCCTATATACATGATCATACCTAGATATTCTCATAACTATGCTCAATTCTGTCAATTGCTCAACAGTAATTTGTTCACCCACCGTAGAATACTTATGCTCTCGAGAGAAGCCACTAGTGAAACCTATGGCCCCTGGGTCTATCTTTATCATATTGATCTCCTACTACTTAGTTATTTCCTTTGCTATTTACTTTGCCTTTATTTTACTTTGCATCTTTATCATAAAAATACCAAAAATATTATCTTATCATATCTACCAGATCTCACTCTCGTAAGTGGCCTTATAGGGATTGACAAGCCCTATTTGCGTTGGTTGCGAGGATTTATTTGTTTTGTGCAGGTACGAGGGACTCGCGCGTAGCCTCCTACTGGATTGATACCTTGGTTCTCAAAAACTGAGGGAAATACTTACGCTACTTTGCTGCATCATCCCTTCCTCTTCGGGGAAAACCAACGCAGTGCTCAAGAGGTAGCAAGAAGAATTTCTGGCGCCGTTGCTGGGGAGGTCTATGCAAAAGTCAACATACCAAGTACCCATCACATACCCTTATCTCCCGCATTACATTATTTGCCATTTGCCTCTCGTTTTCCTCTCCCCCACTTCACCCTTGCCGTTTTATTCGCCCTATCTCTCTATCCTCCCTCTCTTTCTCTATTTGCCTCTTTTTGCCCGCTTGCTTTTTGTTTGCTTGTGTGTTAGTTTGCTTGCTTGTCACGATGGCTCAAGATAATACTAAATTGTGTGACTTCACCAATACCAACAATAATGATTTTATTAGCACTCCGATTGCTCCTCTTACCGATGCTGAATCTTGTGAAATTAATACCGCCTTGCTGAATCTTGTCATGAAAGATCCATTTTCCGGCCTTCCTA
Organism: Triticum urartu; assembly: GCF_056163025.1. NCBI lineage: Eukaryota > Viridiplantae > Streptophyta > Magnoliopsida > Poales > Poaceae > Triticum > Triticum urartu. Next base: position 146,547,761 of record NC_141873.1, on the reverse strand, counting down.
GTGAAGATGCCGCTACCCATCTAAATAGCTTCGTTGATTTGTGTGACATGCAAAAGAAATATGTGGATAATGATATTGTTAAATTGAAGCTATTTCCTTTTTTGCTTAGAGATCGTGCTAAAGCTTGGTTTTCGTCTTTGCCTAAAAATAGTATTGATTCATGGAATAAGTGCAAAGATGCTTTTATCTCTAACTATTTTCCTCCCGCTAAGAATATCTCTCTTAGAAACGATATTATGAATTTTAAGCAACTTGATCATGAACATGTTTTACAAGCTTGGGAGAGAACGAAATTAATGATACGTAATTGCCCTACTCATGGTTTAAATTTGTGGATGATTATACAAAAATTTTATGCCTGATTGAATTTTGCTTCTAGAAATCTTTTAGATTTGTCCGCGGGAGGAACTTTTATGGAAATCACTTTAGGAGAAGCTACTAAACTCATAGATAATATTATGGTTAATTATTCTCAATGGCATACTAAAAGATATACTAATAAAAAGGTGCGTGCGATAGAAGAAATTAATGTTTTGAGTAGGACGATGGATGAACTTATGAAATTATTTGCTAATAAGAGTGTTTCTTCTGATCCTAATGATATGCCCTTGTCTACTTTGATTGAGAATAATAATGAATCTATGGATGTGAATTTTTTTGGTAGGAACAATTTGGGTAACAACGCGTATAGAGGAAATTTTAATCCTAGGCCTTATCCTAGTAATCCCTCTAATAATTATGGTAATTCCTACAACAGTTCTTATGGAAATTATAATAAGATGCCCTCTGATTTTGAATCTAATATTAAAGAATTTATTACTTCGCAAAAGAATTTTAATGCTATGATTGAAGAAAAATTGCTTAAGATTGATGATTTGGCTAGGAACGTTGATAGAATTTCTCTTGATGTTGATTCTTTGAAACTTAGATCTATTCCACCTAAGCATGATATCAATGAGTCTCTAAAAGCCATGAGAATTTCCATTGATGAGTGCAAAGAAAGAACCACTAGGATGCGTGCTAAGAAAGATCCCTTTATAAGAGCGTGTTCTTCTAGTTCCTATGAAAATAAAGATGAAGATCTAAAAGTTATTGATGTGTCCCCTATTAAATCTTTGTTTTGCAATATGAATCTTGATAATGATGGGAATGAATATGATCCACCTTTACCTAGGAGGCGTTCCAAGAATTCGGAATTTCTTGATCTTGATGCTAAATTTGATAAAAGTGGGATTGAAGAAATTAAAACCCTAGATGTTGCTAAACCCACTATTATGGATTTCAAGGAATTTAACTATGAAAATTGCTCTTTGATTGATTGTATTTCCTTGTTGCAATCCGTGCTAAATTCTCCTCATGCTTATAGTCAAAATAAAGCGTTTACTAAACATATCGTTGATGCCTTGATGCAATCTTATGAAGAAAAACTTGAATTGGAAGTTTCTATCCCTAAAAAACTTTATGATGAGTGGGAACCAACTATTAAAATTAAAATTAAAGATCATGAATGCTATGCTTTATGTGATTTGGGTGCTAGTGTTTCCACGATTCCAAAGACTTTGTGTGATTTGTTAGGTTTTCGTGATTTTGATGATTGCTCTCTAAACTTGCACCTTGCGGATTCCACTATTAAGAAACCTATGGGAAGAATTAATGATGTTCTTATTGTTGCAAATAGGAATTATGTGCCCGTATATTTTATTGTTCTTGACATAGATTGCAATCCTTTATGTCCTATTATTCTTGGTAGACCTTTCCTTAGAACGATTGGTGCAATTATTGATATGGAGGAAGGAAATATTAGATTCCAATTTCCATTAAGGAAAGTCATGGAACACTTTCCTAGAAAGAAAATTAAGTTATCTTATGAATCTATTATGAGAGCCACTTATGGATTGCCTACCAAAGATGGCAATACCTAGATCTATTCTTGCTTGTTATGCCTAGCTAGAGGCGTTAAACGATAGCGCTTGTTGGGAGGAAACCCAATTTTATTTTTATTCCTTGCTATTTGATCTTGTTTAGTAATAAATAATTTATCTAGCCTCTGTTTTGGTTGTGTTTTTTGTGTTTAATTAGTGTTTGTGCCAAGTAGAACCGTTGGGAAGACTTGGGGAATGTCTTGCTGAACTTGCTGTAAAAAAAACTTTAGCGCTCACGAGAACTACTTCCATTTTTATTTAGAAAGTGATATTTAGTTAATTCTTTTTGCAGATGATTAATAGATAAATTCCTCACGTCCAGAAATTTATTTTAGAATTTTTGGGGTTCCAGATCTTGCGCTAGCTACAGATTACTACAGACTGTTCTGTTTTTGACAGATTCTGTTTTTCGTGTGTTGTTTGCTTATTTTGATGAATCTATGGCTAGTAAAATAGTTTATAAACCATAGAGAAGTTGGAATACAGTAGGTATAACACCAATATAAATAAAGAATGAGTTCATTACAATACCTTGAAGTGGTCTTTTATTTTCTTTCGTTAACGGAGCTCACAAGATTTTCTACTTTAAGTTTTGTGTTGTGAAGTTTTCAAGTTTTGGGTAAAGATTTGATGGATTATGGAACAAGGAGTGGCAAGAGCCTAAGCTTGGGGATGCCCATGGCACCCCCAAGATAATCTAAGGACACCCAAAAGCCAAAGCTTGGGGATGCCCCGGAAGGCATCCCCTCTTTCGTCTACTTCTATCGGTAACTTTACTTGGAGCTATATTTTTATTCGCCACATGATATGTGTTTTGCTTGGAGCGTCTTGTATTATTTGAGTCTTTGCTTGTTAGTTTACCACAATCATCCTTGCTGTACACACCTTTTGAGAGAGCCATACATGATTTGGAATTTGTTAGAATACTCTATGTGCTTCGCTTATATCTTTTGAGTTATTTAATTTTGCTCTAATACTTCAGTTATATCTTTTAGAGCACGGTGGTGGCACTACAAAAAAAGACACATCCGTGACATTTTGGGCCGAACGAAATTTTTTCTGTCGACGATAATTGTGACAAAACCCAGTATCATCATAGATGTGGTGGGCTCCTACTTCTATGACAAAAAATCATGACAGAAAATGGGCTTTTCGTCCTAGGCGGGCCGGAGACGCAGCTGCATGACATTCTTTGGGCCGTCCATGACGGAAAAAAACGTGGTAGAAGCGAGGGGGAGGAAAATTTCGGGGAGTTCCCGGTTACGGTGGGAGGTCGGGGGCCGAGCGATGCGCGTTCTCTCGTACACGTACGCGCGTGTGTGCGAGGCGTTGGCTCTAACTAAACCCGCGCGAGGCGTTGGGCTCTAACTGAACCCGAGCGATTACACTGCAAGCTACGCGTTACTGAACCCGAGCGATCGATCGATGGCTGTTAACTGAACCCGATTGAGCGATTCCTTCGCTACTGCTGCTAACTGAAGCCAATCGATGCTGCCTCCGAATGAATAGTGAGCGTTGTGGGGGAGGGGGGTTGGATGAACAGTTCCTGGTGGGGGTGGATGAACAGGACCCCGATCGATCGAGATGGTTGGGGCTGGATGAACAAGACCCCGTGGAGGGCTGGATGAACAGGACCCCCCGTGGAGGGCATGATGAACAGTAGACGGTGGAGGGCAGGATGAACAGTAGCCCGTGGAGGGGTGGTTGAACAGGAGCCCGTGAAGAGGGCTGGTTGAACAGTAGCTGATGGAGTAGCGTGCGGTGGAGGCTGGATGAACAGGCGCCCGTGGATGAACAGTCGCAGGTGGAGGCTGGAGGAGGTCGACGGTGGATGAACAGTAGCTCGTGGAGGCTGGAGGGGGTCGACGGTGGAGATGAACAGTATCCCGTGGAGTCCCGTTTTGCGGTACGCCACACCCCTCCCGATGAACAGGACCCCCGTTTCGACCGTAGCACTCCAACACGAGTCCGTTTCCTACGTTTTGCGGTACGCCACACCCCTCCCGATGAACAGGACCCCCGTTTCGACCGTAGGAGGTCTGTTTCCTCTGTTTTGCGGTACGCCAGACCCCTCCCGATCAACAGGACCCCGTTCCGAATGTAGGAGGTCCGTTTCCTCCGTTGTGCCGTATGCCAGGCCTCGTTTCCATCGCCTGTTCCATCCAAGCCCTCCCGATGAACACGACCACGCATTCCGTTCCGACCCAGCCGGTTGGCTCCCACGCGTTCCGTTGCCTCCCGATGAACACGACGCATTCCGTTGCCTCCCCATGAACACGACGCATTCTGTTGCCTCCCCATGAACACGATGCATTTCGTTGCCTCCCCATGAACATGACGACGACGTTGTTTCTCCGTTCCGACCCAGCCATATACACGAGCCCTCGCCGTACGTATGCGCGAGTAGGCGTTCGAGACCCCGCCCGTATGTACACATACGTGGCCGTATTTTCTTTCTTGCACCCTGCCTGATGTACGTACATGTACATGCTACGTGCGCGCCTCTACTACGACACGTGCGCGCCTCTACTATGACACGTGCGCGCCTCTACTATGACACGTGCGCGCCTCTACTACGACACGTGCGCGTCTCTACATCGACCAGTATGTACGTACACGTTCGCGACCAGAATGACAACGCTACGTACGCTTCGACCAGGTGGGTCCCAACTGTCAGGCACTTCCTTGCTTGCGAAGATGTAGCTGGTGGGTCCCAGCACTCAGGGGGCGAATCGTTTTTTTGCTCGGACGCACTTTCTTGCGTGCGAAGATGTAGCTGGTGGGTCCCAGCAGTCAGGGGAAACGTTTTTTTCGTGAAATACAGTGGCCTGTCCGGTGGGTCCCAGCTGTCAGGTGGAGGAATCATTATTTTCTGCATAATAAGGAGGCACTTCCTTGCTGCGGCCGTGGACCCAGCTGTCAGCCTCTCCACGTACAGTCCACGTCCGATGGAAGTCGTTCCTTGATCACGTTGACCACGCCACACCGAGAGCACCAGGGCGGTGGACGACGGCGAGGCCTAGGAAGGGGACGAGACGGAGGCAGGGAAGACTCGGCAGTTGTTTCCCACGCGGAGGGGAGTACGACTGTACGAGGGTTTACTGGTTCGTCTGCCGTCGCCGGAGAATAACAGCAGGTGTGGGTGAGTAGAGGGATGGCTAGGCCAGCGATGGGAGTATGATCGGGCGGTGAGGCCTGCGCGGCAGCACAGCCGGCCGCGAGGAGGAGGGAGCAGGCAGTCCCGCCGGCGCTTGTTTGAGCGGCTGGAGCAGGAAGAGCAGAGATTGAAGAAGCACGACGGCCGTTGGATGGACATCCAACAGTCAGTGCTTGTGCGTCAACCTTTTTTTAGGAAAGCCTCAAATCTATGGAAAACAGCATACAACCCATCTGCCATTATTTCTAATAATTTACAGCCCATTTGCTAATTCTTATGGTTTTTTTGGAGCCCATATTCTTTTTGTTAGCATTACAGCCCATATTGTGGCAACGTTTAAAAAATTATACGAAATTTTGCATATTTCGGTGCGGTCCGAACTATTTTTAATCCCGAAATTTGGACTCACATTCAAACTGATTTTTAAAATAAATCTATATCAATATACAATCCAACAAATTCTCCACGCATAAAAATTAATGTAATTTAAAATCTTGAAATGAAAAAAAAAGATATTTGAAACTAATTGCCGGTTTGATGTGTTTTAAAAATGTACAACCCATTTCTCATTATTTATGGGCCATTTTCTTGGCCAGCCGAATGAAAGCTCTCCTCGTCTTGAAAGATTTGCAGCCCAACAGGCCTGACAAAGCGACTTACTTGGCAAATCACAAAAAAACTGGGCTGTGGCCGTGGACCCAGCTGTCAGCCTCTCCACGTACAGTAAACCACGTCGACCACGCCGCGCGGAGAGCACCACGGCGGTGGACGCCGGCGAGGCCTAGGAAGGGGACAACGCGGCAGTGGAAGCCCGCGCGGAGAGGACTACGAGGGTTCACTGGTTCGGCTGCGGTGTGAGGCTGCCGTTGCCGCAGGGCCTGGCCAGCGATGGGAATAGTAGGAGGCGGTGAGGCCTCTGCGGCAGCACAGTCGACCACGGGAGGCAGGAGCATGCGGCACGACCGGCGCTGCTTTGGGCGGCTGGAGCAAGAAGACCAGAGGTTGAAGAAGCACTACGGCCGTTGGATGGACATGTATGGTCACTGGAGCTAGAATCATTCATATTGACTAAGTTGACAAAGCCCTTCGTTCCCGTCAACTTAGTAGGCCCACAAGTCAGCCTCCCAGCAAGGTGGGTCCCAGCTAGCCGGGGGAGTATTCATTTTTTGTGCGTAATAAGGAGGCACTTCCGGTGGGTCCAAGCTGACAGCAGGGGGGACGTTTTTTTCACGAAATACGGTGGCCCGTCCGGTGGGTCCCAGCAGTCAGGGGGAAATGATTTTTTTTTTGCAAAATACTGGTGGTCCGTCCGGTGGGTCCCCGCTGTCAGGTGGAGATAATTATTTTGCACGTAATAAGGAGGCACTTCCTTGCTGCGGCCGTGGACCCTGCTGTCAGCCTCTCCACATACAGTCCATGTCCGATGGAAGCCGTTCCTTGACCATGTTGACCACGCCGCATCGAGAGCACCAGGGCGGTGGACGACGGCGAGGCCTAGGAAGGGGACGACGCGGAGTCGGGGAAGACGCGGCAGTGGATGCCCACGCGTAGAGGAGTACGAGGGTTCATTGGTTCGCTGTGGTGAGGCTGCCGTCGCTGCAGAATAACAGGGGGTGTGGGTGACTAGAGGGATGGCCTTGCCAGCGGTGGGAGTAGTAGGGGGCGGTGAGGCCTCCGCCGCATCACAGCCGGCCACGGGAGGCAGGAGCACGAGGCACGACCGGCGCTGATTTGGGCGGCTGGAGAAAGAAGACCAGAGGTTGAAGAAGCACTACGGCCGTTGGATGGACATCGTACGGTCACTGGAGCTAGAATCGTGCATATTGACTAAGTTGACAAAGCCCTCCGTCCCCGTCAACTTAGTAGGCCCACAAGTCAGCCTGGCACTAAGGTGGGTCCCAGCTAGCAGGGGGTATTTTTTTGTGCGTAATAAGGAGGCACTTCCGGTGGGTCCGAGCTGACAGCAGGGGGAATGTTTTTTCGTGAAATACGGTGGCCCGTCGGGTGGGTCCTAGCAGTCAGGGGCAAACATTTTTTTCACGATATACTGGTGGGCTTCCGGTGGGTCCCTGCTGTGAGGTGGAGGAATAATTATTTTCCGCGTAATAAGGAGGCACTTCCTTGCGGCTGCCGTGGACCCAGCTGTCAGCCTCTCCACGTACAGTATTATTCTGATGGAATTCGGTCATTGACCACATTGACCACGCCGCGCCGACAGCAACACGGCGGTGGACGACGGCGAGGCCTAGGAAGGGGACGACGCGGAGCCGGGGAAGACGCGGCAGTGGATGCCCACGCGGAGAGGAGTACGAGGGTTCACTGGTTCGGCTGTGCTGTCGTCGCCGCAGAATAACAGGGGGTGTGGGTGAGTTGAGTGGAGGGATGGCCTGGCCAGTGGTGGGAGTAGTATGGGGGCGGTGAGGCCTCCATGGCAGCACAGCCGGCCACGGGAGGCAGGAGCAGGCGTGTAACGCCCTGAGACCGATGTGCCAGGTGTCGTCCAGTTATTCGCTGTTGTTGCCTTGTCATTGCTTGCGTGTCATGCATTGCATATCATGTCATCATGTGCATTTCATTTGCATACGTGTTCGTCTCATGCATCCGAGCATTTTCTTCGTTGTCCGTTTTGCATTCTGGCGCTCCGTTCTCCTCCGGTGGTCATTTCTACCTTCTTTCATGTGTGGGGATTAAACATTTCCGGATTGGACCGAGACTTGCCAAGCGGCCTTGGTTTACTACCAGTAGACCGCCTGTCAAGTTTCATGCCATTTGGACTTTGTTTGATGCTCCAACGGTTAACCGAGGGACCGAGAAGGCCTCGTGTGTGTTGCAGCCCAACACCCTTCCAAAGTGGCCCAAAACCCACCTAAACCCTCTCCATCTTCTAGAGCGTTCGATCACGATCGCGTGGCCGCAAACCGCACCTCATTTGGACTCTCCTAGCTCCCTCTACCTATAAATATGTGATCCCCTCCGAAATTCACGGTTCTTCTCCCCCCCTAAACCCTAGATCTATCTTCCCCGTCGCCGCCGGACGAAAATCCGCAGCCCGGACATGTTCGTTTCAACCTCCGCCGCCGTCCGCGCCAATGGCCTCACACCACCTGTCCTCCGCCGCCGTCCTCGTGCCGCCGGCCCACAGAGCCCATCGCGGGCCCGCGCGGGCCCAGTTCCGCCGGGCGCCGCCACCCGCGCTCCTCGCCGCCGCCGCCTGGGCGCACCGCCGACCGCGCCCGCTCGCCGGACTTAGTCGGCCGGGTCGCCGGAGCGCCCCGCCACCACATCGCCGTCCCGGATCCGTCCGTCGTTCCGCCGCCCCGCTTCGCCTCTTCCCTGCGCCGTCGTCACGCCGGCAAGCCGCGCCCGTGCCGGCCTTCCCTTCGCCGCTCCGCCGCCCGCCGACACCGGCCTCCTCGCCGCCCTTGACTGACTCCGGTCAGATCCGGGGCGCCGGCGCCGCCCCGCACCTCCACCGCGCCGGATCCGCGTGTCCCTGGCCCGATCCGGCGAGCCTCCACGCCCGCGGCGACGTTTTCTTCTTCAGCTCCGGCAAAAGCTCCGGCGAACCTCGGGAACCGCTCCGATCTGGATCTGAGGAGGACTTAGCGGCTGACTTTTGTCCCGAAAACCCTAATTATATGCCCATATTCATCATGTCATAACTCCGCATCCGTAACTCCGATTCATGCATATAGCATATCAAAATGTTCGCCTCAAAGAGTACGTCATTTCATCTCATTGCATCATTTTCATTTGAGTTCATCTTGATGCCCGAAATACTGCTAGAAGAGTGCTACTTGAGTTAATTGTCAGATCTGCTGCTCCATTTAGATATTTGTCATTTTTGCCATGATTATTGTGTGCATGATATGCCCATGAGCCCTACATGTGTTTTGTTGAGGGTTTTGCCATCTTTCCAGAGGTGCAACCCATGTATTTTTGTGATGTGTGTGGTGACTAGCACAAGCTTGCAAAGTGAGGCACTTGGTAATGCTGATTTCAGGGACTTAGCATTTCCACTAAGTCCTTGATCTGTTTTTCTCATGATGCCATATGTTAATGTTGTTTCCTAGTGATTCGTGCCTCTTTTGAGGATGATCAGTAAGGATGTTTTGTTAATCTTGTAGTGCTCTATCCATCCATGTCTTTTTTTGCAGTTATGGAGCACCCTAGCTTGAATCAATCGAGCTCTACTTTTGCTACTTCGTGAATCTGGGCAGATTGTCTACTTGTTAGCGATTTTGCCGATGATGTTGTAGTTGATCCGTGCATGCTATGCTATTGTTCTTGCCATGTCTAGCTTGCATTTTGTGTATTCTTGATGGGTGTATGCTTAGCTTGTCATGACTTGCTCCGTAGTGAGTGCATCAAGCTCGTAAACATGCCTACTTGATATCTGTTTTCAGCATTTTCCAGTTTTCACTAAGTCTGTAACCTGATTATGTTTTTGCCATGTTCACATGCTTTCAAATGTATTTTCTGATCCCTTTTGGCTCAAGGTCACTAAGGGACTTTTGTTAAGCTCTTTGAGTAGCTTCATGCCATGCTTTACTTTGCCATATTCAGGTCCTGTAGCATAGAGTTTTCATGCTCCAAAGAGTGCTATCTGATCTGAATTTCCAGACAAGTGTTAATTTCACAAAGTCTGAGATCTGTTTGCCAAATGCATTTTTGCCACGCTTGTTTGAACCTGTTAATGGATGAACTGGCCATAGCTCAGTGCTAGACTTTTGGTAAGCATCTTGAATGCATCCCTGCCATGTATTTTGTTGCCATGTTTGAGTGCTGTCGCATGTTCATCTTGTTGCATTTAGATGGCTACTTGCTGTATATCGCAGATCGGTGCCATATTTGAATTGCTTGCCATTTCCAAACCGTAACTCCGACTCCGGTGATCTTTATATCGTTTTCAAGCGATTTCATCTCATCTTTCCAGTGGAACACTTGGATTTCCAAGTTGAGGCCAGGTTCATTCATTCCTCGTCAAATCATGCATATGCATCGCATACCGCATCCCGCTTAGCATACCATGTGCATGTGTTGGTTGCTTACTATGTTGTGTGCTTCTTTACGGTGTTTGCTTCTTCGGGTTGGTTCCGATAACGTCGCGTTGTGAGGACCCGTTCGTCTACGTCCGTTTGTCTTCTTCATGGACTCGTTCTTCTTCCTTGCGAGATTTCAGGCAAGATTATCATACCCTCGAAATCACTTCTATCTTTGCTTGCTAGTTGCTCGCTCTTTTGCTATGCCTATGCTGCGATACCTACCACTTGCTTATCATGCCTCCCATATTGTTGAACCAAGCCTCTAACCCACCTTGTCCTAGCAAACCGTTGCTTGGCTATGTTACCGCTTTGCTCAGCCCCTCTTATAGCGTTGTTAGTTGCAGGTGAAGATTGAAGTTTGTTCCTTGTTGGAACATGGAGATGTTGTTCCTTGTTGGAACATGTTTACTTGTTGGGTTATCACAATATATCTTATTTAATTAATGCATCTATATACTTGGTAAAGGGTGGAAGACTCGGCCTTATGCCTGGTGTTTTGTTCCACTCTTGCCGCCCTAGTTTTCATCATATCGGTGTTATGTTCCCGGATTTTGCGTTCCTTACGCGGTTGGGCTATTATGGGAACCCCTTGACAGTTCGCCTTAAGTAAAGCTCTTCCAGCAATGCCCAACATTGGTTTTACTATTCGCCTCCTAGCCTTTGCTTTTCCCTTGGGAGTCGCGCTCCAGAGGGTCATCATTATTTTACCCCCCCCGGGGCCAGTGCTCCTCTGAGTGTTGGTCCAACTGAGCGATGTCCGGGGCTACCAGGGGAAACTCTGGGCTGGCCTACCCGACGTCTGGCTCATCTGAGTGTGCCCTGAGAACGAGATATGTGCAGCTCCTATCGGGATTTGTTGGCACATTCGGGCGGTGTTGCTGGTTTAGTTTTACCCTGTCGAAATGTCTTGTAGAACCGAGATACCGAGTCTGATCGGAATGTCTCGGGAGGAGGTCTATTCCTTCGTTGACCGTGAGAGCTTGTGATGGGCTAAGTTGGGACACCCCTGCAGGGATTTGAACTTTCGAAAGCCGTGCCCGCGGTTATGGGCAGATGGGAATTTGTTAATGTCCGGTTGTAGATAACTTGAACCTTAACTTAATTAAAATGCATCAACCGCGTGTGTAACCGTGATGGTCTCTTTCCGGCGGAGTCCGGGAAGTGAACACGGTGTTGGAGTTATGCTTGACGTAGGTTGTTTAGGATCACTTCTTGATCATACTTTCTCGATCGTGCTTTGCCTTCTCTTCTCTCTCTCATTTGCGTATGTTAGCCACCATATATGCTAGTCGCTTGCTGCAGCTCCACCTCATACCTTTACCTTACCCATACGCTTAAATAGTCTTGATCGCGAGGGTGCGAGATTGCTGAGTCCCCATGGCTCACAGATACTTCCAAAACCAGTTTGCAGGTGCCGATGAGTCCGTGCAGATGACGCAACCAAGCTTAGGAGGAGCTCGAGGAAGACCTTGTCCTTCGTGTTGTTCTGTTCTAGTTGATCAGTAGTGGAGCCCAGTTGGGGTCGATCGGGGACCTTTATCGCTTTTGGGGTTCTTCTTTTATTTTGGTTCCGTAGTCGGACCTTGAGTGTATTTGGATGATGTAATGCTTTATTCATGTAATTGTGTGAAGTGGCGAGTGTAAGCCAACTATGTATCTCTTTCCCTTATGTATTACATGGGTTGTGTGAAGATTACCTCACTTGCGACATTGCTTTCAATGCAGCTATGCCTCTAAGTCATGCTTCGACACGTGGGAGATATAGTCGCATCGAGGGTGTTACAAGTTGGTATCAGAGCCTTCCCCGACCTTAGGAGCCCCATTGCTTGATCGTTTTTAGCGGCCGAGTTGTGTCTAGAAAAAATGTTTTGAGTCATTTAGGAATTATATATCGGAGATTTTAGGAATTCTTTTTACTTCCCAGTCTCCTCATCGCTCTGGTAAGGCATCCTGACGTAGAGTTTTGACTCTTCTCTTCTCAAATTTCACTAAAAAAAATTTTAGGATCACGCGGGTATCTTGGAATCGTTCCGATGGTTTTGTGACGAGAACATTGTCTTGGTGCCTCCTATCAGGGGTTTTGTGGCAGTGTCCCACGGAGTTGAGCTCTGAGGTGTTGTCGTCATAATTTTATCGTTGCAGTTCTGGAATACCTGAGTTTAGTACGCCGACATCGAAAATCTCTTTTATGCAGTTCGTTGGTGAGATAACCTCGACGCCACCCAGTACTGGGGCGGGAGTTCGGGAGTATTGCCATAACTCGTATAACGGATGCTTTTCGAAGGTTGAGGTAGATGATTTCCGAAGGTTTCTTGGTTATGTGTTGAAGGATGGATACAGCTGGATGTAGGATTTGCTAGTTTGGGTGAGATATTATGCTTCCCCTGTATCCCCAACACCTGATTGCATAACCGGAAAGGTTCGGGAGTTTCATAGGTGGGAATTCAAGTAGCTCTTAGGATATCTTTCCGACAGATGTATGGTATGAAATTGGGGTTCGACGTCTAGTGGTCCGCCTATTCACGGTCGGTTTTACAGTGGTCTCGTTGTGTCTTAAAGAGTCCTTGGCTATGACGACTCGGGGACGCTTCGTATGTCATGTGCACTGCCTTGTACATGATGGTGCTGTACGATCGAGCCCGTGTAGGCCCCACCACGAAAACTTCGGACGAAATCTCTATCATATGTTTGTTCCGGCTTATTCTGCGAGCCAATCCGTTGTTTTTGTTTTTGAGTTGTGGTATTCGAGTTGCTTCGATGTCAAGTGTTGATTCCATACCTTCCCCAAATGGTGTTCTCATACTCCGATGTGGATACCAATCCTTCTTGATCATCAAGATTGTCTTATCAATCCTTTTCACCGGTGTGTTTCTCTTCAAGTGGATCCGAACATTTCAACATCCGCAAGATCCAATCTCAGCTTTCTCAACGGTGTTCGTTCATCCATCCCAAGTTATCTTTGTTTTCCCACCCTCCCACCCTTGTTTCTCCTAGGACTCGGATTTCTTTATCGAGTATCCATCTTATTGATGTGAAGTCTCTCCATTCTTCTCCATCAATGTTCTTACCCGATGATGCTCATGAAGATTTTAACGAAGTTTCTAGTTCACCATTATTCATTCTTTTTCTTCTCCGGTGGATTCTATTCAAGCTTTTGGTGTTGATCATATCCCTTTTTCCTCTTTTCAAATGCCTTCTCATGCCGGTGCACCTTATATTCAGTCATTTCATGCCCGTTATTCTATTGTTCTGGAGTGCTCAAGATATCTCGAAGATTCGTGTTTTCCACTCTGCTTTCGTAATCCTTTCAAGCTCTTTCGAGGTTGTTATCTCATTCAAGCTATTTTATTCAACCGGTGCTATCTCCTTTGTCAAGTAATCATATCAACGGTGTTTTCTTTTGAGTGGGCCCTAACCCACAGGTCTTTTTCCAGGATCTTACCTGACTCTTCTTATTCTCCCGGAGTTATTCTCAAATCTTCTAAAGTTTGACGTAAGAATGAATTGTCATCAGTAAAATGTTTTTCTCCAAGATCTTTCAAATTCTTTTCATCGTTGACTCAATCTCTTCGCTTTTGATTCTTCCGGAGTGCCTAAACGATTCTTGATGGTGTTTCTCATCGTCATTCTCATATTTTGAAGACCGAAGAAGAGTTTCTTTTAAATCTTGCTCCATTCTCTTCAAGATTCGTGATTCTAGCTTGTTGCCATCCTCTCATAATTATTTTCGATTGTGGGAATTCTTTTCACCCATCCGGTGCAATTCAGGAGTCTTTTCAGGTTGATTATCCGGAGTCCATCAATTCAGGTTTATTCATTCTCAGCTTTCAGTTATCATTCTCCAATCTTACCGGTGCTTCGTTCAAGTGATCTCTATTCGGCTCGTGATCTCCTCGTTCTCATGTATCTAAATCCTCTCAAGCATCTTCGTTCATTTTATAATTCTTCCCGGAGTTTCTTTATCTTCTCTTCGTTCATTTTCAATTCTTACGGTGGTTCGTTCAAGAGTTTCTCTTCCTTCTTTATCATACCAATTCATCCGTTGTTTCGAATCCTACCGGTGGTTCGTTGAAGACCTTCTCAAGTTTGCGCTATCCTTGCTACAGGAATAAGTTGTGTGCCAAATCCATTTGCTCGTCATCAATTAAATTGGTGAAGGATACGCATAACATAATTCTTATTCTTGTTTCATCCAAGCGATTAATTCCTTATTCCGGAGGCTCATCAAATTCTTGTTTCCATTTGTTCATCTTTCTTTTCTGGAGTTCCAAGCTTTTCCGCATTATCTCGTCGCGAAGCTCCATCTAAATCATTGCAAGGCTTCACCTTGTGTTTGCAACTACCCTTTCTTTCCGTTTGATCATTCTTTTGTTTAACAGAGTTCTTCATGGAGGTTCTACATGATGGTTCATCAAGGATTTATTTCCTTGTTGAAGTTTTCATCGAGATTCTTTTAAGGAGCTCAAGCAGTCTTCTTCTTGTAATCCGGAGTGCAATTATTTCTTCCGTATCATTGGAGGTGGTATTATGTCATTCTTGATAATTTGAATTCATGCTTCATGATTCACATGTTATTAAGAATGAGGTATTTTAAATCCATCAATCTCGTCATTGGAGTTACCTTGGGTTATATTTCACCTAAAGCTTTCCCTAAGGATTGTTGCTATCTATGGTGCTTATAATTGACCCAAGTTCTTCATCTATTCCCCCGGTGAAATAAGTTCTCGTCTTCTTGTTCATATCAATCCAATATATCGTTTCTGTTAGTGGCAGATTTTCACCTCTTGGTTTTGAGATGTTTTCCATAAGCCCACTTCAAGCCTATCTTTTTGGTGTGGATTGTTCCAACAACTCCGTGTGACCCTTCTCTTTAAGTTGCTTGTCAGGTAGAAGATGTTGTTTTCTTCTCCGTTCTTTTGTTTCGTCGATACAACTTCTATTATTTCGTTTCGGAAGCATTGTGTCGTTGTTCTCTTCAACCATCTTCTTGTTTTGTCAAGATCATGTTCTTTTCATGATTGTCCATTTAACCGGAGTGTCGTGCCCTCTTTTCAAGTTCTATCACCTTATCAAGTTCTTATTCAATTCCTTTTCTTTTCAACCGGAGTGCTGTCCGAATTCGTTCTTCCATGTTCCTCTTTCCTAACGGAGTGTTTTCAACTTCGTTCATCTCCGTCGTATTCTTTTTATCGAAATGGCTTGACCTCTTCAAGGTTCTTTGGTTTCACTCATTGGTCAAAGAAGCAACTTATTTTTACCTCTTCTCTTTCTCTTCCGTTGTTCCTCCGGTGCCATTCTAGATCTCGGGATGAGATCCTCTCGTAGTGGTGTAGTGTTGTAATGCCCCGAGACCGATGTGCCAGGTGTCGTCCAGTTATTCGCTGTTGTTGCCTTGTCATTGCTTGCGTGTCATGCATTGCATATCATGTCATCATGTGCATTTCATTTGCATACGTGTTCGTCTCATGCATCCGAGCATTTTCTCCGTTGTCCGTTTTGCATTCCGGCGCTCCGTTCTCCTCCGGTGGTCATTTCTACCTTCTTTCATGTGTGGGGATTAAACATTTCCGGATTGGACCGAGACTTGCCAAGCGGCCTTGGTTTACTACTGGTAGACCGCCTGTCAAGTTTCGTGCCATTTGGACTTTGTTTGATGCTCCAACGGTTAACCGAGGGACCGAGAAGGCCTCGTGTGTGTTGCAGCCCAACACCCTTCCAAAGTGGCCCACAACCCACCTAAACCCTCTCCATCTTCTAGAGCGTTCGATCACGATCGCGTGGCCGCAATCCGCACCTCATTTGGACTCTCCTAGCTCCCTCTACCTATAAATATGTGATCCCCTTCGAAATTCACGGTTCTTCTCCCCCCCTAAACCCTAGATCTATCTTCCCCGTCGCCGCCGGACGAAAACCCGCAGCCCGGACATGTCCGTTTCAACCTCCGCCGCCGTCCGCGCCAATGGCCTCGCGCCACCTGTCCTCCGCCGCCATCCTCGCGCCGCCGGCCCACGAAGCCCATCGCGGGCCCGTGCGGGCCCAGATCCGCTGGCCGCCGCCACCTGCGCTCCTCGCCACCGCCTGGGCGCACCGCCGACCGCGGCCCCTCGCCGGACTTCGCCGGCCGGGTCGCCGGAGCGCCCCGCCACCACATCACCGTCCCAGATCCGTCCGTCGTTCCGCCGCCTCGCTCCGCCTCTTCCCCGCGTCGTTGTCACGCCGGCATGCCGCGCCCACGCCGGCCTGCCCTTCGCCGCTCCGCCGGCCGCCTCGCTGACGCCGTCCTCATCGCCGCCCTTGACCGACTCCGGTCAGATCCGGGGCGCCGGCGCCGCCCAGCACCTCCACCGCGCCGGATCCGCGTGTCCCCGTCCCGATCCGGCGAGCCTCCACGCCCGCGGCGACGTTTTCTTCTTCAGCTCCGGCAAAAGCTCCGGCGAACCTCGGGAACCGCTCCGATCTGGATCTGAGATGGACTTAGCGGTTGACTTTTGTCCCGGAAACCCTAATTATATGCCCATATTCATCATGTCGTAACTCCGCATCCGTAACTCTGATTCATGCATATAGCATATCAAAATGTTCGACTCAGAGAGTACATCATTTCATCTCATTGCATCATTTTCATTTGAGTTCATCTTGATGCCTGAAATGCTGCTAGAAGATTGCTACTTGAATTAATTGTCAGATCTGCTGCTCCATTTAGATATTCGTCATTTTTGCCATGATTATTGTCTGCATGATATGCCCATGAGCCCTACATGTGTTTTGTTGAGGGTTTTGCCATCTTTCCAGAGGTGCAACCCATGTATTTTTGTGATGTGTGTGGTGACTAGCACAAGCTTGCAAAGTGAGGCACTTGGTAATGCTGATTTCAGGGACTTAGCATTTCCACTAAGTCCTTGATCTGTTTTTCTCATGATGCCATATGTTCATGTTGTTTCCTAGTGATCCGTGCCTCTTTTGAGGATGATCAGTAAGGATGTTTTGTTAATCTTGTAGTGCTCTATCCATCCATGTCTTTTTTTGCAATTATGGAGCACCCTAGCTTGAGTCAATCGAGCTCTACTTTTGCTACTTCGTGAATCTGGGCAGATTGTCTACTTGTTAGCGATTTTGCCGATGATGTTGTAGTTGATCCGTGCATGCTATGCTATTGTTCTTGCCATGTCTAGCTTTCATTTTTGTGTATTCTTGATGGGTGTATGCTTAGCTTGTCATGAATTGCTCCGTAGTGAGTGCATCGAGCTCGTAAACATGCCTACTTGATATCTGTTTTCAGCATGCTCCAGTTTTCACTAAGTCTGTAACCTGATTATGTTTTTGTCATGTTCACATGCTTTCAAATGTATTTTCTGATCCTTTTGGCTCAAGGTCACTAAGGGACTTTTGTTAAGCTCTTTGAGTAGCTTCATGCCATGCTTTACTTTGCCATATTCAGGTCCTGTAGCACAGAGTTTTCATGCTCCAAAGAGTGCTATCTGATCTGAATTTCCAGACAAGTGTTAATTTCACTAAGTCTGAGATCTGTTTACCAAATGCATTTTTGCCATGCTTGTTTGAACCTGTTAATGGATGAACTGGCCGTAGCTCAGTGCTAGACTTTTGGTAAGCATCTTGAATGCATCCCTGCCATGTATTTTGTTGCCATGTTTGAGTAATGTAGCATGTTCATCTTGTTGCATTTAGATGGCTACTTGCTGTATATCGCAGATCGGTGCCATATTTGAATTGCTTGCCATTTCCAAACCGTAACTCCGATTCCGGTGATCTTTATATCGTTTTCAAGCAATTTCATCTCATCTTTCCAGTGGCACACTTGGATTTCCAAGTTGAGGCCAGGTTCATTCATTCCTCGTCAAATCATGCATATGCATCGCATACCGCATCCCGCTTAGCATACCATGTGCATGTGTTGGTTGCTTACTGTGTTGTGTGCTTCTTTCCGGTGTTTGCTTCTTCGTGTTGGTTCTGATAACGTCGCGTTGTGAGGACCCGTTCGTCTACGTCCGTTTGTCTTCTTCATGGACTCGTTCTTCTTCCTTGCGAGATTTCAGGCAAGATGATCATACCCTCGAAATCACTTCTATCTTTGCTTGCTAGTTGCTCGCTCTTTTGCTATGCCTATGCTGCGATACCTACCACTTGCTTATCATGCCTCCCATATTGTTGAACCAAGCCTCTAACCCACCTTGTCCTAGCAAACCGTTGCTTGGCTATGTTACCGCTTTTCTCAGCCCCTCTTATAGCGTTGTTAGTTGCAGGTGAAGATTGAAGTTTGTTCCTTGTTGGAACATGGAGATGTTGTTCCTTGTTGGAACATGTTTACTTGTTGGGTTATCACAATATATCTTATTTAATTAATGCATCTATATACTTGGTAAAGGGTGGAAGACTCGACCTTATGCCTGGTGTTTTGTTCCACTCTTGCCGCCCTAGTTTTCATCATATCGGTGTTATGTTCCCGGATTTTGCGTTCCTTACGCGGTTGGGCTATTATGGGAACCCCTTGACAGTTCGCCTTAAGTAAAGCTCTTCCAGCAATGCCCAACATTGGTTTTACCATTCGCCTCCTAGCCTTTGCTTTTCCCTTGGGAGTCGCGCTCCAGAGGGTCATCATTATTTTACCCCCCCCCCGGGGCCAGTGCTCCTCTGAGTGTTGGTCCAACTGAGCGATGTCCGGGGCTACCAGGGGCAACTCTGGGCTGGCCTACCCGACGTCTGGCTCATCTGAGTGTGCCCTGAGAACGAGATATGTGCAGCTCCTATCGGGATTTGTTGGCACATTCGGGCGGTGTTGCTGGTTTAGTTTTACCCTGTCGAAATGTCTTGTAGAACCGAGATACCGAGTCTGATCGGAATGTCTCGGGAGGAGGTCTATTCCTTCGTTGACCGTGAGAGCTTGTGATGGGCTAAGTTGGGACACCCCTGCAGGGATTTGAACTTTCGAAAGCCGTGCCCGCGGTTATGGGCAGATGGGAATTTGTTAATGTCCGGTTGTAGATAACTTGAACCTTAACTTAATTAAAATGCATCAACCGCGTGTGTAACCGTGATGGTCTCTTTCCGGCGGAGTCCGGGAAGTGAACACGGTGTTGGAGTTATGCTTGACGTAGGTTGTTTAGGATCACTTCTTGATCATACTTTCTCGATCGTGCTTTGCCTTCTCTTCTCTCTCTCATTTGCGTATGTTAGCCACCATATATGCTAGTCGCTTGCTGCAGCTCCACCTCATACCTTTACCTTACCCATACGCTTAAATAGTCTTGATCGCGAGGGTGCGAGATTGCTGAGTCCCCGTGGCTCACAGATACTTCCAAAACCAGTTTGCAGGTGCCGATGAGTCCGTGCAGAAGACGCAACCAAGCTCAGGAGGAGCTCGAGGATGACCTTGTCCTTCGTGTTGTTCTGTTCTAGTTGATTAGTAGTGGAGCCCAGTTGGGGTCGATCGGGGACCTTTGTCGCTTTTGGGGTTCTTCTTTTATTTTGGTTCCGTAGTCGGACCTTGAGTGTATTTGGATGATGTAATGCTTTATTCATGTAATTGTGTGAAGTGGCGAGTGTAAGCCAACTATGTATCTCTTTCCCTTATGTATTACATGGGTTGTGTGAAGATTACCTCACTTGCAACATTGCTTTCAATGCGGCTATGCCTCTAAGTCGTGCTTCGACATGTGGGAGATATAGTCGCATCGAGGGTGTTACAAGTTGGTATCAGAGCCTTCCCTGACCTTAGGAGCCCCATTGCTTGATCGTATTTAGCGGCTGAGTTGTGTATAGAAAAAATGTTTTGAGTCATTTAGGAATTATATATCAGAGAGTTTAGGAATTCTTTTTACTTCCCAGTCTCCTCATCGCTCTGGTAAGGCATCCTGACGTAGAGTTTTAACTCTTCTCTTCTCAAATTTCACTAAAAAAAATTTAGGATCACGCGGGTATCTTGGAATCGTTCCGATGGTTTTGTGACGAGAACATTGTCTTGGTGCCTCCTGTCAGGGGTTTTGTGGCAGTGTCCCGGGGAGTTGAGCTCTGAGGTGTTGTCGTCATAATTTTATCGTTGCAGTTCTGGAATACCTGAGTTTAGTACGCCGACATCGAAAATCTCTTTTATGCAGTTCGTTGGTGAGATAACCTCGACGCCACCCAGTACTGGGGCGGGAGTTCGGGAGTATTGCCATAACTCGTATAACGGATGCTTTTCGAAGGTTGAGGTAGATGATTTCCGAAGGTTTCTTGGTTATGTGTTGAAGGATGGATACAGCTGGATGTAGGATTTGCTAGTTTGGGTGAGATATTATGCTTCCCCTGTATCCCCAACACCTGATTGCATAACCGGAAAGGTTCGGGAGTTTCATAGGTGGGAATTCAAGTAGCTCTTAGGATATCTTTCCGACAGATGTATGGTATGAAATTGGGGTTCAACGTCTAGTGGTCCGCCTATTCACGGTCGGTTTTACAGTGGTCTCGTTGTGTCTTAAAGAGTCCTTGGCTATGCCGACTCGGGGACGCTTCGTATGTCATGTGCACTGCCTTGTACATGATGGTGATGTACGATCGAGCCCGTGTAGGCCCCACCACGAAAACTTCGGACGAAATCTCTATCATATGTTTGTTCCGGCTTATTCTGCGAGCCAATCCGTTGTTTTTGTTTTTGAGTTGTGGTATTCGAGTTGCTTCGATGTCAAGTGTTGATTCCATACCTTCCCCAAATGGTGTTCTCATACTCCGATGTGGATACCAATCCTTCTTGATCATCAAGATTGTCTTATCAATCCTTTTCACCGGTGTGTTTCTCTTCAAGTGGATCCGAACATTTCAACATCCGCAAGATCCAATCTCAGCTTTCTCAACGGTGTTCGTTCATCCATCCCAAGTTATCTTTGTTTTCCCACCCTCCCACCCTTGTTTCTCCTAGGACTCGGATTTCTTTATCGAGTATCCATCTTATTGATGTGAAGTCTCTCCATTCTTCTCCATCAATGTTCTTACCCGATGATGCTCATGAAGATTTTAACGAAGTTTCTAGTTCACCATTATTCATTCTTTTTCTTCTCCGGTGGATTCTATTCAAGCTTTTGGTGTTGATCATATCCCTTTTTCCTCTTTTCAAATGCCTTCTCATGCCGGTGCACCTTATATTCAGTCATTTCATGCCCGTTATTCTATTGTTCTGGAGTGCTCAAGATATCTCGAAGATTCGTGTTTTCCACTCTGCTTTCGTAATCCTTTCAAGCTCTTTCGAGGTTGTTATCTCATTCAAGCTATTTTATTCAACCGGTGCTATCTCCTTTGTCAAGTAATCATATCAACGGTGTTTTCTTTTGAGTGGGCCCTAACCCACAGGTCTTTTTCCAGGATCTTACCTGACTCTTCTTATTCTCCCGGAGTTATTCTCAAATCTTCTAAAGTTTGACGTAAGAATGAATTGTCATCAGTAAAATGTTTTTCTCCAAGATCTTTCAAATTCTTTTCATCGTTGACTCAATCTCTTCGCTTTTGATTCTTCCGGAGTGCCTAAACGATTCTTGATGGTGTTTCTCATCGTCATTCTCATATTTTGAAGACCGAAGAAGAGTTTCTTTTAAATCTTGCTCCATTCTCTTCAAGATTCGTGATTCTAGCTTGTTGCCATCCTCTCATAATTATTTTCGATTGTGGGAATTCTTTTCACCCATCCGGTGCAATTCAGGAGTCTTTTCAGGTTGATTATCCGGAGTCCATCAATTCAGGTTTATTCATTCTCAGCTTTCAGTTATCATTCTCCAATCTTACCGGTGCTTCGTTCAAGTGATCTCTATTCGGCTCGTGATCTCCTCGTTCTCATGTATCTAAATCCTCTCAAGCATCTTCGTTCATTTTATAATTCTTCCCGGAGTTTCTTTATCTTCTCTTCGTTCATTTTCAATTCTTACGGTGGTTCGTTCAAGAGTTTCTCTTCCTTCTTTATCATACCAATTCATCCGTTGTTTCGAATCCTACCGGTGGTTCGTTGAAGACCTTCTCAAGTTTGCGCTATCCTTGCTACAGGAATAAGTTGTGTGCCAAATCCATTTGCTCGTCATCAATTAAATTGGTGAAGGATACGCATAACATAATTCTTATTCTTGTTTCATCCAAGCGATTAATTCCTTATTCCGGAGGCTCATCAAATTCTTGTTTCCATTTGTTCATCTTTCTTTTCTGGAGTTCCAAGCTTTTCCGCATTATCTCGTCGCGAAGCTCCATCTAAATCATTGCAAGGCTTCACCTTGTGTTTGCAACTACCCTTTCTTTCCGTTTGATCATTCTTTTGTTTAACAGAGTTCTTCATGGAGGTTCTACATGATGGTTCATCAAGGATTTATTTCCTTGTTGAAGTTTTCATCGAGATTCTTTTAAGGAGCTCAAGCAGTCTTCTTCTTGTAATCCGGAGTGCAATTCTTTCTTCCGTATCATTGGAGGTGGTATTATGTCATTCTTGATAATTTGAATTCATGCTTCATGATTCACATGTTATTAAGAATGAGGTATTTTAAATCCATCAATCTCGTCATTGGAGTTACCTTGGGTTATATTTCACCTAAAGCTTTCCCTAAGGATTGTTGCTATCTATGGTGCTTATAATTGACCCAAGTTCTTCATCTATTCCCCCGGTGAAATAAGTTCTCGTCTTCTTGTTCATATCAATCCAATATATCGTTTCCGTTAGTGGCAGATTTTCACCTCTTGGTTTTGAGATGTTTTCCATAAGCCCACTTCAAGCCTATCTTTTCGGTGTGGATTGTTCCAACAACTCCGTGTGACCCTTCTCTTTAAGTTGCTTGTCAGGTAGAAGATGTTGTTTTCTTCTCCGTTCTTTTGTTTCGTCGATACAACTTCTATTATTTCATTTCGGAGGCATTGTGTCGTTGTTCTCTTTAACCATCTTCTTGTTTTGTCAAGATCATGTTTTTTTCATGATTGTCCATTTAACCGGAGTGTCGTGCCCTCTTTTCAAGTTCTATCACCTTATCAAGTTCTTATTCAATTCCTTTTCTTTTCAACCGGAGTGTTGTCCGAATTCGTTCTTCCATGTTCCTCTTTCCTAACGGAGTGTTTTCAACTTCGTTCATCTCCGTCGTATTCTTTTTCTCGAAATGGCTTGACCTCTTCAAGGTTCTTTGGTTTCACTCATTGGTCAAAGAAGCAACTTAGTTTTACCTCTTCTCTTTCTCTTCCGTTGTTCCTCCGGTGCCATTCTAGATCTCGGGATGAGATCCTCTCGTAGTGGTGGAGTGTTGTAACACCCCGAGACCGATGTGCCAGGTGTCGTCCAGTTATTCGCTGTTGTTGCCTTGTCATTTCTTGCGTGTCATGCATTGCATATCATGTCATCATGTGCATTTCATTTGCATACGTGTTCGTCTCATGCATCCGAGCATTTTCTCGGTTGTCCGTTTTGCATTCCGGCGGTCCGTTCTCCTCCGGTGGTCATTTCTACCTTCTTTCATGTGTGGGGATTAAACATTTCCGGATTGGACCGAGACTTGCCAAGCGGCCTTGGTTTACTACCGGTAGACCGCCTGTCAAGTTTCGTGCCATTTGGACTTTGTTTGATGCTCCAATGGTTAACCGAGGGACCGAGAAGGCCTCGTGTGTGTTGCAGCCCAACACCCTTCCAAAGTGGCCCAAAACCCACCTAAACCCTCTCCATCTTCTAGAGCGTTCGATCACGATTGCGTGGCCGCAAACCGCACCTCATTTGGACTCTCCTAGCTCCCTCTACCTATAAATATGTGATCCCCTTCGAAATTCACGGTTCTTCTCCCCCCTAAACCCTGGATCTATCTTCCCCGCCGGACGAAAACCCGCAGCACGGACATGTCCGTTTCAACCTCCGCCGCCGTCCGCGCCAATGGCCTCACGCCACCTGTCCTCCGCCGCCATCCTCACGCCGCCGGCCCACGGAGCCCATCGCGGGCCCGCGCGGGCCCAGATCCGCTGGCCGCCGCCACCCGCGCTCCTCGCCACCGCCTGGGCGCACCGCCGACGGTGCCCGCTTGCCGGACTTCGCCGGCCGGGTCGCCGGAGCGCCCCGCCACCACATCACCGTCCCGGATCCGTCCGTCGTTCCGCCGCCCCACTCCGCCTCTTCCCCGCGCCGTTGTCACGCCGGCAAGCCGCGCCCATGCCGGCCTGCCCTTCGCCGCTCCGCCGCCCGCCGACGCCGCCCGCCTCGCCGACGCCGTCCTCCTCGCCGCCCTTGACCGACTCCGGTCAGATCCGGGGCGCCGGCGCCGCCCCGCACCTCCACCGCGCCGGATCCGCGTGTCCCCGGCCCGATCCGGTGAGCCTCCACGCCCGCGGCGGCGTTTTCTTCTTCAGCTCCGGCAAAAGCTCCGGCGAACCTCGGGAACCGCTCCGATCTGGATCTGAGGACTTAGCGGTTGACTTTTGTCCCGGAAACCCTAATTATATGCCCATATTCATCATGTCGTAACTCCACATCCGTAACTCCGATTCTTGCATATAGCATATCAAAATGTTCGTCTCAGAGAGCACATCATTTCATCTCATTGCATCATTTTCATTTGAGTTCATCTTGATGCCTGAAATGCTGCTAGAAGAGTGCTACTTGAGTTAACGGTCAGATCTGCTGCTCCATTTAGATATTTGTCATTTTTGCCATGATTATTGTGTGCATGATATGCCCATGAGCCCTACATGTGTTTTGTTGAGGGTTTTGCCATCTTTCCAGAGGTGCAACCCATGTATTTTTGTGATGTGTGTGGTGACTAGCACAAGCTTGCAAAGTGAGGCACTTGGTAATGCTGATTTCAGGGACTTAGCATTTCCACTAAGTCCTTGATCTGTTTTTCTCATTATGCCATATGTTCATTTTGTTTCCTAGTGATCCGTGCCTCTTTTTAGGATGATCAGTAAGGATGTTTTGTTAATCTTGTAGTGCTCTATCCATCCATGTCTTTGTTTGCAATTATGGAGCACCCTATCTTGAGTCAATCGAGCTCTACTTTTGCTACTTCGTGAATCTGGGCAGATTGTCTACTTGTTAGCGATTTTGCCGATGATGTTGTAGTTGATCCGTGCATGCTATGCTATTGTTATTGCCATGTCTAGCTTGCATTTTGTGTATTATTGATGGGTGTATGCTTAGCTTGTCATGACTTGCTCCGTAGTGAGTGCATCGAGCTCGTAAACATGCCTACTTGATATCTGTTTTCAGCATGCTCCAGTTTTCACTAAGTCTGTAACCTGATTATGTCTTTGCCATGTTCACATGCTTTCAAATGTATTTTCTGATCCCTTTTGGCTCAAGGTCACTAAGGGACTTTTGTTAAGCTCTTTGAGTAGCTTCATGCCATGCTTTACTTTTCCATATTCAGGTCCTGTAGCATAGAGTTTTCATGCTCCAAAGAGTGCTATCTGATCTGAATTTCCAGACAAGTGTTAATTTCACAGAGTCTGAGATCTGTTTACCAAATGCATTTTTGCCACGCTTGTTTGAACCTGTTAATGGATGAATTGGCCGTAGCTCAGTGCTAGACTTTTGTTAAGCATCTTGAATGCATCCCTGTCATGTATTTTGTTGCCATGTTTGAGTGTTGTAGCATGTTCATCTTGTTGCATTTAGATGGCTACTTGCTGTATATCGCAGATCGGTGCCATATTTGAATTGCTTGCCATTTCCAAACCGTAACTCCGATTCCGGTGATCTTTATATCGTTTTCAAGCGATTTCATCTCATCTTTCCAGTGGAACACTTGGATTTCCAAGTTGAGGCCAGGTTCATTCATTCCTCGTCAAATCATGCATATGCATCGCATACCGCATCCCGCTTAGCATACCACGTTCATGTGTTGGTTGCTTACTATGTGTGTGCTTCTTTCCGGTGTTTGCTTCTTCGGGTTGGTTCCGATAACGTCGCATTGTGAGGACCCGTTCGTCTACGTCCGTTTGTCTTCTTCATGGACTCGTTCTTCTTCCTTGCGAGATTTCAGGCAAGATGATCATACCCTCGAAATCACTTCTATCTTTGCTTGCTAGTTGCTCGCTCTTTTGCTATGCCTATGCTGCGATACCTACCACTTGCTTATCATGCCTCCCATATTGTTGAACCAAGCCTCTAACCCACCTTGTCCTAGCAAACCGTTGCTTGGCTATGTTACCGCTTTGCTCAGCCCCTCTTATAGCGTTGTTAGTTGCAGGTGAAGATTGAAGTTTGTTCCTTGTTGGAACATGGAGATGTTGTTCCTTGTTGGAACATGTTTACTTGTTGGGTTATCACAATATATCTTATTTAATTAATGCATCTATATACTTGGTAAAGGGTGGAAGACTCGGCCTTATGCCTGGTGTTTAGTTCCACTCTTGCCACCCTAGTTTTCATCATATCGGTGTTATGTTCCCGGATTTTGCGTTGCTTACGCGGTTGGGCTATTATGGGAACCCCTTGACAGTTCGCCTTAAGTAAAGCTCTTCCAGCAATGCCCAACATTGGTTTTACCATTCGCCTCCTAGCCTTTGTTTTTCCCTTGGGAGTCGTGCTCCTGAGGGTCATCATTATTTTACCCCCCCCCCCCCGGGGCCAGTGCTCCTCTGAGTGTTGGTCCAACCGAGCGATGTCCGGGGCTACCAGGGGCAACTCTGAGCTAGCCTACCCGACGTCTGGCTCATCTGAGTGTGCCCTGAGAACGAGATATGTGCAGCTCCTATCGGGATTTGTCGGCACATTCGGGCGGTGTTGCTGGTTTAGTTTTACCCTGTCGAAATGTCTTGTAGAACCGGGATACCGAGTCTAATCGGAATGTCTCGGGAGGAGGTCTATTCCTTCGTTGACCGTGAGAGCTTGTGATGGGCTAAGTTGGGACACCCCTGCAGGGATTTGAACTTTCGAAAGCCGTGCCCGCGGTTATGGGCAGATGGGAATTTGTTAATGTCCGGTTGTAGATAACTTGAACCTTAACTTAATTAAAATGCATCAACTGAAGGAAATATGCCCTAGAGGCAATAATAAAGTTATTATTTATTTCCTTATATCATGATAAATTTTTATTATTCATGCTAGAATTGTATTAACCGGAAACATAATACAGGTGTGAATACATAGACAAACAAAGTGTCACTAGTATGCCTCTACTTGACTAGATCGTTAATCAAAGATGGTTATGTTTCCTAACCATAAACAAGTAGTTGTTATTTGATTAACGGGATCACATCATTAAGTGAATGATCTGATTGACATGACCCATTCTACTAGCTTAGCACCCGATCGTTTAGTATGTTGCTATTGCTTTCTTCATGACTTATACATGTTCCTATGACTATGAGATTATGCAACTCCCGTTTACCAGAGGAACACTTTGTGTGCTACCAAACGTCACAACGTAACTGGGTGATTATAAAGGAGCTCTACAGGTGTCTCCAAAGGTACATGTTGGGTTGGCGTATTTCAAGATTAGGATTTGTCACTCCGATTGTCGGAGAGGTATCTCTGGGCCCTCTCGGTAATGCACATCACTTAAGCCTTGCAAGCACTGCAACCAATGAGTTAGTTGCGGGATGATGTATTACAGAACAAGTAAAGAGACTTGTCAGTAACAAGATTGAACTAGGTATTTGGAATACCGACGATCGAATCTCGGGCAAGTAACATACCGATGACAAAGGGAACAACGTATGTTGTTATGCGGTCTGACCGATAAAGATCTTCGTAGAATATGTAGGAGCCAATATGAGCATCCAGGTTCCGCTATTGGTTATTGACCGGAGATATGTCTCGGTCATGTCTACATTGTTCTCGAACCCGTAGGGTCCGCACGCTTAAGGTTATGATGACAGTTATATTATGAGTTTATACATTTTGATGTACCGAAGTTTGTTCGGAGTCCCGGATATGATCACGGACATGACGAGGAGTCTCGAAATGGTCGAGACATAAAGATTGATATATTGGAAGCCTATGTTTGGATACCGGAAGTGTTCCGGGTGAAATCGGGATTTTACCGGAGTACCGGGAGGTTACCGGAACCCCCCGGGAGCTAAATGGGCCATGATGGGCCTTAGTGGAAAAGAAAAGAGGCAGCCCTACATGGGCCGCGCGCCCCTCCCCTCCCTTGGTCCGAATAGGACAAGGAGAGGGGGCCGGCCCCTCTATCTCTTTTCCCCCCTCCGCGAATCCTATTCCAACTAGGATTGGGGGGGGGGAATCCTACTCCCAAAGGGAGTAGGACTCTCCTGGCGCGCCCTCCTTGGCCGGCCGCCCCCCCTTTAGTCCTTTATATACGGAGGCAGGGGCACCCCAGAGATACACAAGTTGATCCACGTGATCTATTCCTTAGCCGTGTGCGGCGCCCCCAGCCACCATAGTCCTCGATAATATTGAAGCGGTGCTTAGGCGAAGCCCTGCAGCAGTAGTACGTCAAGATCGTCACCACGCCGTCGTGCTGACGGAACTCTTCCCCGACACTTTGTTGGATCGGAGTCCGGGGATCGTCATCAAGCTGAACATGTGCTAGAACTCGGAGGTGCCGTAGTTTCAGTGCTTGATCGGTCGGATCGTGAAGACGTACGACTACATCAACCAAACGCTTCCGTTGTCGATCTACTAGGTATGTAGATCATACTCCCCCTCTCGTTGCTATGCATCACCATGATCTTGCGTGTGCGTAGGAAAATTTTTGAAATTACTACGAAACCCTACAGTGGCATCCGAGCCTAGGTTTTATATGTTGATGTTATATGCACGAGTAGAACACAAGTGAGTTGTGGGCGATATAAGTCATACTGCTTACCAGCATGTCATACTTTGGTTCGGCGGTATTGTTGGACGAAGCGGCCCGGACCGACATTACGCGTACGCTTACGCGAGACCGGTTCTCCCGACGTGCTTTGCACATAGGTGGCTTGCGGGTGACAGTTTCTCCAACTTTAGTTGAATCGAGTGTGGCTACGCCCGGTCCTTGCGAAGGTTAAAACAGCACCAACTTGACAAACTATCGTTGTGGTTTTGATGCATAGGTAAGATTGGTTCTTGCTTAAGCCTGTAGCAGCCACGTAAAAACTTGCAACAACAAAGTAGAGGACGTCTAACTTGTTTTTGCAGGGCATGTTGTGATGTGATATGGTCAAGACATGATGCTAAATTTTATTGTATGAGATGATCATGTTTTGTAACCGAGTTATCGGCAACTGGCAGGAGCCATATGGTTGTCGCTTTATTGTATGCAATGCAATCGCGCTGTAATGCTTTACTTTATCACTAAACGGTAGCGATAGTCGTGGAAGCACAAGCTCGGCGAGACGACAACGATGCTACGATGGAGATCAAGGTGTCGCGCCGGTGACGATGGTGATCACGACGGTGCTTCGGAGATGGAGATCACAAGCACAAGATGATGATGGCCATATCATATCACTTATATTGATTGCATGTGATGTTTATCTTTTATGCATCTTATCTTGCTTTGATTGACGGTAGCATTATATGATGATCTCTCACTAAATTATCAAGTAGTGTTCTCCCTGAGTATGCACCGTTGCGAAAGTTCTTCATGCTGAGACACCACGTGATGATCGGGTGTGATAGGCTCTACGTTCAAATACAACGGGTGCAAAACAGTTGCACACGCGGAATACTCAGGTTAAACTTGACGAGCCAAGCATATACAGATATGGCCTCGGAACACGGAGACCGAAAGGTCGAGCGTGAATCATATAGTAGATATGATCAACATAAAGATGTTCACCAATGAAACTACTCCATCTCACGTGATGATCGGACATGGTTTAGTTGATTTGGATCACGTAATCACTTAGAGGATTAGAGGGATGTCTATCTAAGTGGGAGTTCTTTAAGTAAATTAACTGAACTTAAATTTATCATGAAACTTAGTACCTGATTAGTATCTTGCTTATTTATGTTTGATTGTAGATAGATGGCTCGTGCTATTGTTCCGTTGAATTTTAATGCGTTCCTTGAGAAAGCAAAGTTGAAAGATGATGGTAGCAATTACACGGACTGGGTCCGTAACTTGAGGATTATCCTCATTGCTGCATAGAAGAATTACATCCTGGAAGCACCGCTGGGGGCCAGGCCTGCTACAGGAGCAACGCCGGATGTTATGAACGTCTGGCAGAGCAAAGCTGATGACTACTCAATTGTTCAGTGTGCCATGCTTTATGGCTTAGAATCGGGACTTCAACGACGTTTTGAACGTCATGGAGCATATGAGATGTTCCAGGAGTTGAAGTTAATATTTCAAGCAAATGCCCGGATTGAGAGATACGAAGTCTCCAATAAGTTCTATAGCTGCAGGATGGAGGAGAACAGTTCTGTCAGCGAGCATATACTCAAAATGTCTGGGTATAATAATCACTTGATTCAGTTGGGAGTTAATCTTCCAGATGACTGCGTCATTGACAGAATTCTCCAATCACTGCCACCAAGCTACAAGAGCTTCGTGATGAACTATAATATGCAAGGGATGAATAAGACTATTCCCGAGCTCTTCGCGATGCTGAAAGCTGCGGAAGTAGAAATCAAGAAGGAGCATCAAGTGTTGATGGTCAACAAGACCACTAGTTTCAAGAAAAAGGGCAAAGGGAAGAAGAAGGGGAACTTCAAAAAGAACGGCAAGCAAGTTGCTACTCAAGAGAAGAAACCCAAACCTGGACCTAAGCCTAAAACTGAGTGCTTCTATTGCAAGCAGACTGGTCACTGGAAGCGGAACTGCCCCAAGTATTTGGCGGATAAGAAGGATGGCAAGGTGAACAAAGGTATATGTGATATACATGTTATTGATGTGTACCTTACTAATGCTCGCAGTAGCACCTGGGTATTTGATACTGGTTCTGTTGCTAATATTTGCAACTCGAAACAGGGACTACGGATTAAGCGAAGATTGGCTAAGGACGAGGTGACGATGCGCGTGGGAAACGGTTCCAAAGTCGATGTGATCGCAGTCGGCACGCTACCTCTACATCTACCTTCGGGATTAATATTAGACCTAAATAATTGTTATTTGGTGCCAGCGTTAAGCATGAACATTATATCTGGATCTTGTTTGATGCGAGACGGTTATTCATTTAAATCAGAGAATAATGGTTGTTCTATTTATATGAGTAATATCTTTTATGGTCATGCACCCTTGAAGAGTGGTCTATTCTTGTTAAATCTTGATAGTAGTAATACACATATTCATAATGTTGAAGCCAAAGGATGCAGAGTTGACAATGATAGTGCAACTTATTTGTGGCACTGCCGTTTAGGTCATATCGGTGTAAAGCGCATGAAGAAACTCCATACTGATGGACTTTTGGAACCACTTGATTATGAATCACTTGGTACTTGCGAACCGTGCCTCATGGGCAAGATGACTAAAACGCCGTTCTTCGGTACTATGGAGAGAGCAACAAATTTGTTGGAAATCATACATACAGATGTATGTGGTCCGATGAATATTGAGGCTCGTGGCGGATATCGTTATTTTCTCACCTTCACAGATGATTTAAGCAGATATGGGTATATCTACTTAATGAAACATAAGTCTGAAATGTTTGAAAAGTTCAAGGAATTTCAGAGTGAAGTTGAAAATCATCATAACAAGAAAATAAAGTTTCTACGATCTGATCGTGGAGGAGAATATTTGAGTTACGAGTTTGGTGTACATTTGAAAAATTGTGGAATAGTTTCGCAACTCACGCCACCCGGAACACCACAGCGTAATGGTGTGTCCGAACGTCGTAATCGTACTTTACTGGATATGGTGCGATCTATGATGTCTCTTACTGATTTACCCCTATCGTTTTGGGGATACGCTCTAGAGACGGCCGCATTCACGTTAAATAGGGCACCATCAAAATCCGTTGAGACGACGCCTTATGAACTATGGTTTGGCAAGAAACCGAAGTTGTCGTTTCTGAAAGTTTGGGGCTGCGATGCTTATGTGAAAAAGCTTCAACCTGATAAGCTCGAACCCAAATCGAAGAAATGTGTCTTCATAGGATATCCAAAGGAGACTATTGGATACACCTTCTATCACAGATCCGAAGGCAAGACTTTTGTTGCTAAATTCGGAAACTTTCTGGAGAAGGAGTTTCTCTCGAAAGAAGTGAGTGGGAGGAAAGTAGAACTTGACGAGGTAACTGTACCTGCTCCCTTATTGGAAAGTAGTGCATCACAGAAAACTGTTTCTATGACACCTACACCAGTTAGTGAGGAAGCTAATGATGATGATCATGAAACTTCAGAACAATATACTACTGAACCTCGTAGATCAACCAGAGTAAGATCCGCACCAGAGTGGTACGGTAATCCCGTTCTGGAAGTCATGCTACTAGATCATGATGAACCTACGAACTATGAAGAAGCGATGGTGAGCCCAGATTCCGCAAAGTGGCTTGAAGCCATGAAATCTGAGATGGGATCCATGTATGAGAACAAAGTATGGACTTTGGTTGACTTGCCCGATGATCGGCAAGCAATTGAGAATAAATGGATCTTCAAGAAGAAGACTGACGCTGACGGTAATATTACTATCTACAAAGCTCGACTTGTCGCAAAAGGTTTTCGGCAAGTTCAAGGGATTGACTACGATGAGACCTTCTCACCCGTAGCGATGCTTAAGTCTGTCCGAATCATGTTAGCAATTGCCGCATTTTATGATTATGAAATTTGGCAGATGGACGTCAAAACTGCATTCCTGAATGGATTTCTGGAAGAAGAGTTGTATATGATGCAACCAGAAGGTTTTGTCGATCCAAAGGGAGCTAACAAAGTGTGCAAGCTCCAGCGATCCGTTTATGGACTGGTGCAAGCCTCTCGGAGTTGGAATAAATGCTTTGATAGTGTGATCAAAGCATTTGGTTTTATACAGACTTTTGGAGAAGCCTGTATTTACAAGAAAGTGAGTGGGAGCTCTGTAGCATTTCTGATATTATATGTAGATGACATATTACTAATTGGAAATGGTATAGAATTTTTGGATAGCATAAAGGGATACTTGAATAAGAGTTTTTCAATGAAAGACCTCGGTGAAGCTGCTTACATATTAGGCATTAAGATCTATAGAGATAGATCAAAACGCTTGATTGGACTTTCACAAACCACATACCTTGACAAAGTTTTGAAGAAGTTCAAAATGGATCAAGCAAAGAAAGGGTTCTTGCCTGTGTTACAAGGTGTGAAGTTGAGTAAGACTCAATGCCCGACCACTGCAGAAGATAGAGAGAATATGAAAGATGTTCCCTATGCATCAGCCATAGGATCAATCCTGTATGCAATGCTGTGTACCAGACCTGATGTGTGCCTTGCTATAAGTCTAGCAGGGAGGTACCAAAGTAATCCAGGAGTGGATCACTGGACAGCGGTCAAGAACATCCTGAAATACCTGAAAAGGACTAAGGATATGTTTCTCATATATGGAGGTGACAAAGAGATCATCGTAAAAGGTTACGTTGATGCAAGCTTTGACACTGATCCGGACGATTCTAAATCGCAAACCGGATACGTGTTTACATTAAACGGTGGAGCTGTCAGTTGGTGCAGTTCTAAACAAAGCGTTGTAGCGGGATCTACATGTGAATCAGAGTACATAGCAGCTTCAGAAGCAGCAAATGAAGGAGTCTGGATGAAGGAGTTCATATCCGATCTAGGTGTCATACCTGGTGCATCGGGTCCAATGAAAATCTTTTGTGACAATACTGGTGCAATTGCCTTGGCAAAGGAATCCAGATTTCACAAGAGAACCAAGCACATCAAGAGACGCTTCAATTCCATCCGGGATCTAGTCCAGGCGGGGGACATAGAGATTTGCAAGATACATACGGATCTGAATGTTGCAAACCCGTTGACTAAGCCTCTTCCACGAGCAAAACATGATCAGCACCAAGGCTCCATGGGTGTTAGAATCATTACTGTGTAATCTAGATTATTGACTCTAGTGCAAGTGGGAGACTGAAGGAAATATGCCCTAGAGGCAATAATAAAGTTATTATTTATTTCCTTATATCATGATAAATGTTTATTATTCATGCTAGAATTGTATTAACCGGAAACATAATACATGTGTGAATACATAGACAAACAAAGTGTCACTAGTATGCCTCTACTTGACTAGCTCGTTAATCAAAGATGGTTATGTTTCCTAACCATAAACAAGTAGTTGTTATTTGATTAACGGGATCACATCATTAAGTGAATGATCTGATTGACATGACCCATTCCACTAGCTTAGTACCCGATCGTTTAGTATGTTGCTATTGCTTTCTTCATGACTTATACATGTTCCTATGACTATGAGATTATGCAACTCCCGTTTACCAGAGGAACACTTTGTGTGCTACCAAACGTCACAACGTAACTGGGTGATTATAAAGGAGCTCTACAGGTGTCTCCAAAGGTACATGTTGGGTTGGCGTATTTCGAGATTAGGATTTGTCACTCCGATTGTCGGAGAGGTATCTCTGGGCCCTCTCGGTAATGCACATCATTTAAGCCTTGCAAGCACTGCAACCAATGAGTTAGTTGCGGGATGATGTATTACAGAACGAGTAAAGAGACTTGTCAGTAACGAGATTGAACTAGGTATTTGGAATACCGACGATCGAATCTCGGGCAAGTAACATACCGATGACAAAGGGAACAACGTATGTTGTTATGCGGCCTGACCGATAAAGATCTTCATAGAATATGTAGGAGCCAATATGAGCATCCAGGTTCCGCTATTGGTTATTGACCGGAGATATGTCTCGGTCATGTCTACATTGTTCTCGAACCCGTAGGGTCCGCACGCTTAAGGTTACGATGACAGTTATATTATGAGTTTATACATTTTGATGTACCGAAGTTTGTTCGGAGTCCCGGATGTGATCACGGACATGACGAGGAGTCTCGAAATGGTCGAGACATAAAGATTGATATATTGGAAGCCTATGTTTGGATACGGGAAGTGTTCCCGGTGAAATCGGGATTTTACCGGAGTACCGGGAGGTTACCGGAACCCCTCGGGAGCTAAATGGGCCATGATGGGCCTTAGTGGAAAAGAGAAGAGGCAGCCCTACATGGGCCGCGCGCCCCTCCCCTCCCTTGGTCCGAATAGGACAAGGAGAGGGGGCCGGCCCCTCTCTCTCTTTTCCCCCCTCCGCGAATCCTATTCCAACTAGGATTGGGGGGGGGAATCCTACTCCCAGAGGGAGTAGGACTCTCCTGGCGCACCCTCCTTGGCCAGCCGCCTCCCCCCCCTTAGTCCTTTATATACGGAGGCAGGGGCACCCCGGAGATACACAAGTTGATCCACGTGATCTATTCCTTAGCCGTGTGCGGCGCCCCAGCCACCATAGTCCTCGATAATATTGTAGCGGTGCTTAGGCGAAGCCCTGCAGCAGTAGTACGTCAAGATCGTCACCACGCCGTCATGCTGACGGAACTCTTCCCCGACACTTTGCTGGATCGGAGTCCGGGGATCATCATTGAGCTGAACGTGTGCTAGAACTCGGAGGTGTCATAGTTTCGGTGCTTGATCGATCGGATCGTGAAGACGTACGACTACATCAACCAAACGCTTCCGTTGTCGATCTACTAGGTATGTAGATCATACTCCCCCTCTCGTTGCTATGCATCACCATGATCTTGCGTGTGCGTAGGAAATTTTTTGAAATTACTACGAAACCCAACATCAACCGCGTGTGTAACCGTGATGGTCTCTTTCCGGCGGAGTCCGGGAAGTGAACACGATGTTGGAGTTATGCTTGACGTAGGTTGTTTAGGATCACTTCTTGATCATACTTTCTCGATCGTGCTTTGCCTTCTCTTCTCACTCTCATTTGCGTATGTTAGCCACCATATATGCTAGTCGCTTGCTGCAGCTCCACCTCATACCTTTACCTTACCCATAAGCTTAAATAGTCTTGATCGCGAGGGTGCGAGATTGCTGAGTCCCCGTGGCTCACAGATACTTCCAAAACCAGTTTGCAGGTGCCGATGAGTCCGTGTAGATGACGCAACCAAGCTCAGGAGGAGCTCGAGGAAGACCTTGTCCTTCGTGTTGTTCCGTTCTAGTTGATCAGTAGTGGAGCCCAGTTGGGGTCGATCGGGGACCTTTATCGCTTTTGGGGTTCTTCTTTTATTTTGGTTCCGTAGTCGGACCTTGAGTGTATTTGGATGATGTAATGCTTTATTCATGTAATTGTGTGAAGTGGCGAGTGTAAGCCAACTATGTATCTCTTTCCCTTATGTATTACATGGGTTGTCTGAAGATTACCTCACTTGCGACATTGCTTTCAATGCGACTATGCCTCTAAGTCGTGCTTTGACACGTGGGAGATATAGTCGCATCGAGGGTGTTACAAGGCAGCACGACCGGTGCTGCTTTGGGCGGCTGGAGCAAGAAGACCAGAGGTTGAAGAAGCACTACGGCCGTTGGATGGACATCGTACGGTCAATCGAGCTGGAATCGTGCATATTGACTAAGTTGACAAAGCCCTTCGTCCCCGTCAACTTAGTAGGCCCACTATACTGGGTCCCAGCTAGCATGGGGAGTATTCATTTTTTCGTGCGTAATAAGGAGGCTCTTCCTTGCGTGCGAAGATATAGCTGGTGGGTCCGAGCTGTCAGCGGCGGTAACGTTTTTTCGCGAAATACAAAGGCCATTTCGATGGGTCCCAGATGTCAGGTGGAGGAAATCATTATTTTGCACGTAATAAGGAGGCATTTCCTTGCGTGCGGCCGTGGACCCAGCTGTCAGCCTCTCCACGTACAGTCCACTTCAGATGCATGTCGGTTGTTGATCACGCTGACCACGCCACGCCGGGAGCACCAGGACGGTGGACGATGGCGAGGCCTAGGAAGGGAACGACACGGAGGCAAGGAAGACTCGGCCGTTGTTTTTGTTTCCCACGCGGAGGGGAGTACCACTGTACGAGGGTTTACTGGTTCGTCTGCCATCGCTGGAGAATAACAGCAGGTGTGGGTCAGTAGAGGGATGGCTAGGACAGCGATGGGAGTATGGTGGGGCGGTGAGGCCTGCGCGGCAGCACAGCCGGCCGCGGGGAGGAGGGAGCAGGCAGTCCCGCCGGCGCTTGTTTGAGCGGCTGGAGCAGGAAGAGCAGAGATTGAAGAAGCACGACGGCCGTTGGATGGAAAACAGCATACATCCATCTGCCATTATACAGGCTATCTGTGGAAAGCCTCAAATCTGTGGAAAACAGCATACATCCCATCTGCCATTATTTCAAATAATTTACAGCCCATTTGCTAATTCTTACGGGGCTTTTGGAGCCCATATTCTTTATGTTAGCATTACAGCCCATATTGTGGCCACGGTTAAAAAATTTGCATATGTCGGTGCGGTCTGAACTGTTTTTAATCCCGAAATTTTGAGTCACATTCAGACTGATTTTAAAAATAAATGCATATATCAATATAAAATCCAATAAATTGTCCATGCATAAAAATCAATGCAATTTAAAATCTCGAAATGAAAAAAAGATATTTGAAAATAATTGCCGGTTTGATGTGTTTTAAAAATGTACAGCCCATTTCTCATTACTGATAGGCCATTTTCTCGGCCAGCCGAATGAAGCTATCCTCGTCTTGAAAGATTTGCCGCCAGCAGGCCTGATAAAGCGACTTACTTGACAAATCACAAAAGAACTGGGCTAGCCATTTTCAGAAAGAAAAAAAAACTACTGGGCTGGTCTATGGTAAACATAAAAGAAAAGGCTGTCTAGACAGTCCAGAGTGTCCCGCACAGCCCAGTTGACACCCTGCTTCCGTCTCAAAAATAAATTAGATAAATGCCACTCCAATTATGGTGATTCATAAAAATGCCACTGCAATTTCCAAACTTTGCAAAATGCCACTGCAATTTTTGCAAACTTTGAAAAACGCCACTGCAGTTTGCAAACTTTGAAAAACGCCACTCCAGACTTCGAAAAATGCCACTAGAAATGGCATTTTTCAAAGTTTGGAAATTGCAGTGGCATTTCTCGGATACACCAGATTTGGAGTGGCATTTATCAAATTAACCCAAAACAAAAAGAACTGGGCGAGCTGCTGGGTCCCTGGTGTCAGCCGCTCGTTGTGCAATTCTCTCGTTTATTGACTATGTTGACAATGGCATGGGACCCAGATGTCAGAAATCCACTAGGAGGAGCCATTTTTTATTGGCTTGAAATAAGGAGGCACTTGCTTGCGTACTGCCATGACCTTGGCGGGTCCCTGCTGTCAGCCTCTCCACATACATTACCAGTTAGTTGTGCTTGAAAACTGATCGGCACGCCATTAAAAAATAAAGGTCGATAACTAATGCGGCACCTCGGGCCAACGCGGCCAGATCGCATTTTACATGAGAAATTACACACCATGTTTCGTTGACATGTGGTCCCGTTCCAACATATCAGTGAGACGACGGCGAGTAGTAGGAGTATTTCCGAACGGACGTGTAGGCCGGGGCGCCTCTTCGTGAACCGTGGCAAACTCGCAACTGTCCACCGACTCTTCGCCTTCCCCTATCGATTTGGAACTGCTGTCGCACGCTCTTCCTCTCCCTCCTCCATTTTCCTTCAGCCCTTCACCCTTTCTTCTGCCATTGTTCGATCGTCTTCTCCATGGAGGGAACAGGCCGGAAACGACCCCGTTATTCTTGCCCCAATCTGAAAGATGACGTGCTGGAGGAACTCATTGATCGGTGCAACGTCATCACCTCGGCTAGCATGGCAGGTTCGTTCAAGCCCATTCTCGACTCAACTAATAACATCATTACAAAGAACCCAAGAGTCAAGGAGCGGTTTGATCTCCCCTATCTTCTTCGTCGTGACCCTGATGACTGGCGCCGGCATGACGGAGGCCTCGCCCTGTGCCAGTTGATGCCGCTTGATAATGATACGTATGATGTTAAGATGCCATCGCTCGAGGGCAAGGCTTGGGCGAGCGCAAATGGAGATTGGGTTGTTTACATTGGGTCCAACTGCGAGTGGGAACTTGTGAATGTGTACACTCGTCACCGGGTTCCACTTCCAAAAATCTCAGCACACTGCCCAGAGGTTGAGCACACCGGTAATGTACGCACGTTCAAATACGATCATGGTGACTGTCTTGAACGGAAGATAGCAATTTGTCGAGTTCCCAACCGCTCTTGGAATTACAACAACTATCAAGTTGTTGCTATCTTCGACAAGCTTGTTGCCGTCCTTCATGGTTCGACTCGATGGATATTGCTCAAAAATCAGTTTCTGTACACGGATGAGTACTGTGATGCAATTCAATACGAGGGCCTTGTGTTTGCTGCCACCACTCGTGGCACTGTTTTTGCATGGCATCCTAGTAGTTTCGGTACGTTTGTCTTCCACCGTAATTATAATTGTTTCATCCACATGCATGCGGGTTAGCAAGTTTCCCTTTACTAATTAACCTTCTTCGTGTGTTTCCAAGGTCCTGTGAACATCCCACCACCTATACTTGAAAAAATTTATAACCAAGGGGGAGACGACGATGGTGATGATCACGAGCATGAGGACGAGCAGTACTCTGTGGCACTTGGCAACTAATTCCGATGGATCACCTCTTCTTGTGTGTATACAGCCCACTGATGATGTTACTGCTAAGGAAGCAGGTGTCTCCCATGGTCGCACTCTCCGGACCTATTCGAACACCCGTTGCATGGTATTCGGGATGGATACTAGTGTGCTAGCGCCAACTCCTTCTCCCTGGCATAGAATTGATAGTCTTGGAGAAAACTCGCTCTTCCTTGGACAAAACTATCCGATGATGGTGAAAGGCGATCCAACTGCTGTTGACACATTTATGAGAAGCAACTGTGTCTATACCTCGGACATTTGGGTGGTTCCCTACCCTCGTACTGATATAGTAGGCCGCTTCAGCCTGGATGATCGGTCCTACGTTGGTCTCCAGATCGACAACAGATGACCCGTCCCAGAGAATCACTTGTGGTTCAAAGCAAGCGTTTCCAAAGCCGCGGAATGGTTGAGTTGAAGTTCATTTCATGGCTTATTATTTGTTGTGTGGTGAAAACTTTAGTATTTATAATGTATCCTCATTGTCGATGTGGGTTGATGACCTGTTGTATGTAATAAAATGATATGCCTGTGATAAACTTACTAAATTTATGAATGGCTTTCGAGTCGCTTCTCTAAATTTGTACTAGCTTCACATGCTTCGCGCGTCGGGCAGGTGCTTTTACTGTACCCATATGTTAATGTGTTCGTTGTACGTAACCAGCACCTCGAATCCTCGATACTAGTATACTATATACTAGTAGGAGTAAGTAGTAGGAGTAGTAGGGTGGCATGGGCCAGAACAAGCATTCACGTCCAGGAGTACGGCACACACCACCACCACGACATCCATGTGACACCATATTATTTCTTGGAGTCCGTGCTAGAGCAATCTCTTCAACCTCGTCGTTTCTCTAACTTCAGCCATCGCACGGCGGGCGATGTGGGGGTTTGCCGATAGTCGGTTTCCTTAACTGCGGTCCCGCTTGTAAGGCCAACTCCAACGCACGACCCCAAATGGACCTCCTTTTGCATGAACTCCAACGATAATTTTGACTAGAAAAGCAAGACCAAAGAAAACAAGAACCACAAGAATACATTTTACTACTCCTGTAAGTTGGATTAGTGCCTTCTCGATGCATTCATTGTTGATCTGCGGAGGCTCGATCTTGCGTGCTTCTTTCTTCTTCGAGTGTAAAGAAGTGGACGTTGCTTCCTCGCATCTAGTCTCATGTCTAGCCTCTATTCTAGTAGGAGTATCAACAAGTGCACTAATCTCATACGATAGCAGAACCGAAGATTTGGTCGGGTTCTTCCTCCTTTTGCTGACACGTGGGACATCCAGCATCCAGGTCGTGTCATGAAAGAAAATATAGTGGTAGTTGAAGCCACGAGATGTGCATCTTGGGTTAAACTGTAAATAGAATCTTACTACTCTTGAGTAACTCCAAAGGCGGCCACCGAAGATCTTTATTGGATTTGTTTTTCATCACCAGCATGTCGAGGTGAAAGATGTGCAGGTTCAGTGAGTCCTCTTGCGTTTTCACTGACATGTGGGGCCGCATGTGAGCAAACAGATGATGGGCTCCGCGCATCCGCTGGCTGGCTGAGAAGAGA
This sequence comes from Triticum urartu, assembly GCF_056163025.1. Lineage (NCBI taxonomy): Eukaryota > Viridiplantae > Streptophyta > Magnoliopsida > Poales > Poaceae > Triticum > Triticum urartu. Next base: position 146,506,533 of record NC_141873.1, on the reverse strand, counting down.
GATAGAGGAGGGCTGAGCACGGACTACAAGAAATTTGTTCTGCGTACCTCGATATAGTGGGGTGGCATGGGCCATAACTCAGTAGCATTCATGTCTACCAGTACGGCACACGCCACCCACACGAGTCCCATCTGACACCAATTTTCTTGGAGTTCGTGCTATAGCCATCTCTTCTCCCTCCTGTTTTCTCAGCCATCCGACAAGATAATTACTATAGTATTATATACTACTACATGGATTTGACAGAAAGATAAAAATACATACGAATCCATCAACGTTCAACGACATCCTCACGCCCTAGTGTGCCGGGTCACCAACCGACATGTGAGGAGCAGCGGCGTTGGCGGCGAGCTCAACGTGCTTCTGAACAGTGCCGTCCAAGGTTGCCCTGCGCTCCAAGAAGGCCAGCGTCCTATCGTCCTCCTCTTGCATGTACTAGTCCTTGTGGATGATTTGCGCGTAGACGTGGGTGATTATGTCGATGGTGTCTTGCTATGCCAGGCGCAGCGCAGCGAGCGCGACCTCGAGGTGGACATTCTCCGGCGCGACGGCGGGCAGTCGTAGGGCCACCGGTGCGTCGAAGAGGTTGTTACCATAGTGGCCACTGAGGGTGGCGGGCATCGCAGAGCCTGGGCGCGTCGGCTGGAGGCTTACGTCAAAGTCGTCCGCAAGCTTCCTGACGACAGTGAACTTGTCGAGGAAACCGACAAGGACCTCGTCGAACAAGGAGACGAAGCTGTCGTCCAAGCGGCCCCTCGCCCTAGTGGCCTCAAGCAATACTACCTGGAGACGTTCCTCGGTGCCGGTGGACGTGGTAGTATTCCTAAATCCAGACGATGGTGCTACTAGTACTAGTAGTAGTACTACCAATGTAGTAGTAGGAGTACTAGCACTGTACTACCCGTTGGTCAAATTATTACGTGTTGCTCCTCACAGTGAAGTGACAAGACCCTTCTCCAGAGATGACACCTGAGTATAGGCGCCGTGTTCGGCATACCATAGTCAGCCTCACCGTCTGCAGTCACTATCATCATGGCTATAGAGCTAGCCTGCTTACAACTAGCCATGTTCCACATAATTTCCCGTGCGTAGATGCCCGTGCATTGCACGGAACACCAAGATTGGGGGTGGACGGCTCTGGCAGCGGCCATCGCGCCAGATTTTTCCACAGCCTTCTACTCCTAGATTGTGAGAGACAAGGAGTTGTTTGTAAATAGGGAACAAGTGCGGACATCTTTTTTGCAAAAATGGAGAAGCTTGGTTTGTATGCGTCAGATCTAGATCCGATGACTATTGGTGAAAGATGGGAGGCATAACATCATCACCAACTCAGGACCTGTTTGATTCGCAGGATTTTGAAAACGCAGGAATAGGACACGGCAATATTACAAGTTTCAAACTGATATTACAAATGTTAGGAGTAATGTTGCACCTACGAAGAGGATGGGGAACGTAGCAGAAATTCAAAATTTTCCTACGTGTCACCAAGATCTATCTATGGAGAAACCAGCAACGAGGGAGGAGTGGATCTACATACCCTTGTAGATCACGCGCGGAAGTGTTTAAGAGAACGGGGTTGATGGAGTCGTACTCGTCGTGATCCAAATCACCGATGATCCTAGCACCGAACGGACGGCACCTCCGCGTTCAACACACATACGGTCAGCGTAACGTCTCCTTCTTCTTGATCCAGCAAGGGGGAAGGAGAGGTTGAGGAAGATGGCTCCAACAGCAGCACGACGGCGTGGTGGTGGTGGAGCTGCAGTACTCCGGCAGGGCTTCGCCAAGCACTATGGAGGAAGAGGATGTGTTGGAGAGGGAGAGCGAGGCACCAAAGGCATAGGTTGAGAGGCCCTCCTTTCCCCACTATATATAGGGAGTCCAAGGGGGGGGGGGCGCCGGCCCTAGGAGATCCAATCTCCTAGGGGGCGGCGGCCAAGGGAGGAGTCCCTCCTCCCCAAGGCACCTAGGGGTGCCTTCCCCTTCTGGGACTCTTCCCTTCTTGAACCCTAGGCGCATGGGCCTCTTGGGGCTGGTGCCCTTGGCACATATAGGCCAAGGCGCACCCCCTACAGCCCATGTGGCCCCACCCGGTGGACCCCCGGGACCCTTCCGGTGGTCCCGGTACAATACCGGTGACCCCGAAACTTGTCCCGACGGCCGAAATAGCACTTCCTATATATAATTCTTTACCTCCGAACCATTCCGGAACTCCTCGTGACATCCGGGATCTCATCCGAGACTCCGAACAACATTTGGGTTACCGCATATACATATCCCTACAACCCTAGCATCACCGAACCTTAAGTGTGCAGACCCTACGGGTTCGGGAGACATGCAGACATGACCGAGAAGACTCTCCGGTCAATAACCAACAACGGGATCTGGATACCCATGTTGGCTCCCACTTGTTCCATGATGATCTCATCGGATGAACCACGATGTCGAGGATTCAATCAATCCCGTATACAATTCCCTTTGTCTAGCGGTACGATACTTGCCCGAGATTCGATCGTCGGTATCCCGATACCTTGTTCAATCTCGTTACCGGCAAGTCTCTTTACTCGTTCCGTAACACATCATCCCGTGATCAACTCCTTGATCACATTGTGCACATTATGATGATGTCCTACCGAGTGGGCCCAGAGATACCACTCCGTCACACGGAGTGACAAATCCCAGTCTCGATTCGTGCCAACCCAACAGACACTTTCGGAGATACCTGTAGTGTACCTTTATAGCCACCCAGTTACGTTGTGACGTTTGGCACACCCAAAGTATTCCTACGGTATCCGGGAGTTGCACAATCTCATGGTCTAAGGAAATGATACTTGACATTAGAAAAGCTTTAGTGAACGAACTACATGATCTTTGTGCTAGGCTTAGGATTGGGTCTTTGTCCATCACATCATTCTCCTAATGATGTGATCCCGTTATCAATGACATCCAATGTCCATGGTCAGGAAACCGTAACCATCTATCAACGAGCTAGTCAACTAGAGGCTTACTAGGGACATGGTGTTGTCTATGTATCCACAAATGTATCTGAGTTTCCTAACAATACAATTCTAGCATGGATAATAAACGATTATCATGAACAAGGAAATATAATAATAACTAATTTATTATTGCCTCTAGGGCATATTTCCAACAGTCTCCCACTTGCACTAGAGTCAATAATCCAGTTCACATCGATATGTGATTAACACTAAAGGTCACATCCCCATGTGACTAACACCCAAAGAGTTTACTAGAGTCAACAATCTAGTTCACATTACCATGTGATTAACACTCGATGAGTTCTGGGTTTGATCATGTTATGCTTGTGAGAGATGTTATAGTCAACGGGTCTGAATCTTTCAGATCCGTATGTACTTCGCAAATTTCTATGTCGTCTTGTAGATGCAACTACTACGCTACATTTGGAGCTATTCCAAATAACTGTTCTACTATACGAATCCAGTTTACTACTCAGAATAATCTGGATTAGTGTCAAAGTTTGCATCGGCGTAACCCTTTACGACGAACTCTTTTACCACCTCCATAATCGAGAAAATTCCTTAGTCCACTAGTTACTAAGGATAACTTTGACCGCTGTCTTGTGATCCATTCTTGGATCACTCTTGTACCCCTTGACTGACTCATGGAAAGGCACATTTCAGGTGCGGTACATAGCATAGCATACTGTAGGGCCTATGTCTTAAGCATAGGGGACGACCTTCGTCCTTTCTCTCTATTCTGCCGTGGTCGAGCTTTAAGTCTTAACTTCATACCTTATAACTCAGGCAAGAACTCCTTCTTAGACTGATCCATCTTGAACACCTTCAAGATCATGTCAAGGTATGTGCTCATTTGAAAGTACCATTAAGCGTTTTGATCTATCCTTATAGATCTTGATGCTCAATGTTCAAGTAGCTTAATCCAGGCTTTCCATTGAAAAACACTTTCCAAATAACCCTATATGATTTCCAGAAATTCTACATCATTTCTGATCCATAATATGTCAACAACATATACTCATCAGAAATTCTATAGTGCTCCCACTCACTTCTTTGGAAATACAAGTTTCTCATAAACTTTGTATACACCCAAAACTTTGATCATCTTATCAAAGCATACATTCCAACTCCGAGATGCTTACTCCAGTCCTTAGAAGGATTGCTGGAGCTTTGCATACTTATTAGCATCTTTCAGGATTAACAAAACCTTCCGGTTGTATCACATACAACCTTTCCTCAAGAAAATCATCGAGGAAACAATGTTTTGACATCCTACCTGCAAGATTTCATAAATAATGTAGTAATCGCTAATATAATTCCAACAGACTCTTAGCATCGCTACGAGTGAGAAAGTCTCATCATAGTCAACTCCTTGAACTTGTCGGAAAAAACTTAACGACAAGTCGAGCTTTCTTAATGGTGATACCTACCATCATTGTCCGTCTTCCTTTTAAAATCCATATGTACCTAACAGCCTTACGACCATCAAGTAGTTCTCCCAAAGTCTACACTTTGTTTTCATATATGGATCCTCTCTCGGATTATATGGCCTCGAGCCATTTTGGAATCCAGGCCCACCATCGCTTCTCATAGCTCGTAGGTTCATTGTTGTCTAGCAACATGACTTCCAAGACAGGATTACGTACTACTCTGAAGAAGTACGCATCCTTTTCATCCCACGAGGTTTGGTAGTGACTTGATCTGAAGTTTCATGATCACTATCATAAGCTTCCACTTCAATTGGTGTAGGTGCCACAGGAACAACTCCCTGTGCCCTGCCACACGTTAGTTGAAGAGATGGTTCAATAACCTCATCAAGTCTCCACCATCCTCCCACTCAATTCTTTCGAGAGAAACTTTTCCTCGAGAAAGGACCCGATTCCAGAAACAATCCCTTATTGCTTTCGGATCTGAGACAGGAGGTATACCCAACTGTTTTGGGTGTCCTATGAAGATGCATTTATCCGCTTTGGGTTCGAGCTTATCAGCCTGAAACTTTTTCACATAAGCGTCGCAGCCCCAAACTTTTAAGAAATGACAGCTTAGGTTTCCCTAAACCATAGTTCATACGGTGTCATCTCATCGGAATTACATGGTGCCCCTTTTAAAGTGAATGTGGTTGTCTCTAATGCCTAACCCACAAACCATTGTGGTAATTCGATAAGAGACATCATGGTATGCATCATATCCAATAGGGTGCAGTTATGATGTTCGGACACACATCACACTATGGTGTTCCAGGCTGTATTAGTTGTGAAACAATTTCCACAATGTCTTAATTCTGTGCCAGACTCGTAATTCAGATATTCATCTCTATGATCATATCATAGATATTTTATCCTCTTGTCATGACGATCTTTCAACTTCACCCTGAAATTACTTGAACCTTTCAATAATTCAGACTCGTGATTCATCAAGTAAATATACTCAATATCTACTCAAATCATCTGTGAAGTAAGAACATAACGATATCCACTACACGCCTCAGCACTCATTGGACTGCACACATCAAAATGTATTACTTCCAACAAGTTGCTTTCTAGTTCCATTTTACTGAAAACGAGGCTTTCAGTCATCTTGCCCATGTGGTATGATTTGCATGTCTCAAGTGATTCAAAATCAAGTGAGTCCAAACGGTCCATTTGCATGGAGTTTCTTCATGCATATACACCAATAGACATGGTTCGCATGCCTCAAACTTTTCAAAAACGAGTGAGCCCAAAGATCCATCAACATGGAGCTTCTTCATGCGTTTTATATCGATATGACTTACGTGGCAGTGCCATAAGTAGGTGGTTCTATCATTACTATCTTATATCTTTTGGCATGAACATGTGTATCACTACGATCGAGATTCGATAAACCATTCATTTTAGGTGCAAGACCATTGAAGGTATTATTCAAATAAATGGAGTAACCATTATTCTCCTTAAATGAATAACCGTATTGCGATAGACATAATCCAATCATGTCTATGCTCAACGCAAACACCAATCTCGATGGTAGAGGGAGCGTGCGATGTTTGATCACATCAAGCTTGGAAAAACTTCCAACACATATTGCCAGCTCACCTTTAGCTAGTCTCCATTTACTCCGTAGCCTTTTGTTTCGAGTTACTAACACTTAGCAACCGAACCAGTATCTAATACCCTGGTGCTACTAGGAGTACTAGTAAAGTACACATCAACACAATGTATATCCAATATACTTCTATCGACCTTGCCAGCCTTCTCATCTACCAAGTATCTAGGGTAATTCTGCTCCAGTGGCTGTTCCCCTTATTACAGAAGCACTTAGTCTCGGGTTTGGGCTCAACCTTGGGTTTCTTCACTAGAGCAGCAGCTGATTTGCCGTTTCATGAAGTTTCCCTTCTTGCCCTTGCCCTTCTTGAAACTAGTGGTTTCACCAACCATCAACAATTGATGCTCCTTCTTGATTTCTACTTTCGCGGTGTCAAACATCGCGAGTTGCTCAAGGATCATCATGTCTATCCCTGATATGTTATAGTTCATCATGAAGCTCTAATAGCTTGGTGGTAATGACTTCGGAGAACCATCACTGTCTCATTTGGAAGATCAACTCCCACTCGATTCAAATGATTGTTGTACTCAGACAATCTGAGCACAAGCTCAACAATTGAGCTTTTCTCCCTTAGTTTGCAGGCTAAGAAAATCGTCGGAGGTCTTATACCTCTTGACGTGGGCACGAGCCTGAAATCCCAATTTCAGCCCTCGAAACATCTCATATGTTTCGCGACATTTCAAAACCGTCTTCGGTGCCTCAACTCTAAACCGTTTAACTGAACTATCACATAGTTATCAAAATGTGTATGTCAGATGTTCGCAATATCCACAGACAACATTCGAGGTTCAGCACACTGAGCGGTGCATTAAGGACATAAGCCTTCTATGAAGCAATGAGGACAATCCTCAGTTTACGGACCTAGTCCGCATAATTGCTACTATCAACTTTCAACTAAAATTTCTCTAGGAACATATCTAAACAGTAGAACTAAAGCGCGAGCTACGACATAATTTGCGAAGACCTTTTGACTATGTTCAGGATAATTAAGTTCATCTTATGAACTCCCACTCAGATAGACATCCCTCTAGTCATCTAAGTGATTACATGATCCGAGTCAACTAGGCCGTGTCCGATCATCACATGAGATGGACTAGTCAACATCGGTGAACATCTTCATGTTGATCGTATCTTCTATACGACTCATGTTCGACCTTTCGGTCTCTTGTGTTCCGAGGCCATGTCTGTACATGCTAGGCTCGTCAAGTCAACCTAAGTGTTTCGCGTGTGTAAATCTGTCTTACACCCGTTGTATGTGAACGTTAGAATCTAACACCCGATCATCATGTGGTGCTTCGAAACAACGAACTGTCGCAATGGTGCACAGTTAGGGGGAACACTTTCTTGAAATTATTATGAGGGATCATCTTATTTACTACCGTCGTTCTAAGTAAACAAGATGTATAAACATGATAAACATCACATGCAATCAAATAGTGACATGATATGGCCAATATCATATTGCTCCTTTTGATCTTCATCTTCGGGGCTCCATGATCATCATCGTCACCGGCATGACACCATGATCTCCATCATCATGATCTCTATCATCGTGTATTCATGAAGTTGTCTCGTCAACTATTACTTCTACTACTACAGCTAATGGTTAGCAATAAAGTAAAGTAATTACATGACGTTTATGTTGACACGCAGGTCATAAATAAATTAAGACAACTCCTATGGCTCCTGCCGGTTGTCATACTCATCGACATGCAAGTCGTGATTCCTATTACAAGAACATGATCAATCTCATACATCACATATATCATTCATCACATCCTTTTGGCCATATCACATCACATAGCATACCCTGCAAAAACAAGTCAGCCGTCCTCTAATTGTTGTTTGCATGTTTTACGTGGCTGCTATGGGTTTCTAGCAAGAACGTTTCTTACCTACGCAAAGACCACAACGTGATATGACAATTGCTATTTACCCTTCATAAGGACCCTTTTCATCGAATCCGATCCGACTAAAGTGGGAGAGACAGACACCCGCCAGCCACCTTATGCAACTAGTGCATGTCAGTCGGTGGAACCGGTCTCACGTAAGCGTACGTGTAAGGTTGGTCCGGGCCGCTTCATCCCACAATGCCGCCGAATCAAGATTGGACTAGTAACGGTAAGCATATTGAACAAAATCAACGCCCACAACTACTTTGTGTTCTACTCGTGCATAGAAACTACGCATAGACCTAGCTCATGATGCCACTGATGGGGAACGTAGCAGAAATTCAAAATTTTCCTACGTGTCACCAAGATCTATCTATGGAGAAACCAGCAACGAGGGAGGAGTGGATCTACATACCCTTGTAGATCGCGCGCGGAAGCGTTCAAGAGAACGGGGTTGATGGAGTCATACTCGTCGTGATCCAAATCACCGATGATCCTAGCGCCGAACGGACGGCACCTCCGCGTTCAACACACGTACGGTCAGCGTAACGTCTCCTTCTTCTTGATCCAGCAAGGGGGAAGGAGAGGTTGAGGAAGATGGCTCCGACAGCAGCACGACGGCGTGGTGGTGGTGGAGCTGCAGTACTCCGGCAGGGCTTCGCCAAGCACTATGGAGGAGGAGGATGTGTTGGAGAGGGAGAGGGAGGCACCAAAGGCATAGGTTGAGAGGCCCTCCTTTCCCCACTATATATAGGGAGTCCAAGGGGGGGCGCCGGCCCTAGGAGATCCAATCTCCTAGGGGGGCGGCGGCCAAGGGAGGAGTCCCTCCTCCCCAAGGCACCTAGGGGTGCCTTCCCCTTCTGGGACTCTTCCCTTCTTGAACCCTAGGCGCATGGGCCTCTTGGGGCCGGTGCCCTTGGCCCATATAGGCCAAGGCGCACCCCCTACAGCCCATGTGGCTCCCCGAGGCAGGTGGCCCCACCCGGTGGACCCCCAGGACCCTTCCGGTGGTCCCGGTACAATACCGGTGACCCCGAAACTTGTCCCGACGGCCGAAATAGCACTTCCTATATATAATTCTTTACCTCTGGACCATTCCGGAACTCCTCATGATGTCCGGGATCTCATCCGGGACTCTGAAAAACATTCGGGTTACTGCATATACATATCCCTACAACCCTAGCGTCACCGAACCTTAAGTGTGTAGACCCTACGGGTTCGGGAGACATGCAGACATGACCGAGAAGACTCTCCGGTCAATAACCAACAGCGGGATCTGGATACCCATGTTGGCTCCCACATGTTCCACGATGATCTCATCGGATGAACCACGATGTCGAGGATTCAATCAATCCCGTATACAATTCCCTTTGTCTAGCGATACGGTACCTGCCCGAGATTCGATCGTCGGTATCCCGATACCTTGTTCAATCTCGTTACCGACAAGTCTCTTTACTCGTTCCGTAACACATCATCCCGTGATCAACTCCTTGATCACATTGTGCACATTATGATGATGTCCTACCGAGTGGGCCCAGAGATACCTCTCCGTCACACGGAGTGACAAATCCCAGTCTCAATTCGTGCCAACCCAACAGACACTTTCAGAGATACCTGTAGTGTACCTTTATAGCCACCCAGTTACGTTGTGACGTTTGGCACACCCAAAGTATTCCTACGGTATCTGGGAGTTGCACAATCTCATGGTCTAAGGAAATGATACTTGACATTAGAAAAGCTTTAGCGAACGAACTACATGATCTTTGTGCTAGGCTTAGGATTGGGTCTTTGTCCATCACATCATTCTCCTAATGATGTGATCCCGTTATCAATGACATCCAATGTCCATGGTCAGGAAACCGTAACCATCTATTGATCAACGAGCTAGTCAACTAGAGGCTTACTAGGGACATGGTGTTGTCTATGTATCCACACATGTATCTGAGTTTCCTATCAATACAATTCTAGCATGGATAATAAACGATTATCATGAACAAGGAAATATAATAATAACTAATTTATTATTGCCTCTAGGGCATATTTCCAACAGGAATTACTAGGAAGTTTACGTAAGAACTTTCATTACTTTAGGTGGATGCAACATTGTCGTACAAACTAAAATCCACCGCCCTGACAAGTCACTAATGGGCAAATAAGTTTTCGAGTCTCTGGCCACTTGATGTTTCAAAAACGAATTCAGCTTCTACGGAGAAATGAGCTCCACCATGTACCCGCGCGGGTGTGGCTGGGCACGAAGCGTGAGTACGTGCACGGTGCACCTATTCTCTTGTATACATACACCACCTACGTGGGGTTGTGTGAGAGAGATACAAACCTAGAGAGATATAGTGTGTGGGTTCTTGAGAGTTTTTTTGTGGGTGGGGGGGTCAATCAAAAAATTTAACATATGCAATGTGTGTGAAATAGAGTCCTGGATATAACATATATATAGAGGGGGCGATCCACGAGAAGAGAGTGGAGGTATCATCGGCTTGAGGTGTCCATAGAATCGAAGAGAGGGATGATGTGTGTGTGTGCGCGCGCACGCGATCGATAAAGAGTGCCATCGAATTTATGTGTGCCCACGTCAAAGATATAGAGTGGCTGGACTACTGGAACGTGAGATGGGACATGTGCAGTTTGTCTCTATGGTATGGATACCAACCTGTTGGGTTTCATAGTAATTTCAAAAAAATTCCTACGCACACGCAAGATCATGGTGATGCATAGCAATGAGAGGGGGAGTATGATCTACATACCTAGTAGATCGACAACGGAAGCGTTTGGTTGATGTAGTCGTACGTCTTCACGATCCGACCGATCAAGCACTGAAACTACGGCACCTCCGAGTTCTAGCACATGTTCAGCTTGATGACGATCCCCGGACTCCGATCCAACAAAGTGTCGGGGAAGAGTTCCGTCAGCACGACGGCGTGGTGACGATCTTGACGTACTACTGCTGCAGGGCTTCGCCTAAGCACCGCTTCAATATTATCGAGGACTATGGTGGCTGGGGGCGCCGCACACGGCTAAGGAATAGATCACGTGGATCAACTTGTGTATCTCTGGGGTGCCCCTGCCTCCGTATATAAAGGACTAAAGGGGGGGCGGCCGGCCAAGGAGGGCGCGCCAGGAGAGTCCTACTCCCTCTGGGAGTAGGATTCCCCCCCCCAATCCTAGTTGGAATAGGATTCGCGGAGGGGGGAAAAGAGATAGAGGGGCCGGCCCCCTCTCCTTGTCCTATTCGGACCAAGGGAGGGGAGGGGCGCGCGGCCCATGTAGGGCTGCCTCTTTTCTTTTCCACTAAGGCCCATCATGGCCCATTTAGCTCCCGGGGGGTTCCGGTAACCTCCCGGTACTCCGGTAAAATCCCGATTTCACCCGGAACACTTCCGGTATCCAAACATAGGCTTCCAATATATCAATCTTTATGTCTCGACCATTTCGAGACTCCTCGTCATGTCCGTGATCATATCCGGGACTCCGAACAAACTTCGGTACATCAAAATGTATAAACTCATAATATAACTGTCATCATAACCTTAAGCGTGCGGACCCTACGGGTTCGAGAACAATGTAGACATGACCGAGACATATCTCCGGTCAATAACCAATAGCGGAACCTGGATGCTCATATTGGCTCCTACATATTCTACGAAGATCTTTATCGGTCAGACCGCATAACAACATACGTTGTTCCCTTTGTCATCGGTATGTTACTTGCCCGAGATTCGATCGTCGGTATTCCAAATACCTAGTTCAACCTCGTTACTGACAAGTCTCTTTACTCGTTATATAATACATCATCCCACAACTAACTCATTGGTTGCAGTGCTTGCAAGGCTTAAGTGATGTGCATTACCGAGAGGGCCCAGAGATACCTCTCCGACAATCGGAGTGACAAATCCTAATCTCGAAATACGCCAACCCAACATGTACCTTTGGAGACACCTGTAGAGCTCCTTTATAATCACCCAGTTACGTTGTGACGTTTGGTAGCACACAAAGTGTTCCTCTGGTAAACGGGAGTTGCATAATCTCATAGTCATAGGAACATGTATAAGTCATGAAGAAAGCAATAGCAACATACTAAACGATCGGGTGCTAAGCTAGTGGAATGGGTCATGTCAATCAGATCATTCACTTAATGATGTGATCCCGTTAATCAAATAACAACTACTTGTTTATGGTTAGGAAACATAACCATCTTTGATTAACGAGCTAGTCAAGTAGAGGCATACTAGTGACACTTTGTTTGTCTATGTATTCACACATGTATTATGTTTCCGGTTAATACAATTCTAGCATGAATAATAAACATTTATCATGATATAAGGAAATAAATAATAACTTTATTATTGCCTCTAGGGCATATTTCCTTCAGTCTCCCACTTGCACTAGAGTCAATAATCTAGATTACACAGTAATGATTCTAACACCCATGGAGCCTTGGTGCTGATCATGTTTTGCTCGTGGAAGAGGCTTAGTCAACGGGTCTGCAACATTCAGATCCGTATGTATCTTGCAAATCTCTATGTCTCCCGCCTGGACTAGATCCCAGATGGAATTGAAGCGTCTCTTGATGTGCTTGGTTCTCTTGTGAAATCTGGATTCCTTTGCCAAGGCAATTGCACCAGTATTGTCACAAAAGATTTTCATTGGACCCGATGCACCAGGTATGACACCTAGATCGGATATGAACTCCTTCATCCAGACTCCTTCATTTGCTGCTTCTGAAGCAGCTATGTGCTCTGATTCACATGTAGATCCCGCTACAACGCTTTGTTTAGAACTGCACCAACTGACAGCTCCACCGTTTAATGTAAACACGTATCCGGTTTGCGATTTAGAATCGTCCGGATCAGTGTCAAAGCTTGCATCAACGTAACCTTTTACGATGAGCTCTTTGTCACCTCCATATATGAGAAACATATCCTTAGTCCTTTTCAGGTATTTCAGGATGTTCTTGACCGCTGTCCAGTGATCCACTCCTGGATTACTTTGGTACCTCCCTGCTAGACTTATAGCAAGGCACACATCAGGTCTGGTACACAGCATTGCATACAGGATAGATCCTATGGCTGATGCATAGGGAACATCTTTCATATTCTCTCTATCTTCTGCAGTGGTCGGGCATTGAGTCTTACTCAACTTCACACCTTGTAACACAGGCAAGAACCCTTTCTTTGCTTGATCCATTTTGAACTTCTTCAAAACTTTGTCAAGGTATGTGGTTTGTGAAAGTCCAATCAAGCGTTTTGATCTATCTCTATAGATCTTAATGCCTAATATGTAAGCAGCTTCACCGAGGTCTTTCATTGAAAAACTCTTATTATAGTATCCCTTTATGCTATCCAGAAATTCTATATCATTTCCAATTAGTAATATGTCATCTACATATAATATCAGAAATGCTACAGAGCTCCCACTCACTTTCTTGTAAATACATGCTTCTCCAAAAGTCTGTATAAAACCAAATGCTTTGATCACACTATCAAAGCGTTTATTCCAACTCCGAGAGGCTTGCACCAGTCCATAAACGGATCGCTGGAGCTTGCACACTTTGTTAGCTCCCTTTGGATCGACAAAACCTTCTGGTTGCATCATATACAACTCTTCTTCCAGAAATCCATTCAGGAATGCAGTTTTGACATCCATCTGCCAAATTTCATAATCATAAAATGCGGCAATTGCTAACATGATTCGGACAGACTTAAGCATCGCTACGGGTGAGAAGGTCTCATCGTAGTCAATCCCTTGAACTTGCCGAAAACCTTTTGCGACAAGTCGAGCTTTGTAGACGGTAATATTACCGTTAGCGTCAGTCTTCTTCTTGAAGATCCATTTATTCTCAATTGCTTGCTGATCATCGGGCAAGTCAACCAAAGTCCATACTTTGTTCTCATACATGGATCCAATCTCAGATTTCATGGCTTCAAGCCACTTTGCGGAATCTGGGCTCACCATCGCTTCTTCATAGTTCGTAGGTTCATCATGATCTAGTAGCATGACTTCCAGAACGGGATTACCGTACCACTCTGGTGCGGATCTTACTCTGGTTGATCTATGAGGTTCAGTAGTATCTTGTTCTGAAGTTTCATGATCATCATCATTAGCTTCCTCACTAACTGGTGTAGGTGTCACAGAAACAGTTTTCTGTGATGCACTACTTTCCAATAAGGGAGCAGGTACAGTTACCTCGTCAAGTTCTACTTTCCTCCCACTCACTTCTTTCGAGAGAAACTCCTTCTCCAGAAAGTTTCCGAATTTAGCAACAAAAGTCTTGCCTTCGGATCTGTGATAGAAGGTGTATCCAATAGTCTCCTTTGGATATCCTATGAAGACACATTTCTTCGATTTGGGTTCAAGCTTATCAGGTTGAAGCTTTTTCACATAAGCATCGCAGCCCCAAACTTTCAGAAACGACAACTTTGGTTTCTTGCCAAACCATAGTTCATAAGGCGTCGTCTCAATGGATTTTGATGGTGCCCTATTTAACGTGAATGCGGCCGTCTCTAGAGCGTATCCCCAAAACGATAGCGGTAAATCAGTAAGAGACATCATAGATCGCACCATATCCAGTAAAGTACGATTACGACGTTCGGACACACCATTACGCTGTGGTGTTCCGGGTGGCGTGAGTTGCGAAACTATTCCACAATTTTTCAAATGTACACCAAACTCGTAACTCAAATATTCTCCTCCACGATCAGATCGTAGAAACTTTATTTTCTTGTTACGATGATTTTCAACTTCACTCTGAAATTCCTTGAACTTTTCAAACGTTTCAGACTTATGTTTCATTAAGTAGATATACCCATATCTGCTTAAATCATCTGTGAAGGTGAGAAAATAACGATATCCGCCACGAGCCTCAATATTCATCGGACCACATACATCTGTATGTATGATTTCCAACAAATCTGTTGCTCTCTCCATAGTACCGGAGAACGGCGTTTTAGTCATCTTGCCCATGAGGCACGGTTCACAAGTACCAAGTGATTCATAATCAAGTGGTTCCAAAAGTCCATCAGTATGGAGTTTCTTCATGCGCTTTACACCGATATGACCTAAACGGCAGTGCCACAAATAAGTTGCACTATCATTATCAACTCTGCATCTTTTGGCTTCAACATTATGAATATGTGTATTACTACTATCGAGATTTAACAAGAATAGACCACTCTTCAAGGGTGCATGACCATAAAAGATATTACTCATATAAATAGAACAACCATTATTCTCTGATTTAAATGAATAACCGTCTCGCATCAAACGAGATCCAGATATAATGTTCATGCTTAACGCTGGCACCAAATAACAATTATTTAGGTCTAATATTAATCCCGAAGGTAGATGTAGAGGTAGCGTGCCGACTGCGATCACATCGACTTTGGAACCGTTTCCCACGCACATCGTCACCTCGTCCTTAGCCAATCTTCGCTTAATCTGTAGTCCCTGTTTCGAGTTGCAAATATTAGCAACAGAACCAGTATCAAATACCCAGGTGCTACTGCGAGCATTAGTAAGGTACACATCAATAACATGTATATCACATATACCTTTGTTCACCTTGCCATCCTTCTTATCCGCCAAATACTTGGGGCAGTTCCGCTTCTAGTGACCAGTCTGCTTGCAATAGAAGCACTCAGTTTCAGGCTTAGGTCCAGGTTTGGGTTTCTTCTCTTGAGTAGCAACTTGCTTGCCGTTCTTTTTGAAGTTCCCCTTCTTCTTCCCTTTGCCCTTTTTCTTGAAACTAGTGGTCTTGTTGACCATCAACACTTGATGCTCCTTCTTGATTTCTACTTCCGCAGCTTTCAGCATCGCGAAGAGCTTGGGAATAGTCTTATTCATCCCTTGCATATTATAGTTCATCACGAAGCTCTTGTAGCTTGGTGGCAGTGATTGGAGAATTCTGTCAATGACGCAGTCATCTGGAAGATTAACTCCCAACTGAATCAAGTGATTATTATACCCAGACATTTTGAGTATATGCTCACTGACAGAACTGTTCTCCTCCATCTTGCAGCTATAGAACTTATTGGAGACTCCGTATCTCTCAATCCGGGCATTTGCTTGAAATATTAACTTCAACTCCTGGAACATCTCATATGCTCCATGACGTTCAAAACGTCGTTGAAGTCCCGATTCTAAGCCGTAAAGCATGGCACACTAAACTATTGAGTAGTCATCAGCTTTGCTCTGCCAGACGTTCATAACATCCAGCGTTGCTCCTGCAGCAGGCCTGGCACCCAGCGGTGCTTCCAGGACGTAATTCTTCTGTGCAGCAATGAGGATAATCCTCAAGTTACGGACCCAGTCCGTGTAATTGCTACCATCATCTTTCAACTTTGCTTTCTCAAGGAACGCATTAAAATTCAACGGAACAACAGCACGAGCCATCTATCTACAATCAAACATAAATAAGCAAGATACTAATCAGGTACTAAGTTTCATGATAAATTTAAGTTCAGTTAATTTACTTAAAGAACTCCCACTTAGATAGACATCCCTCTAATCCTCTAAGTGATTACGTGATCCAAATCAACTAAACCATGTCCGATCATCACGTGAGATGGAGTAGTTTCATTGGTGAACATCTTTATGTTGATCATATCTACTATATGATTCACGCTCGACCTTTCGGTCTCCGTGTTCCGAGGCCATATCTGTATATGCTTGGCTCGTCAAGTTTAACCTGAGTATTCCGCGTGTGCAACTGTTTTGCACCCGTTGTATTTGAACATAGAGCCTATCACACCCGATCATCACGTGGTGTCTCAGCACGAAGAACTTTCACAACGGTGCATACTCAGGGAGAACACTACTTGATAATTTAGTGAGAGATCATCTTATAATGCTACCGTCAATCAAAGCTAGATAAGGTGCATAAAAGATAAACATCACATGCAATCAATATAAGTGATATGATATGGCCATCATCATCTTGTGCTTGTGATCTCCATCTCCGAAGCACCGTCGTGATCACCATCGTCACCGGCGCGACACCCTGATCTCCATCGTAGCATCGTTGTCGTCTCGCCGAGCTTGTGCTTCCACGACTATTGCTACCGTTTAGTGATAAAGTAAAGCATTACAGCGCAATTGCATTGCATACAATAAAGCGACAACCATATGGCTCCTGCCAGTTGCCAATAACTCGGTTACAAAACATGATCATCTCATACAATAAAATTTAGCATCATGTCTTGACCATATCACATCACAACATGCCCTGCAAAAACAAGTTAGACGTCCTCTACTTTGTTGTTGCAAGTTTTTACGTGGCTGCTACGGGCTTAAGCAAGAACCAATCTTACCTACGCATCAAAACCACAACGATAGTTTGTCAAGTTGGTGCTGTTTTAACCTTCGCAAGGACCGGGCGTAGCCACACTCGATTCAACTAAAGTTGGAGAAACTGTCACCCGCAAGCCACCTATGTGCAAATCACGTCGGGAGAACCGGTCTCGCGTAAGCGTACGCGTAATGTCGGTCCGCGCCACTTCGTCCAACAATACCGCCGAACCAAAGTATGACATGCTGGTAAGCGGTATGACTTATATCGCCCACAACTCACTTGTGTTCTACTCGTGCATATAGCATCAACATATAAAACCTGGCTCTGATACCACTGTTGGGTTTCGTAGTAATTTCAAAAAAATTCCTACGCACACGCAAGATCATGGTGATGCATAGCAACGAGAGGGGCAGTATGATCTACATACCTAGTAGATCGACAACGGAAGCGTTTGGTTGATGTAGTCGTACGTCTTCACGACCCGACCGGACAAGCACCGAAACTACGGCACCTCCGAGTTCTAGCACACGTTCAGCTCGATGACGATCCCCGAACTCCGATCCAGCAAAGTGTCGGGGAAGAGTTCCGTCAGCACGACGGCGTGGTGACGATCTTGATGTACTACTGCTGCAGGGCTTCGCCTAAGCACCGCTACAATATTATCGAGGACTATGGTGGCTGGGGGCGCCGCACACGGCTAAGGAATAGATCACGTGGATCAACTTGCGCATCTCTGGGGTGCCCCTGCCTCCGTATATAAAGGACTAAAGGGGGGAGGCGGCCGGCCAAGGAGGGCGCGCCAGGAGAGTCCTACTCCCTCTGGGAGTAGGATCCCCCCCCAATCCTAGTTGGAATAGGATTCGCGGAGGGGGGAAAAGAGAGAGAGGGGCCGACCCCCTCTCCTTGTCCTATTCGGACCAAGGGAGGGGAGGGCGCGCGGCCCATGTAGGGCTGCCTCTTCTCTTTTCCACTAAGGCCCATCATGGCCCATTTAGCTCCCGGGGGGTTCCGGTAACCTCCCGGTACTCCGGTAAAATCCCGATTTCACCCGGAACACTTCCGGTATCCAAACATAGGCTTCCAATATATCAATCTTTATGTCTCGACCATTTCGAGACTCCTCGTCATGTCCATGATCACATCCGGGACTCCGAACAAACTTCGGTACATCAAAATGTATAAACTCATAATATAACTGTCATCGTAACCTTAAGCGTGCGGACCCTACGGGTTCGAGAACAATGTAGACATGACCGAGACATATCTCCGGTCAATAACCAATAGTGGAACCTGGATGCTCATATTGGCTCCTACATATTCTACGAAGATCTTTATCGGTCAGACCGCATAACAACATACGTTGTTCCCTTTGTCATCGGTATGTTACTTGCCCGAGATTCGATCGTCGGTATTCCAAATACCTAGTTCAATCTCGTTACTGACAAGTCTCTTTACTCGTTCTGTAATACATCATCCCGCAACTAACTCATTGGTTGCAGTGCTTGCAAGGCTTAAGTGATGTGCATTACCGAGAGGGCCCAGAGATACCTCTCTGACAATCGGAGTGACAAATCCTAATCTCGAAATACGCCAACCCAACATGTACCTTTGGAGACACCTGTAGAGCTCCTTTATAATCACCCAGTTACGTTGTGACGTTTGGTAGCACACAAAGTGTTCCTCTGGTAAACGGGAGTTGCATAATCTCATAGTCATAGGAACATGTATAAGTCATGAAGAAAGCAATAGCAACATACTAAACGATCGGGTGCTAAGCTAGTGGAATGGGTCATGTCAATCAGATCATTCACTTAATGATGTGATCCCGTTAATCAAATAACAACTACTTGTTTATGGTTAGGAAACATAACCATCTTTGATTAACGAGCTAGTCAAGTAGAGGCATACTAGTGACACTTTGTTTGTCTATGTATTCACACATGTATTATGTTTCCGGTTAATACAATTCTAGCATGAATAATAAACATTTATCATGATATAAGGAAATAAATAATAACTTTATTATTGCCTCTAGGGCATATTTCCTTCACTACCTGCAGCACTCGACTATCAGTGTGTGGTGGGGGAAGAGGGAGGCCCAATTAACTATAGAGGTACAATGGCTGGTATATGTGTGGAGGAGGAGAGAGGCCTACCTCATGTATTAAGGAGATCGATCTGCCTCATGTATTAAGGGAGATCGATCGGCATCCATGTATATGTGCAGGAGATGAATAAGGTTGGGAGAGAGACAGAGCTAGAGTGTTGGAGGGGGTGGTAGTGGAGTTGCTTCTAACAAATTTGGGATATGCTTGCTAGACAAACAGAGGGCACGCCCGTAATATCAATAAGAGAGGAGATGGCTGCTTGTTGTCTGTGCACGTGCGTGTGAGAGACGGGTCAGGAGGCATGCACAAATAATGGGGGGGCGATGTGGCTGTGGTAAGCAGACATAACTACATAGGAAGATCAATCGCCCTTTGTAAGAGAAAGGAGAGACATAACTTGTGAGGTACGCCGATCAATGGGGGGGTAGTTAAAGTCGATCTAGGTATATGTTGGGAGATCGATCGGTATACATGCATGTGTGTGTTAGAAGCAAATGAGGCACGAGGAGAAGGATAGAGAGAGAGGGATGCATGTAGGAGGTGGTACGAGAGGCATACTATATCGGGGGGAGGATTGTGCGAGTACGAGAACGATGAAAAGAGTGGTGGGAGTGAGGCATGGACGGTGACAAGAGAAGAGGGGAAGCTTGTGTTTGTGCTAGGCACACCTGGCTAGAGAGGCATATCGATTGATGTGTGCCGTAAAGAAGGAGCTGGGGGGCCTACACACACCATGGGTGAACGACCTAAAGTGAAAAGACGAATTTGCGCGATGGAGCTAGAGAATGCTGATGGAGGGTGAGAGGGATGCGGGCGTGTGCATGCACAAGAGAAAGTTAGCGCTAGCTACAAAGATAAGAGGGTTGTGTGGGTGTAAAAGACGAATAGAGATCATATATACTTCATTATAAAAAGCGAATTCGGATATTTGAAGAATTTATCATAGTGTTTCAAACTGACGGATGTGTGAATATATATAACGGTGATACACATGGTGTGGTTATGAACATGGTATACTACATTTAATATGTTTTATCTCTACTCTTATAAAAAACGGAGTTGTTGATGATGGTGTTCCTGCCATCCTGCATTATAGGCCGTCTGATTTATATCTGGCGGATAGCAAGGAAACTATGATGGTTGAAGTTGGCAACAATCATGATTGTAGATTCTTATTGAAATAGAGAAACGAATTCGAATTTAGTTCGAATTGCAGCGGTAGTATAGACATTTGAATGCACTAAAATGTTGGTATGAGTAGGTTACATGCATTGTACAGCAAGCGAAAAAATTTAATCGGACATAACATGGATTCATACTCCCTCCTTACATCTATATAGGGCGTAATGAGATTTTTAAGACCGCCTTTGACTATTGACAAGATTAATAGTACATGACATGCACAATGTGAAAATTATATCATTGAAAGAACCTTTCACAGACGAATTTAACGGTGTGCTTTGCGTAAGTTGCATGTAATATATCATTGCTCTAATATTTGGTCAAAGTTAGCATCGAAAAACGCATTAGGCCCTATATAGATGGAAGGAGGGAGTAGCTTTGAATAGCATTTGTATAGTAAAACGGGGCAAGACTCTCTCTTTGTGTGGTGTGAATAGTTTTATTTTTTCGTTTTCTTTCTGGTTGAGGGAAGTGCGAATTGATTTGGTACGTACAAGTACAATATTACTACATGTTAGGCTTGTCCCTAAAATTCAACCCGCGTCTTGTTATATCCCAAAAATTCAGATATCGTGCTCCCAAAATTGGCGCCCTCACAACCCGCGCCTTGCTATCCCAAAATTACAACGCGCGCGAAAACTCCCTCCAGCTGCCAAATCCCGACACGCGAAATCCCCCTTCTAACCCTGAGCCGAAAGGGCCGCTAGTTCAAATCGGTGGGGGGTACTTTTGTAACACACCCTACATTTTGGACAAGCGCGTTCCTAAGTCATGCTTCACCCCCTCCCATCGCCCCCTTTTCGCCATTCGAAATCCCAGGCCGCCATAACCTCTCCGCTCCAGCCTCGAAACCCCACCCTCCTCCGTCCGCCACGTCACTGCTGCCCAGCCGGAGCCTCTTCCCCGATGACATCGTCCAGCGCAACAGCTCGACGTCCCTCGTCCACCTCCCCGGATGAGGATCCGTCATCCGTCTCGCCGTCCTGCCAGTTTAGCCGCCCCGTCCTCCACCTCCAAGGAGCTGCTCCGACGATTGCCTCGTCTATCACGGCTGCTCCATCCCCACAGCGCCGCCTTAACTTGCTCCACCGGAACCGCAGCATCCTCACCGACTCCTCGGACAAAGCCGAGGCCTACTCGGCGCCACCAAAGAGGTTGTACACTCATCGCATCGCACCTTCTCCTTAACTCGACCTCCCGGCGCCGACGGTGCTCCATCCCGCACCCCCATGGAGCGGCTACCTTGAAGCCAGTGTCGTGGGCGACATCACCACAGCGGCTCTACCCAGTGCGAGGCCCCTTCGACGGCGGTGTCCATACCAGCCAGATCTGCTGCTGCTGCTCCAGCTATCGCTCGATCGCTCGCTCGCCCAGCTGCTGCTCCTGCTCTCCCCCTTGCTCGTGCTGCTACTCTGCTCTGATTAAGCCAAACTTCAGTCGACTAAATCGACTTTTGGGTCAGTCGATTTCAGGGGTTGGGGGGGCTCGCCGGAGTTAAGGAAGAACCACCCGCAACGGGGACGGGGGCTCGCCGGAGAGGTACCCCACTATCTATCTTAGGGTTCAGGGTGGGGGCGGGGGGCCTAGAGGGCTGGCCGGGGTGGCGGTGGCGAGTTGTTTCGGGGCGGCGAGGCGGCGCTGGGGCCGGTGGTTCGACCGCTGGTGGCTGGCGGCTCAGGGGGGTGCAGGTTGAAGATGAACTGCAGGCCCTCCCTAAACTACATGTCAAGTGCCTCTCTGCTACCATTGCGTTCAGTTTCAACAGTAGCATTCAGATTCCACAGTAAATTTCAGTTTCGACAGTTAAGTTCAGAGTCAATAGTTTTTACCTCATCTATTGTAGTCAGGTGGTTTTTGGTGATGTTAATTTTACATCCATTTTACATCATCTATTGGAGATGCTATTAGAATCCCACTTGAGATTGACGATGTCTGTCTTGTGCTGCTTCAGCCTTGACGTCTTATGGCTCACCGGAGCTGCTCCAACGACAAAACGATCCGTCACAACAAAGCAGTGCCCTGGACGTCGTCTACAGATTCCTCAGATCTTCCTCCACACCTCCGACAGCCACCTCTGCCTCAATTGCTTCAGCGACCAACCCAATGATGCTGAGGTCGACACGGCTACGGCAAAGAGGTTGCACACTTGTTGCATCACTTATTACTATACATTCACGTCGATCCATTAGGGCTATTTTGGTTCAACGGTAAAACATTGATCCACTGGTTGTTACCATCACTCTAAATTTTTGCATGCTCTCCTTACATAATCTCACCATATTTTTTTCGTATGCATGTCAGATATTGTACACAGTCATGCTGAACATGTAGAGAAAAAGAGAAGAGTTTTGCGTGGCAATACAATGTCATGCAGACATCGCTCCATGGTGGGTTCAATGGCAAACCCTCCCCACCCCTCTCCAAATCGTAATCCAGAGGAAGATATCTGTTCTGAGGCGGATTCGGATGCCGCTGACCACTCCTACTTACCCCCCAAGGTGTTTGCTCTACCTTGGCATGATGATGTTAGTCATATCATGCATATGTTGCCTTGTAGTGCCTACTTTTGACATCATATATGTCATTTGCTTAGTTTAGACATGTTCTGTAATGCCACATGTTTAGTTTCTATATCATATATGGGAATTATGCAGTCTCATGTCTTTTAGCCAGCCATAATATATGTGAAATGTGCAATGCCATCCTGTTTAACCAGGCATCTTATATTTGAATGATATCTTGCCCATCCTTTTCTTCATTACATTTCCATTTGTCGACAATGTTTGTACATTAAACTACTCTTCCTGTGAATCAGCCATTTGGGTGGGAGATGGAAAAATCTGGAGTGAAAACAAGGCCTTTAGAGCAGACAGTGCTACCTGTCGAAGCAGATCTCTTATTGGGTCCCGATAGCTCCCCAGAGATGGATTCAGAGACAGATGACTAGTCCTATTCCCCCACTGAGGTGTATGCTCTAACTTGGCACGGTTATACTGCTCATATCATGCATACGGTGTCTTCCATTGCATAGTTTAGACATCATATACACAATATTCAACACCATGTTCTTAGTTCAGACATCACATCGAATGCCCTCTGTTTAGCATATAAATCACATATGTGAATTAAATGATGGATCCTGATTACTTAGATAACATGTAGGTGAATTATGCATGTAGGTGAATTATGTCATGCAATCCTGTTTAGTTATTCATCATATCTTTGAATTATGTTATGCTATGCTATCCAGTTTAGATAGACATCATATATGTGAAATTATGTCATGCTATCCGTTTTAGTTAAACAATATACATGTCAACTATTTCATGCCCTCTTTTTCCACACTATCTATTGCATCTGTCTCTCATACAATGTCTGTACATTCAACTATGTTTCCTGTTTATCAGCCATTTGAATTGGAGCGGGTGATGCCAGTATCTAGCGGACTAAAAACACGGTCTTCAAATAAAACAGTGCTACCTCTTGGTGGAGATAGCACCCCGGTTGTACATGCACAAGAACCAGCCCTACCACACATAACCCAAACTCTCGCAGATTGTACCCCTACTATGATGGACAGAGAACCAGCTTCACCCAATCTAACCCCAACCCCAACCGATAGTAACCCAGTTCCTGTTGACACAGCACCATCTCCACCACAGAGCTCCCAAACAAGAGCAGTTAGTAAGGCAGCTCCAGTGCCCAAAGGGCCAGTACTATCACGGCGAACCCCAACTCCACCAGTTAGTACGCTTATTCCTGTGGAGGAAGCACAACCAGCTAGTCGTAGTTTAGCATCTATCGCATTTGATGTTGTTAAATCGTATGTGCGTATCTTCCCATCTTGGAAATATTATACTGGAGATGAAGGAAAATGCCAGTTGCAGGTGTTTGTCCAGGAGTTATGTGTAAGTAATGTTATTCATGGCAATTACTTTGCTTCCTCCCATACATCCTACCTCCATGATGGTTATAATACAGCAAATTTTCCCATTTTTCTCTATAGAGAAGGACCGATTTGGAAACTCAGGATGAGGTAACCTGTGCTAATACCTCTGCTATCTTCAAGAATGCTTGGTGTCAGTATCGGAATTACCTGAAGAAAACGTACTTCACCGGCAAAGAAACTCATCAAATTCCCTTACGTTCTCCTGAGACACATTTATTGGACGGTGACTGGGAACGCCTTGTTCTGTACTGGTCCCGAACCAAGAATGTGGTAAGGTCTATGAGCTCATTTTCTATTTTTAAGTATTATATTCTTGCGTCTTACTGTACTCTGTTCATGTAGAACAAGTGCCTAAACCTGAAGAATAATTGTTCTAATTTAATATTTCATTGCTATCATAGGACATAGATATATGTTTGTTTGATGCTTTTATTATGTACTAGTACTTGGCAATAGAAGACTTGGTAGTTTAATCCTATCCACCTTAGTAATGAACTGGTTCAATGAAATGAGTTTCATATACTAGTACATGCTAAACTTGTTATGTGTCTGCTTGTTTCTTCTTTTAGAATGCTGACAGAATATTGGGGAAGAGTGCCTTATTAAGCAACGGTAAAGGAAGTAATGCAGATAAGGTTCAGGATAGTGACACATCCTGTCTTGGTTTAGTGTTGGAGTTACTGGCCACTACCGCTTGCACAAGCTATTCAAACTCACTGTCTGAATCAGTTCGGTTTCTTGAGTCTCAACTACAAGCTGAAAGACATCGATCAACTGTGCTGCGACAAGAAGCGGAAGGACTGCGGAAGTCCCTGGAGCATTCAGATGCATACTTTCTGGTGCAACAGCAAGCATTGGAGGATTTTAGCGCCAAACAGGACAAAGCTAATCAGCTTGCTAAGCTTATTGCCAGCATGGTGGATACCCAGGATAACGTTTCTTGAGCTCTTCTGAAGTTGTTTCAGTTATGCTCTTGTTTTGCTGCCGCGTTTATTTGCACTGGTGGCCAATTTTGACGGCCAGTGTATATGATATGCTGCTTTGTTCCCTATATTTGCACTGGTGGCGAACTTTGATGCCCAGTGGATGTAATATGTGTAATATCTGTGATAGCCCAGCGCTAGTTGCTTGCTTATTTATTTCCTTGTTGTCTTGTTTATTTGTTTGCTTGTAGTCATTGCAGTTCTTTTTCCGCGGTTAACTAGTGGCTGCAATAACCTATTTTTTAAAACTAGGCCACAATAACCATGGGCTAATATTTACTGTAGTGACACTGGGCCTCCTACGGGCCGTAGAAACAGTGGGCCTTCTACGGGCCGTAGAAACAGTAGGCCTTCTACGGGCCGTAGAAACAGTAGGCCTTCTACGGGCCGTATCATCAATGGGCCTTATACGGGCCGTATGATCGATTGGCCAAACATGGGCCAATAACAGGCCACATTATGGCAGTAAACGGGCTAGAGTTGGAATCGTCCGTTCATGGCCCGACCGTAACGGGCCATCGTTAATAGGCCGTATTTGATGATGCTATGAAAACGGCTCAACGTATTAACGGACCACAAACGGGCCGACTGTAACCACGAGCTGAATTTGGCCCACAAGCAGAAAATGACAGTAACGGGCCGTAAGTAAACGAATGCTAGAAATGAGCCCAAGAATAAATGGGCTTTGAGAAGGCCGAAAGATAACATGGGCTGGAAACGACCCAATGGAATAACGGGCCATTAATGGGTATAAAGTGATACACTGTTCATTACGGGCCAGTTTCACCACGGGCCGTTAATGGGTGTAAAGTGATACACTGTTCATTACGGGCCAGTTTCACCACGGGTCGTTAATAGGCCAAGAGTTGCATAGGGCCTCATATGGGCCGAAAGACGTCATGTGCCATACATGGGCCAGAAGTGAAAACGGGCTGGAATCATATTGGATGGCCTAGATGACGCTACTGGGCCTAATTCGGATAGGGCGTAACGGGCCTTGGGTTAGCGGGCTGTAAATGGGCTATATGCGAACATGCCGTTAACAGGCTTTCCATGGGCCAGCCCGCCACCTTTTGACCAAGTCAAACGGGCCGGCCTTTTCACAAAAATGGGCCTCTGTTGGGCCGTGCCACGTGTCGACGTATCATAGGCGCCTATCGGACCCACTGACGAGCTGACACGTGTTTCGTCCGGCCAATAAGAATTTTACACGTGGAAATTTCCCATTGGTCGGGGCTGTTAACGGGTTACCGGATCCAAAACCTGACCCGATAGCTTAACGGCGTTCCGTTACGGTGGATGCCATGTGTCGGTCACCCTTGACGAAAGCACTTCTGTGACGCGTGATTTATCGTCATGGAAGTGGACACTTCTGTGATGATAATTTTGGTAATGTCATGGAACACTTCTACGACAGCACAAGTATGACTATCTTGATTCTGTCATAAATTTGTCATGGATGTACATGCATGACAAAAAAAGCGACCTACTGTGACAAACACGTATCACCACGGAAGTGTATTTTTTTGTAGTGTGGATTTGTTTTATAGAAACTATTGATCTCTCATGCTTCACTTAAGATTATTTTGAGAGTCTTTATAGCATGGTAATTTGCTTTAAATCCTAATATGCTAGGTATTCAAGAATAAAAAAATTTCTCTTATGAGTGTGTTGAATACTATGATAAGTTTGATACTTGATAATTGTTTTGAGATATGAAGATGGTGATATTAAAGTCATGCTAGTTGAGTAGTTGTGAATTTGAGAAATACTTGTGTTGAAGTTTGTGATTCCCATAGCATGCACGTATGGTGAACCGTTATGTGATGAAGTCAGAGCATGATTTATTTTTTGATTGCCTTCCTTATGAGTGGCGGTCGGGGACGAGCGATGGTCTTTTCCTACCAATCTATCCCCCTAGGAGCATGCGTGTAATATTTTGCTTTGATAACTTGTAGATTTTTGCAATAAGTATATGAGTTCTTTATGACTAATGTTGAGTCCATGGATTATACGCATTCTCACCTTTCCACCTTTGCTAGCCTCTCTAATACCGCGCACCTTTCGCCGGTATCATACACCCACCATATACCTTCCTCAAAACAGCCACCATACCTACCTATTATGGCATTTCCATATCCATTCCGAGATATATTGCCATGCAACTTTCCACCGTTCCGTTTATTATGACACACTCCATCATTGTCATATTGCTTAGCATGATCATGTAGTTGACATCATATTTGTGGCAAAGCCACCACTCATAATTCTTTCATACATGTCACTCATGTATCATTGCATATCCCGGTACACCGCCGGAAGCATTCATATAGAGTCATATTTTGTTCTAAGTATCGAGTTGTAATTGTTGAGTTGTAAGAAAAATAAAAGTGTGATGATCATCATTATTAGAGCATTGTCCCAGTGAGGAAAGGATGATGGAGACTATGATTCCCGCACAAGTCGGGATGAGACTCCGGGCGAAAATAAAAAAAGAAAAAAAGAAAAGAGGCCATAAAAAAGAGAAAAGGCCCAAATAAAAAAAGAAATGAGAGAAAAAGAGAGAAGGGACAATGTTACTATCCTTTTACCACACTTGTGCTTCAAAGTAGCACCATGATCTTCATAGTAGAGAGTCTCTCATGTTATTACTTTCATATACTAGTGGGAATCTTTCATTATAGAACCTGGCTTGTATATTCCAATGACGGGCTTCCTCAAAATGCCCTAGGTCTTCATGAGCAAGCAAGTTGGATGCACACCCACTTAGTTTCTTTTTGAGCTTTCATATGCTTATAGCTCTAGTGCATCCGTTGCATGGCAATCCCTACTCACTCACATTGATATCTATTGATGGGCATCTCCATAGCCCGTTGATACGCCTAGTTGATGTGAGACTATCTTCTCCCTTTTTGTCTTCTCCACAACCACCACTCTATTCCACCTATAGTGCTATATCCATGGCTCACGCTCATGTATTGCGTGAAAATTGAAAAAGTTTTGAGAATGTCAAAAGTATGAAACAATTGCTTGGCTTGTCATCGGGGTTGTGCATGATTTAAATATTTTGTGTGGTGAAGATAGAGCATAGCCAGACTATATGATTTTGTAGGGATAACTTTCTTTAGCCATGTTATTTTGAGAAGACATAATTGCTTTGTTAGTATGCTTGAGGTATTATTATTTTTATGTCAATATTAAACTTTTGTCTTGAATCTTTCGGATCTGAATATTCATACCACAATTAAGAAGAATTACATTAAAATTATGCCAAGTAGCACTCCGCATCAAAAATTCTTTTTTTATCATTTACCTACTCGAGGACGAGTAGGAATTAAGCTTGGGGATGCTTGATACGTCTCCAACGTATCTATAATTTTTGATTGCTCCATGCTATATTATCTACTGTTTTGGACATTATTGGGCTTTATTATCCACTTTTATATTTTGGGACTAACCTATTAACCGGAGGCCCAGCCTAGAATTGTTGTTTTTTTTTGCCTGTTTTAGGGTTTCGAAGAAAAGGAATATCAAACGGAGTCCAAACGGAATGAAACCTTCGGGAACATGATTATCTCAATGAATAAGACCCGAGAGACATGGACCCTATGTCAAGAAAAGAAACAGGAGGCCACGAGATAGGGGGGCGCGCCCACCCCCCCAGGCGTGCCCTCCACCCTCGTGGGCCCCTTGTTGCTCCACCGACATACTCCTTCCTCCTATATATTCCTACATACCCCCAAACGATCAGATACGGAGCCAAAACCCTAATTCCACCGCCATAACTTTCTGTATCCACGAGATCCCATCTTGGGGCCTGTTCCGGAGCTCCGCCGGAGGGGGCATCGATCACGGAGGGCTTCTACATCAACACCATAGCCCCTCCGATGAAGTGTGAGTAGTTTACCACAGACCTACGGGTCCATAGTTAGTAGCTAGATGGCTTCTTCTCTCTTTTTGGATCTCAATACAATGTTCTCCCCCTCTCTTGTGGAGATCTATTCGATGTAATCTTCTTTTTGCGGTGTGTTTGTTGAGACCGATGAATTGTGGGTTTATGATCAAGTCTATCTATGAATAATATTTGAATCTTCTCTGAATTCTTTTATGTATGATTGGTTATCTTTTCAAGTCTCTTCGAATTATCAGTTTGGTTTGGCCTACTAGATTGATCTTTCTTGCAATGGGAGAAGTGCTTAGCTTTGGGTTCAATCTTGCGGTGTCCTTTCCCACTGACAATAGGGGCAGCAAGGCACGTATTGTATTGTTGCCATCGAGGATAACAAGATGGGGTTTTCTTCATATTGCATGAGTCTATCCCTCTACATCATGTCATCTTGCTTAAGGCGTTACTCTGTTTTTAACTTAATACTCTAGATGCATGCTGGATAGCGGTCGATGAGTGGAGTAATAGTAGTAGATGCAGGCAGGAGTCGGTCTACTTGTCTCGGACGTGATGCCTATATACATGATTATACCTAGATATTCTCATAACTATGCTCAATTCTGTCAATTGCTCAACAGTAATTTGCTCACCCACCGTAGAATACTTATGCTCTCGAGAGAAGCCACTAGTGAAACCTATGGCCCCCGGGTCTATCTTTATCATATTGATCTCCTACTACTTATTTATTTCCTTTGCTATTTACTTTGCCTTTATTTTACTTTGCATCTTTATCATAAAAATACCAAAAAAAATTATCTTATCATATCTATCAGATCTCACTCTCGTAAGTGGCCTTATAGGGATTGATAACCCCTATTTGTGTTGGTTGCGAGGATTTATTTGTTTTGTGCAGGTACGAGGGACTCGCGTGTAGCCTCCTACTGGATTGATACCTTGGTCCTCAAAAACTGAGGGAAATACTTACGCTACTTTGCTGCATCATCCCTTCCTCTTCAGGGAAAACTAACACAGTGCTCAAGAGGTAGCAGATATCATGAGCATAGGGTGTTATTTCAGTATCCGAACCCCTGATGATATCTGTATTGTATTCGGGTGCTGGGAGCATGATCAGGTCCGTACTGGCATCTCCGCTCTCGTCCTGCCATACCACGGATGGCTCGAAAAGCCTTTCCACAAAGGTATTAGGTGGGACGGGGTCATGCTTGGCGCCCATGCGAGTGAGTATATCTGCTGCCTGCTTACTGTCTCGAGCGACATGATGAAATTCAAGCCAGTTGAACCGAGCCAATATTTTTAATACGGCGTTTTGACATGCCGCCATTTTTGGATCTTTTGCATTGAACTCTCCATTTACCTGTGATATTGCGAGGCTTGAGTCGCCACGCACCTCGAGGCATTGTATGCCCACGAAGACATCCATGCGGAGACCATGTAGAAGTGCCTCGTGTTCGGCTGCATTATTGGAGTCTGTATACATGATTTCCAACATGTAGCGGACTGTGTCCCCCGTAGGGGATGTCAAGATGACGCCAGCCCCAGTCCGGCTAGCATTTTAGAGTCGTCGAAGTACATTATCCAGTTGGAGTAGGAACTGTACTCTTTAGGGAGCTTGGCTTCTGTCCACTCTACAACGAAGTCGGCTAGCACGTCATATTTAATAGCTCGGCGAGGCTTGTATGTTATTTCAAATGGTAAGAGCTCGATGGCCCATTTAGCTATGCGGCCGGTGGTGTCCCTGTTGTTCATAATGTCGTTCAGTGGTACTTCAGATGCCACCGTGATCGAACACTCTTGAAAATAGTGCCAGAGTTTTCAGGATTCCATAAAGACCACATAAGATATCTATTGGTAGTGAGGGTATAGGTGTTTGCATGGTGTAAGGACCTCCGATACGTAATAGACTGGCTTTTGGATGGGGAATTTATGTATGTCTTCCCCTCGCTCAACGATGAGTACGGCGCTCACTACCTGGTGAGTTGCGGAGATATAAAGCAACATAGGCTCGCCAACACTTGGGGTGGCCAAGATTAGGTTGCCTGCTAGTAAGGTTTTTATTTCTTCCAATCGGGCTATGGCCGCTGTATCCATTTGAAGTTTTCGGTGCGTCTAAGCAGTCTATATAGTGGTAATGCTTTTCCCCTAATCTGGAGATGAAGCGGCTCAATGCCGCCACGCACCCTGCGATCTTTTGGACATGCTTTAAGTCTATTGGTGTAGCCAATTGCGACAAGGCTCGGGTTTTAGCTGGGTTTGCTTCAATTCCCCTGTGGGAGACAATGAACCCTAGTAGCTTCCCGGCTGGAACGCTGAAGATGCATTTTTCCGGATTGAGCTGTATGTTGTATGTTCGGAGGTTCTCAAATGTGAGGCGGAGATCATCCACCAATGATTCGACATGTTTAGTTCCGATGACTACTCGTCCACATATGCTTCAACTGTTTTGCCGATTTGTTTTTCCAAGCATGTCTGAATCATGCGTTGGTAAGTGGCACCAGCGTTTTTAAGCCCAAAAGGCATAGTGTTGAAGCAGAAAGGCCCATACGGGGTGATGAACGCCATTGCGGCCTGGTCGGACCCCTTCATTTTGATCTGATGATATCCTGAGTAAGCGTCGAGGAAACACAATGAGTCGTGTCCCGCGATCGTATCAATGATCTGGTCAATGAGGGGCAACAGAAAAGGGTCTCTAGGGCAGGCCTTATTGAGGTATTTGAAATCGACACAAAGGCGCCAAGATTTATCCTTCTTCGGCACCAGGACCAAGTTGGCTAGCCAATCCGGGTGTTTGATTTCTCTGATGAACCCGGCCTCGAGTAGTTTGGCTAGCTCGTCCCCCATAGCTTGTCGTTTGGGTTCAGAAAGTCGCCGCAACGTTTGCTTGACTGGTTTGAACCCTTTGATTATGTTAAGGCTATGTTCGGCCAATCTGTGTGGGATCCTCGGCAAAGATGTCCCAATTTTCATGTAGTAACACGCGTAAGGCGGCGTCTACCGTCGGATCCAGCTGTACTCTGATGGATTATGTTTTATTAGGATCTGTCGGGTGTACTTGAAATTTAACTATTTCATCTGCTGGCTTGAAAGAGGTGGATTTAGGTCTCTTCTCGAGAATCACATCATCCTTGTCCACCGTGGATCGTAGGGTGGTTAGTTCTTCGGCCACGAAGGCTTCAGATAGTGCCTCAAAGGCCAAGGATGCGGTTTCGTTTTCGGTGCAGAGTGCTTTATCTGGATCACTCGTAACTGTGATTATTCCATTGGGCCCTGGCATTTTAAGCTTCATGTAACCATAATGGGGTATGGCTTGGAAGTGTGAAAAAGCGTCCCGCCCTAGCAGGGTGTGGTATCCGCTATTGAAGGGAACAATGTGAAAGAGCAACTCTTCCGATCTGTAATTTTCAGGCGTGCCGAATACTACGTCAAGTTTAATTCTCCCCGAACATCGTGCTTCTCGACTGGGGATGATGCCTTGAAAGGTGGTACTGTTTTGCTCGACGCGTGTTCAATCAACCTGCATTTTGTCTAGCGTGTCCTCGTAGATAAGGTTAAGCCCACTGCCACCGTCCATGAGAACTTTAGCAAGTTGAAATTCGTCCACAATGGGGTTTAATAGTAGAGTGGCGGGTGCTCGGACTAATTGGTCCCTTGGTTCGTCGTCAGCGGTAAAGGTTATTGCCGCGTCGTTCCATGGGCTTACTATGGTTACTTGGTGGACTTCGGCGAGGTCGCGAAGTGCCCTCTTACGTTGATTATGTGAAGAGAAAGTCTCGAAGACCGTATGGACGTTAAAATCATCATCTTCTGGAGAATGCTTCTCTGGAGTGGCGGTGGTGAGGATGGCGTCCCCACTTTTAGCTACCTGCCGGAGTACCCAACATGCTCGGAGGCTGTGAGTTGAGTTTGCGCTTGGCGTCGCATGTATCAGACACGGCTTATCGAGGAGTTCGTCAAGAACAGACCTGTGTCCCATCAAGGGTTTGTTTTTCTTACCGACGGGCTTATGGTCGGATGCTTCGTAAGGGTGTATCCGTTTTGCCCAGGCAATACACTGCTTAAAGGCGGCAGGTTCCAATTGGGTTTTCTGGGCCTTCCACGTGCTTTTCGTCGCGCAGTACTTTCATACTATGTGCGATAGTTCCGGAAAACTCTATATGCGATGGCAGTCGAGGGCATTCCGAATTCCCTGGTCGGTACAATTGCGATGAAAGACCGGGACTGCATCATCGTCGCATCAATCTTTAATCTTGTTTTTGACAAGTAGGAACCTGGCCCAAAAGTGATGGACCGCTTCCTGAGGTAGCTGCCGTACATACATCAGGTCATATATGTCTGGAGGTCCTGAATTACTTGGAGAGTATTGATTGTGGTGGGTGGGTGGGCTAAAACTCAAATCTCGAGCCAAATTTGTGTCCGGAGCTTGTAAAGGCTCCGACGTCAGTAGCTCGGGTCCGGGAAGATCCAAGTCCTCTCCGGACCCTATGTCCGATCCCGAGTTGAGGGGACGTGGAGTCCCATCTAAAGGAAGGGTATCCGACTCAAGGGGTTCGGAGATCCGAACATCGCTGGTTGATACGTCTTCGTCGTATCTACTTTTCCAAACACTTTTGCCCTTATTTTGGACTCTATCTTGTATGATTTGAATGGAACTAACCCGGACTGACACTGTTTTCAGCAGAATTACCATGGTGTTGTTTTATGTGCAGAAAACAATATTCTCGGAATGACCTGAAACTCCACGGGAGGTCTTAGAAAAAAATAATAAAAAATCCTCGCCAAATATGAAGACCAGGGGGCCCACACCCTTTTGACGAGGGTGGGGGACGCCCCCCCCTAGGGCACGCCCCCTACCTCGTGGTCCCCCTGTTGACCCTCCGACGCCAACTCCAACTCTATATATTTGCTTTCAGAGAGAAAAAAAATCAGAGAGAAGAAATCATCGCGTTTTACGATACGGAGCCGCCGCCAAGCCCTAAAACCTCTCGGAAGGGCTGATCTGGAGTCCGTTCAGGGCTCCGGAGAGGGGGATTCGTCGCCGTCGTCATCATCAACCATCCTCCATCACCAATTTCATGATGTTCACCACCGTGCGTGAGTAATTCCATCGTAGGCTTGCTGAACGGTGATGGGTTGGATGAGATTTATCATGTAATCGAGTTAGTTTTGTTAGGGTTTGATCCCTAGTATCCATTATGTTCTGAGATTGATGTTGCTATGACTTTGCTATGCTTAATGCTTGTCACTAGGGCCCGAGTGCCATGATTTCAGATCTGAACCTATTATGTTTTCATGAATATATGTGAGTTCTTGATCCTATCTTGCAAGTCTATAGTCACCTACTATGTGTTATGATCCGGCAACCCCGAAGTGACAATAATCGGGACCACTCCCGGTGATGACCTTAGTTTGAGGAGTTCATGTATTCACTATGTCCTAATGCTTTGTTCCGGTTCTCTATTAAAAGGAGGCATTAATATCCCTTAGTTTTCAATAGGACCCCGCTGCCACGGGAGGGTAGGACAAAAGATGTCATGCAAGTTCTTTTCCATAAGCACGTATGACTATATACGGAATACATGCCTACATTACATTGACGAACTGGAGCTAGTTCTGTGTCACCCTATGTTATGACTGTTACATGATGAACCGCATCCGACATAATTATCCATCACTGATCCGGTGCCTACGAGTTTTCCATATACTGGTTTACGCTTATTTACTTTCCCGCTGCTACTGTTACAATCACTACAAAACTAGCGGGTGCACCCGCGCAATTGCGCGGCTAGAATAGTTTTTTTATATTTTATACTTAGGATAGTTGATACGTCTTTTGTTATT
Organism: Triticum urartu; assembly: GCF_056163025.1. Lineage (NCBI taxonomy): Eukaryota > Viridiplantae > Streptophyta > Magnoliopsida > Poales > Poaceae > Triticum > Triticum urartu. Next base: position 146,471,296 of record NC_141873.1, on the reverse strand, counting down.
TAATCTTATTATATGGATTTGAACATGTATTATAGGCAATTAGATATTACTCCCTCTATAAAGAAGTATACGAATGTTTAGATCACTACTTGATCGAAACGCTCTTATATTTCTTTACGAAGGATTGATCTTAACACTTTTATATTTCTTTACAGAGGGAGTATTATTTATTCACCTTTGTATCCATTTTTAAAGCCTCATAAAGTTATATGCATTTTCTAATTTTTACATCTACTCTTATTTCCATTTGACCAGACATTTTGTTCTTCCTTTTTTCTCACTAAGGTTCGTGAAATACTGAAAGTATTTTAATACTTTCTAAACTGAGTTCCTGCAAGTGTGTTTAATGTTGTATATTGTTTTCCTTTGACGGACATTGTTTGTTGATTCTTAGTAATCATTTTGATGATCCAGATGGCAAAATTTAATTTTTTTGGATCCTATGATCCTTTGCTGAATGTTGTATATGTTTAGGCTATTTTAGAGTATTTTCTTTCATGTTTTATCTATGATTTTTTAGGATTCATATTTTATTTACGTGTGCCAGGATCGGTGCATTCCACGGAGAAGTAATAAAAAGAATCTGTACCCAATTTTGCATAGCCCATGCATGAAGCCTACAAAGGCCCAACATATATTTTAGGCTCATTGGCGCAAAAAATCTGATTCTAAAAAAACAATTTCTTTTCTGTGTCTAAAAGAACAATTTCTTTTCTAAGTAAAACATCCCGTAGCCCCAGGTCCCAGAGTCAAAAGAAAAAACACACTCTCCTCTGCTCCTGTACGATTCCCCACCCGGCTCCTCATCCACTTGCGCCATTTCCTCCGATTTGCCGCCGGCGAAGGTATATGTCGCCGCTACCCATCAGGAAACTAATCCCCATGTTATCACACATCTACATGTCGCTTATTTTTTGTCCGAATTTTGTTACCTTGAGGTGGTGGCGCTGGCGCATGTGGCTGGGTGAGTACGTGGATCTCGGCGAGGTCGTCGAGTCTGGCGACGCGGCCATGGATATGGCCAAGGAGAGCGTGGGCTACACTGCTCAAAAATTTATTGGTCGGAGGCTTTGGATGATGGTGGCACAGAGGTAGTGAGGGATCTCACGGAGTAGGGAACAGTAGCAAGACGTGAGCAGCTTCTGCTGGCGGATGTTAGTTGTTGCCCTCCTGCTATGCGACCTGCTACCAAACGTAGGTGTTACTGCAACCATACAAGTTTTTGTGTAGGGGAATGATCTAGAAATCTGAATAAGTTTTTATCATTCCATTGCTAAACAATACTCATACCACAACTTTCTGTGTGGAGAAGTGCTCGTATACTTGCCCTCTGAATTTTGCAATAGAGAACATAGTAAAGCAAACATATTAAATTATCTCGACCTAGCAAGTGATTCTTGCATCTAATTATTGTTTGACAGTAAAAGCATCAGCCTAATTATTGATTGTCGATGTCACAAACTCACAATTATTATTTTTTAGTTGCCAATTACATTATCTGTCAAACAATAAGAAAACTTTTCCCACCGTGACTCCCATTTTAGCACCCCTAAAGAGTTTAATCTGAAAAGTTAGTGCAATCACATGGAGGAGGTTTTCTGTTAGAAACATTAGTTAGAACTGTAAACATATCTGAGTGTTGTATATCTTTTTCTAGCTTTTATTGTGGCGTGTCCTTGGTAACACGAAATAATAGTCAGGAAAAACCTCCAGAGATCTTATGACCTCCTTTACCTGTGTACTATGTGCAAACCGGGCGATATTTGGTAGACTCCACAACCTTAAAATTGCTAAATGCATAAATAGATCGTTCTGAAGGTGTCCATGTAGATAGTAGCATGAAATATTTGACCCTGCGTAATCTATGAAATATCTTCAGTAATTGTTTTTTAAAAGAATAGAAATTTGCAATTACTTATATAAGCAATAACATGTTCATCCATCAAGATCATATCTAGGTTGATAAGCTCATCAGCTGGAGTATTGCCCGAATCCCATATTCCCATACTTTAAACTGAGTGTTCCAATTTTGTCACCTTGTCGCTATCGCTCATCTTCTTGTACGATATACTGTTTTGGCCTCAGGAATAGAAATATAGCTGTCAATTGATGAAATTACTATGAAGATTTTATCAAGAAAAATTGAGTTTACTAAATAATAATTACCAAATTTGGTGGATCAAATGAGAAGCTGTTGGGCATATCTTCGTCCAACATCGAGTTATTTCGTCCAAAGTCGAGTTGCTTGTCGCGTGTAGCAGTTGGATGTGGCTTCATTAGGTGTCGAGTCGCATGTCTGATTTCTTTGATTGTGTGTTCAAGTTGCACTTTTGGATGACTTCTATCTAGGTGCATGCTTGTGTCGCCGATATAAGGGTTGATTTGGCTAGTAAACTCAGCACGTGAGATGCGCTTGTCCTATTCGTGGTTATCTCATCCATGCTTTCCTTGCATGTTGGAATCCTATTTGTGTTTGCCTCTAATCTGGTGGTGTTAAAAAGTTTTTGTATTCTTGTGTCAGCAACCGAGTCCAACAGATTTAATAGGGGAAGACGCGGTGCCAATTTTTACGTGTGTACTTGTGACATGTCTACATACTAAGACATGTGTACGTGATAATATTTGCTGCTGAGTATATTTGTATGTAACACCTGCATCTTATAATATAAGCTGTTAGTATCTAAACTTAACGATTGGGATAACTTTGCATATATCTGGGCTCAACCTGTATATCTCAATATTTGAGTTGTTTGTACGTGCCTAATATTTTAGTAACATTAGCCATGGATTTATATAAATCTGTACTGATTCTTGAACCAATCAGACAGTTTTTTTTGTTTCTTAAACATGCACCTACCTGCAAAAAAAATGCGACAATCCGGTAGCTTTAATTTATATAGACTATCTCGGGCTGTTGTTTCCTATATTTCCTGATGATGTGAGTAATCTATTTTGGTCGGACTCTTTCTTTTCAAGGGTGGTTACGCTATTCCTTCATTGTCACATAGCAATGCTACCTTATGTGGGATCATCTTGGACATGTTTTTCAGTGGGGAAAAGGCATATGAGCCGGATGAAAGACAAACATAAAATTCATGAGGAAAGATAGTCGAATTATTGAGTGCATTGTAGTTTGTTGATAAAATACCTTGGCATGTGAGGTCAGAAGACAAAACTAAAGTAATATATAGACTTCTATACCAATTTTCATATTTCTTGTCTTCGATCCTCTCCCCATCCCTTGTTATGTATCTTTGCACCAATATGTGTTTGAGCAATTCCCCTCCAAGAATTAGATCTAAACATGGCTGGCTTCTATGTATACCAAATATTTTCTTGTTCCGCCCAAATTGATCGGCCACATTCTTAGTTGCCTTGACTTTCTTGGGTAAAGCAATATCTTTCCTACCTACAGATCTATCCACACACGCTCAACTTAATATGACCACTTATCATTGTATAGTGGTATTTGCGCTTAAGGATTTTCTCTCATTCACTTCTTACTCATGTTGATCGTGTCTTTACTATTTTGCAATATCTTGCCTACCAACCTATGCACCCACCCATGCTCATCTTAATTTGATTGGTTATCACTGTATATTTGTATTTCTGCTTAAGTATTTCTCATTCACTTCCTTCATATCTTATTCATTTTGATCGTGTCTTTATTTCTTTCGTATCAATTCTTTTTATATATTTTCAGTATATCAACACTGTTGAATCGGGAGATGGGTACCTTCAGACAGCAGCCTCGCTTCCTGTCTTGTTTCCTGCGTGAGTGTGTGTCTAAGATGTGGCGGCTCACACGGGAGAAGGGAAGAGGGGCTCCTCTTCTAGGTCAGCACCTCTCATGGGCTTGGGCCCAAGAGACAGATCTTGATGGGCTAGGGCCCATACCGGTTCAACACCCCCCCTCAAGATGGGTGGTAGATATCTATCATCCCCATCTTGTCACACGCCAAGTTACAGTCCTTTGTTCCCAGTCCCTTTGTCAAGCAATCTGCAAACTGCTGCCCAGAGCTGACATGAGTAAGGCTGATGATCCCAGCATCTAGTTTCTCTTTAATGAAGAAGCGATCAATTTCCACATGCTTCGTCCTATCATGTTGAACTGGGTTATTAGCAATGGCTATAGCTGACTGGTTGTCACACCACACTCTTAAGGGTCCCTTCCTCAAAAGTTTCAACTCGCATAGTAGGTGCTTCACCCAGAGCATATCACACAACCCTTGAGATAATGCTCTATATTCAGCTTCTGCTGTTGATCTAGACACAATAGTCTGTTTCTTGCTTCTCCATGACACCAAATTTCCTCCCACAAACACACAGTAGCCTGAAGTTGATCGTCTATCATCTTGACAGCTAGCCCAATCAGAGTCACTATAGCCATCCACCTCAAGATGTCCACTCTTCGCAAACCACAACCCTTTACCCGGAGTCCCCTTCAAGTATCTCAGGATTCTGTGAACAATATTAAGATGCCCACTCCTTGGTTCATGCATGTATCTGCTCACCACCCCCACGGCATACGTAATGTCAGGCCTGGTATGACACAAGTACAATAACCTTCCAACCAGCTTCTGATAATCTTCCTTATTCACTAGCTCACCTGATTGTGCTGTTATTTGATGATTTTGTTCAATCGGAGTAGGGGCTGCACGACATCCCATCATGCCCATGTCACTCAAAAGATCCAAGGTGTATTTTCTTGGCACAAAGATATTCCCTTCTCTGTCCGAGCCACTTCTATGCCAAGGAAGTACTTTAGATTTCCCAAGTCTTTTACCTCAAACTCCTTGCTCAGACACCCCTTCACTCTCTTTATTTCCTCCTCATCATCTCCGGTGATGATGATATCATCAACATACACTGCAACAATGGTGATCTTCTTATCAATGTGTCTATAAAACACCGTGTGATCACCATTACATTGGCCATACCCCATATTCCAAACAGCTCGTCTGAACCTATCAAACCATGCCCTCGGCGATTGCTTCAGACCATACAAGGATTTCTTCAGCCTGCATACCTTCCCCGTAGTCTGTTCTGTGCCAAAACCAGGCGGTATCTCCATGTATACCTCTTCTTTCAAGTCACCATGTAAGAAGGCATTCTTGACATCTAACTGGTGCAATTTCCACCCAAAGTTTGCAGCACACGAGACCAATACCCGTACTGTGTTCATCTTTGCAACTGGAGCAAATGTCTCATCATAGTCAATTCCATAAGTTTGACTATATCCTCTGGCGACCAATCTAGCCTTATACCGTTCCACCTTGCCCTCAGGATTCTGCTTCACAGTAAAAATCCACTTGCAACTCACTGCTTTCTTTCCTGCCGGCAATGTGGTTAGCACCCATGTCTTGTTTTTTTTCAATGCTTCTAACTCCTCTATCATCGATTCACGTCACTTCGGATCTTGCTTTGCAGCCTTCCAATCCTTAGGGATAGACACAGTTTGCAGAGAGGCAACAAACGCCTTATATGAAGGTGACAAAGCCTTGTAAGACACAAAATTGCCAATATCAAGGTCATCACAAGCATCATCCTTTGGCAGAGCCTTCCTTGCTACCTCACCCTTCCCTGCGGCTTCACGTGTAGGTTTTCGCAACGCAATGGGCAGCTCCACTGTGTCAGATGAGCTTGCCTCACTGCCTTGCTACTCCCCCTGCACTCTTGCCTCCCTGCCTTGCTGCTCCCCCTGCACTCTTGCCTCCCTGCCTTGCTGCTCCCCCTGCACTTGTGGTTGCCGTCGAGAGTACACCAGGGTATTCGTCTGCCATCGATCCCGAACAGGAACCTGGAGAGCACCAATCTTAAGTGTATCGACAGTTGGCTCGACATGAGCCTGCACATCATCATCAGTGATGGTACTAACCGGAATTGTACCCACTATTGGTTGAACTTGAGCCTGCACATCATTATCAGCGTTAATGTCCACAGAATCCCCGTGAGTATGAGACACATCCTTCTCCCCCTCTTGACCATCATGCACAGGGTGTAGGTGGTCAAGCTCTGCAAACAGCAGACTGAGATCAGTCGGCTCACCATAGAATGGCTCAGACTCCCTGAACGTAACGTCCATACTTACAAACCTACGTTTTTCAGAGGGACACCAACATTTATACCCCTGCTGACTAGACGAGTATCCCAAAAAGACACACTTCACTGCCCGAGGATCAAGCTTGCCAACAGATGGTCGGTGATCACGAACAAAGCAGGTACTGCCAAACAACTTTGGCGGAACAACAAACTTATTATCTCCAACAAGCAACTCAGACGGAGATTTCATGCCAAGTATCCTGGAAGGTGTCCGGTTGATCAAGTATGTGGCTGTCATAACTGCATCATCCCACAAGAACTTAGGCACATTCATGGTAAACATCAATGACCGAGCAACCTCAAGAACATGACGATTCTTTCGTTCGGCCACTCCATTCTGAGGGGGGGGGGGTGTCCGGACATGAAGTTTGATGAAGAATCCCATGGTCAGCCATGAAAGCCCCAAAAATGTTGTTCACATACTCCGTTCCATTGTCCGTCCTGAGCACCTTGACCTGTACCTGAAACTGGTTCTTTACAAGAGCATGGAAGTTCTGAAAACAGCTAAACACCTCATCCTTGTGACGCATCAAGTAAATCCAAGTCATGCGAGAATAGCCGTCAATAAAGGTAGCAAAATACTTCTTCCCATTCATTGACACCACTGGGCTAGTCCATACATCCGAATGAATAAGCATAAAAGGAGATATGCTCCTGAGCCCCTTACTCACATATGAGGCCCATGTGTGTTTTGCATATTCACAAGCATCACATGTCAGCTTGCCTTTGCCTATTCCACACATAACATCCGGAAATATTCTACTCATCTTATCAAAAGATACATGCCCCATCCTACAGTGATGGATCATCGCCTGCTTCTCCTTATCCTCCATGGTCGCAGCACACACCAAGTCCGGCTGCACCTCCTAGTCCATGTACCAGAGCCCCCTACGCCTGGTGCCAGTCCCAACCGTCTGGCTCGTCTGTCGCACCTGAATCAAGCAACCAAACTTGTCAAGGATCACATGACAGTCCATTTGATCAATGAGTGCACTGAAAGAGACCAAATTGACAGGAAAGGCTGGCACATGTAAAACTGACGATAGGGAAATGGTCGGAGTACACTTGACTGTACCAACCCCTATGACTGGTTGTTTTGTGCCATCAGCCGTTTGTATAGTGCCCGTGTGAGAGGGAGGATGCTTAGTGTAAGACTCGAACACACAGGAGTTACTAGCAACATGCTTAGATGCTCCAGAGTCAAGAACCCACTCTGGAGCACTCTCATTAGTAGCAAGAGATGCTCTTTCCGGATTACCTTCATCAGTGGAGGCCCAGTGAGCAAAGTCTCCATAGACAACATCATCTACATCTTTGCCTTTGGACGTCCCAGTGTCTCCTGCAACGGCCATGTGAGCCCTCTGACCCCCTGAGTGTCCTGAGTAGCCACCTCTGCCTCTAGAAGCCTGGCCCCATGAGATCTCTGAGTATCCACCTCTGCCTCTAGCACTTCTACCTCTGCCTGTTCCCCCTCTGTTATATCCCCTGCCTCTGCCACGAGTTGGACATTCTCTCTTCGAGTGACCTACCTCCCCACATATATGACATTTGGTGGGATCGCCCCACTCCATGCGCTCAGTGACTGCAAATGTCGAAGCTGGCACAACCTTCACGTCTGCATGCTCAAGGGATAGGCGCACCTCCTCTTGAGTCATCGCTGCAATAGCCTCGGGAATGGTAGGCAGACTAGGTTGGTGCAACAAGGAAGCCTTCCTGCCATCAAAGCAACCTTTGAGGCCAGCCAAAAATTTCAGCACACGCCTGCGTGCCATCCACTTATGCCCTGACTCGATTGAAGCCGCGTCATAGAGTTCCAGGGGATCACAGTTATCCTGGTCAGCCCACAGAGCCTGCAGTTCTGCCACGTATGTCATCACTGACATGCCATCATCTTGGCGCAGCAACCTAATCTTGTCCTCAATCTGAGCAATGAGCATGACATTGCCCTTGCCAGAGTATTGAGTGGACAGAATCTTCCATATCTCAGCAGGTGAGGATAGCCCCTCCACAAAGCGTCCAATGGAGGGCATCACAGAGTTCAACAACCACACCATAAGTACAGAGTGGATGACCTTCCACCTCTTGCCCTCTGCACTACGCTTGTCCCCTGGTTCTACAACGGTGCCCAACAAATATCCATCAAGCTCCTTCTGCTCCACAGCCCACAAAGCCCTCCTGGACCAGCTCAAATAATTTGTTGCCCCCTCTAGCTTCATGTCCAGGGGCGACATTTCAAGCTTTTGAGCCACTTCCTGTCGAGGAACGATGGCCCCAGAGTTGGACTCCGTGAGGATCTTAGCGAGCTTCTCCAAAGCCTCGGCAAGACCAGTTGGTTCAGCCATCGTTTGACAGGATAAGCAGCAACAGCAACACTCAGCCTCAGAGAGTCTTCTTTCCCAAGCACCACCACCACCACCACCACACCAAGCTCACAACAGCAAGTCCACAGAGAAAAAAAATCTCTGTAAAGCACACAAGCGGTCCAGCCCAGCCTCTTCCTGTTCCAGAACGAGCAGTCCAGCAGGCTGCACTTCTTTCTTCCTCTGCCGCAGCACCAAGAACCAGCCGCACAAGCACCAGCAGCTCAGCAAGCTTCCAGGAACAACACAAGGCAGCAGCAGCAGCTGCAGTTCCTCTTCTGTTCAGCAGCACCAACAGCAGCAGCTCCCCGCCGCAGCCTGACTCGCACACAGCCCAAATCCGCCGCTGCCTTCTTCCTCCTCCTCTTCTTGCCGCAGCCGCCTGCACAGCCCGCAGCAGCCCTCCTCGGCCGCCCCCTTTGCAGCTAGCCACCCCAGGGACGCGAAGCAGGACAAGAGGAAGCAGCACCTTCCCGGCCGCGTCGCAGCTCCTCGAGCCCAGCCGCGCCGCCGCCGCACGCACCACAGCAGACCCGCCGCCTCGCGCACGCACGCAGCCTCCTTTCTCGCCTGACCCCGCTGGGCCCCACCGCCGCCTCTCCGGCGAGGGACTACACCGTCACCGTCGTCGCCTGGCTCGATACCATGTTGAATCGGGAGATGGGTACCTTCAGACAGCAGCCTCGCTTCCTGTCTTGTTTCCTGCGTGAGTGTGTGTCTAAGATGTGGCGGCTCACACGGGAGAAGGGAAGAGGGGCTCCTCTTCTAGGTCAGCACCTCTCATGGGCTTGGGCCCAAGAGACAGATCTTGATGGGCTAGGGCCCATACCGGTTCAACAAACACAACTACTCATTACATAGTTTCTTTTCATGAAAATTGGTACAAATGCATATATATACACTACAAAGATATATCATCTTTCATCCGAGAGCTTTCTGGTTGATGTCAGCTGTATAATGAGCCGTGTGTGATCGTTGCGCTTCCGGTTGTTTTCTAACATGTGAGCTTTTTGATCAGTTTGTTGTGCTTAGTACTGGACACTGGAACATACTATCATATTTCGTATTATTAAATCTAAGCTGCTATAGTTGTGATCCACAAAAGTTGTTTTAGTCTATTTTTCACAAATGCTGTGGGTCAGAGCCCATAGCTTGTACATGGTGGCACACTGTTTCCTATATATTGTCACATCCGCTGTTTTAGATTTTGACATGATTTTGAACTATAGCTCTGGCAATTTTAATCGATATGTGTTTGTAAATAAAATTATAAATCCTATTGTAGTTTGAACAATCTATGGTGAACAAAATATTATTAGTTTTGCCCGACGGATCTAACTATTTATAGGAATGCTGTTAAATATGTGTGCTTCATTCAATCTTATTACAACCCTCTTAAATTACATGGCTTAATCGGCTTTTGTTGATTTATATTAATTCACTTTATTAAATTCATTTGTACTATGCTCTCATATAGTCAATTTTCATTTTTTGTAGTTTCTTAATCGATTTATAGGAATGCTGTTAAATATGTGTGCTTCATTCAATCTTATTACAACCCTCTTAAATTACATGGCTTAATCGCCTTTTGTTGACTTATATTAATTCACTTTATTAAATTCATTTGTACTATGCTCTCATATAGTCAATTTTCATTTTTTGTAGTTTCTTAATCGCCTTTTGTTGATTTATATTAATTCACTTTATTAAATTCATTTGTACTATGCTCTCATACAGTCAATTTTCAATTTTTTCTAGTTTCTCCCGTACACTCAAATGCCCAAGCAAACACATTGTTGGCTATTCCCAAATAGCCAGCCCATATCTACTGTATACTGTGGCCCAACACAACATGCAACTAATTCATTTTTCTTCTCCATCTGCCTTGTATCGTTGGTTACAGTCGGCTTGGTTTGTTTAGGAACACATCTTTTCGTATGATTTTTTTCATGTGGATTCTTTTTTTAGATGGACTTTTGGTGTGGATTCTGATTGGCTTCTTTTTACAGGAGGACTCTTATTGGATTGGTTCCTACTCCCTCCATTGCTAAATATAACTCATTTTAGAGATTCCAATGCAGAATACATACCGACAAAATGAGTGAATCTACATTCTAAAATATGTCCATATACATTCATATGTAGTTCGTATTGGAATCTTTAAAAAGACTTATATTTAGGAGCGGAGGGAGTAGATGCAACTTTCTTGTGAGGAATCGGATTGCCTTTTTACAGGAGGATTTCTTTTTTCTTGCGAGATTTTACAGGAGGATTTTGATTGGTTGTTGATATAGGAACCTGGATGTTGTATGGAATTTTCTTGTGTGGAATCGGATTGCCTTTTTCCAGGAGGGCTATTGATACAAGGACGTACATGTTATAGAAAAATGTGTTATACTTCAACGTAATGGATTGACGAAGAAAAACAAATGCTTGGAGCTTCTGCCTGCTTGGTCGTATGTGTTTACTTCAATACTGCTGGGGGAAAAAGTAGAAAAAATTGCATGTTTATAGATTTGCTGTTGGTAGCTGTGTGTGCTTTTAGGAAATCTTTGGCTACCTCGTCCGTGTGTTTTAGTCAAGCATGCTGGCTCCTGCTTTTTTTTTAGAAACTCCTACTTCTGTTTGGCAGGCGTGAGGGCTCCTGCTATTGGGCTTTTGCCTGACCTGGAATTTGAGGTTTCACGTTCAGTTGCAAAGAGAACCACGGAAGGGATTCTCTCCATCACGTGTGCATGCCAATTTCATTATCCGTTAATCAATCTGGTCGGTCTATCTTTTGGCAAGCGTGTGGGCTCCTGCTTCTTTCAATATCTCCGTTTAGACAGGACTATTTGTAACGTGACGTGTTATATTGCTTGTACATGAACGTGACGTGTTATATTGCTTGTACATGAACATGATATTTGTATGTAACGTTACATCTTTTAAATCTCAACCGTCAATGTCTAAAATTAACGATTGTGATAATTTAATATATGTGGATGAATATGGTGGCTTATTTGACTTCTATCTTAATTATATAATAGATACTAAAAACATTACTTTTGCTGTCTTTACTTTTGTTGTCGCTATCACTGTTATCATATTACTTTGCTATTAAACACTTTGCTGCAGATACTAAGTTTTCAGGTGTGGTTGAATTGACAAATCAGCTGCTAATACTTGAGAATATTCTTTGGCTCCCCTTGTGTCGAATCAATAAATTTGGGTTGAATACTCTACCCTCGAAAGCTGTTGCGATCCCTTATAGTTGTGGGTTATCAAGACTTTTTTCTGGCACCGTTACCGAGGAGGATAGCTTTATTCTTTGAGTCACTTGGGATTTATATCTGTTTATCACTATGAAGAACTTGAAAGATCCAAAAATCAAGATTTATCCCTCAGTTACAAGGGGAGGTAAGGAACTGCCATCTAGCTTTGCACTTGATTAACCTTTTGTTATGAGTAAGTTTGCGACACCTACACCTACTTCTGCTATTCGTTCTGATATGTCGCATGTTACTGATGATGCCATTTCTGCTATGCATGATACTTATAATGAAACTGCTTCTATGTCTGATATTACTATGCCCCTTAGTGAATTTCTTGATAAACAAATTGCTAGGGCTAGAGAAAGAGAGATTATTGAATCTGAATACGATGATGATAGTGATGATGAAAATATGCCTGTTATTCTTAAGGGTTATTCATTTGATCAAGATGCTTCTTTAGCTATTTTAGCTTGCAGAGATAGATATGAGCTTAAGAGGTTATTAATTAAATGGAACAAAGAATCACTTAGAGATAAAATGAAACCCGATCCTGCTTTTGCTACTTCACCTATATGTGTTCCTGATAAAGATTATGAATTCTCTGTTGATCCTGATATAATTACTTTGGTTGAATCTGATCCATTTTATGGCTATGAATCTGAAACTGTTGCGGCACATCTTACTAAGTTAAATGATATAGCTGCCCTGTTCATTAATAATGAGAGATCACGTTACCTGTATTTACTCAAAATATTTCTGTTTTTATTAAAGGGCGATGCTAAGATATGGTTTAATTCTCTTGATCCTGGTTGTGTGCGTAGTCCCCAGGATATGATTTATTACTTCTCTGCTAAATATTTTTCTGCTCATAAGAAACAAGCTGCTTTGAGGGAAATATACAACTTTGTGCAAATTAAAGAAGAGAGTCTCCCACAAGCTTGGGGGAGGCTTCTCAAGTTACTTAATGCTTTGCCTGATCATCCTCTTAAGAAACCTGAAATACTTGATATCTTTTATAATGGACTAACCGATGCTTCCAGAGATTACCTGGATAGTTGTGCTGGTTCTTTTTTCAGGGAAAGAACACCGGTTGAAGCTGAAATTCTATTGAATAATATGTTGACAAATGAAAATAATTGGGCACCTCCTGAGCCAGCTTCTGCTTCAATTACCGAGCCTATTCCTAAACCAACTCCGAAGAAGAGAGGTGTTCTATTTCTCAGTTCCGAAGATATGCAAGAGGCAAAGAAATCTATGAAAGAAAAATGTATTAAAGCTGAAGTCCTTAAGAATTTACCTCTTATTGAAGAAATACATGATCTTAATTCACCGCCCGTTGAAGAAACTTATGATCTCAATCATTTATTTACTGAAGAACCTCCTGATCCCGATGTCCTGACACAAGTAGTAAAGGTAAATTCTCTCTATAGATATGATAAAGCTGAAGTCCCTCCTACTAAAATTGGTAGTCAGTGCTTGGATGAGTTTGATAACTTTATATTTAAGCAAGATGACTTCAATGCTTATTTTGGTAGACAATTAAAAGAAAATGTTTATATGATTAGACGCTTGGGTGATTATATGGCTGATATTAAAGGTGAACTTAAACTTATTAGCAAACATGCTTCTATGGTTACCACCCAAGTAGAACAAGTACTTAAAGCTCAAAAAGAAATGCTTAATGAAATGAATAGTAAGAAAAATAATTATGCTGTTAGAGTGGCTACTAGAACTGATAGAATGACTCAGGAACCTTTGTATCCTGAAGGCCATCCTAAGAGAATCGAGCAAGATTCTCAAAGAAATAATATTGATGTTCCTAGTTCTTCTAAAAAGAAGAAGAAGAAAAATGATAGAACTTTGCAAACTTCTAGTGAACCTATTGCTGAACCACCTGATAATCAAAATAATATATCTATGTCTGATGCTGAAACACAATCTGGTAATGAACATGAACCTAGTAAAAATATTAATGATGATGCTCAACCTAGTAATGACAATGATGTAGAAACTGAACCTGCCGTTGATCTTGATAACCCACAATTAAAGAATCAACGTTATGATAAAAGAGACTTTGTTGCTAGGAAACATGGTAAAGAAAGAGAACCTTGGGTTCAGAAACCCATGCCTTTTCCTCCGAAACCATCCAAGAAAAAGGATGATGAGGATTTTGAGCGCTTTGCTGAAATGATTAGGCCTATCTTTTTGCGTATGCGATTAACTGATGTGCTCAAAACAAATCCTTATGCTAAATATATGAAAGATATCATTACTAATAAAAGAAAGATACCGGAAGCTGAGATTTCCACCATGCTTGCTAATTATACTTTTAAGGGTGGAATACCAAAGAAACTTGGAGATCCTGGAGTACCTACTATACCTTGCTCCATTAAAAGAAATTATATTAAAACTGCTTTATGTGATCTTGGAGCCGGTGTTAGTGTTATGCCTCTCTCTTTATATCATAGACTTGACTTGAATAAGTTGACACCTACTGAAATATCTTTGTAAATGGCTGATAAATCAACTGTTATACCTGTCGGTATTTGTGAGGATGTGCCTGTTGTGGTTGCAAACGTTAGTACTTTAACGAACTTTGTTATACTTGATATTCCCGAGGTAACTTAGTGTTATTCGAAATTTCTCCGGTTTCATGATTATCGGAATGAGTTTGTTAACAAGACTTGATCAACCTTGTTAGTGGATTCTTTTTGATGAGCATGAGATGGATGAAACTAGAAGCACAAACTTCTGTACCTTCTTTGTATTTTCTGCTATTAAATAAAGTAAAAACAGTATTTTTCTGTCTGTTTCCTGACTTATCCGTGCAATATAAAAATATCAAAAATAAAAGTCCTCATAATTCCATGCCAATTTAATATTAATTTTTCAGGAATATTTGAAAATTTACTGTGCAAAAATTACCGCGGGAGGAGCTGCCACCTGGTCACGAGGGTGGTGGGTGCCCCCCCTATAAGGCGCGCTCCCCTACCTCGTGGGCCCACGGTGGCCCTCCTCCACTTATCCCAGCACCCATCTTCTTCCTCTATCTCACACAAACCCGAAAAACCAACTCAAGCACGAGTTCCAGCCACTTTTGCTGTGATTTTCGATCTCCTTGCTCAAAGCACCTCTCGCAAAACTGCTTGGAGAGATTGTTCCTTGGTATGTGACTCCTCCATTGGTCCAATTAGTTTTCGTTCTAGTGCTTTATTCTTTGCAAATTTGTGTTGCATAGGTGACCATGTTCTTGAGCTTGCATGTCAAATTTATATGGTTCCAAGTAGTTATAATGCTTGATATAGGCTCTATGCACTTGTAGGAGTAGTTGCTATCAGTTTTATTGAGTTTGGTTTACTTTTATTTTGAAGTTACTAAAAATTTCAGGTTGTTTCAGAAAAATGATGAGGAGAATATTGAGGCGCTCATCAAGCCAAAGCTCAAAGGAAAAGGCACTTAAGCCTAAGTATAATTTGCCACGCACCGCGGAGATTCGGGCGTGTGAATGGCCTTCTGAAGATTTCTTGAGAGCAGCCGGTATCTATGAAGATTTTTATGAGTTGGCTCACAATGCAGGCCTCACCACTTTCCTCCACGACCAATGCGATCAGTATCTCTTACTCACAAATACCTTTGTGCAAAACTTTTATTTTCATCCTAGGAACTCACCACCTACGGTGAAATTTCATTTATATGATGAGCCTAAGGAGATGTCACTTTATGATTTCTGTCGGATTTGTTTAGTCCCTTTTGAGGGCAAGACAGAAGAACCACATCATGATGATGTGGCTGGGTTTATTGATAATATCACTATAGGAGAAACCAGGAAGGTTTCCGATGCACGAATCACTAGCATACATTTTCCTGTTTTGCGTTACTTTGCATTATTTGCTAGTCGTTGTTTAATTGGACGCGGAAATTCTGGAAATGTTAGTATCCCTGATTTAATTATTCTGCTCCAAGGTTTATATAGTGATAACACCTTTAGTTTGGGCGGTATTATTGCTAGACGGTTAAATATGAACTGTACTAAGGGTCCCATCTTTGGAGGCATTTATGCCACACTCCTAGCCGCACATTTTAACATACCTATTAGGTATGCTGAGAAGGAAGAAAAAGTGCTACCCCGTATTTATCTAGATCATAAAAGTATGGTGGCACATGATTTTATTGTTAAGAATAGGGCAGGGGATCTTAGATATCAACTGTTCTTTAATAAACATCATCCTGAGACTATTACCTTGCCTGCTCCTTCTTTGTTTGATTTGACTGCACGCACGTACCTTGTTTCATTGGCAGCTATTCACGCCTACCGGAACCCTGCACCAGCTGAGGATTCAGAACCGGAACCACAATTTGATCCTTCATGACAGTCTAGCTATCAGTGGGATCTGGAGATGATTGCCAGCCAGTGGCAATCGGAGCCTTCTTCTTCTTCATCACAGTACGACCCCAACAACTATTATTATGGATATCCGCCAGGCCAGCCGTGGCCATAGACCAACTTAGGCCAAAAGCCTAAGCTTGGGGGAGTACGTATTTCTCACCGACATTACATTTATGCTCACACACACTCATTGCTAGATGTCGGTGCTCATACTTTTTCACTGTAATATCCATGCTAGGTTATTTTCCTTTTTATGCTTTCTTCTTGTGTGTTTAATAAACCTTAAGAAAAACCAGAAAAATAGTAGTAGTTTATTTTTCTGCTGTAGTAGTAATAATTAAAGAGAAAATCCAAAAATATTTCCCGTTCTTCTTTTGCTTGTTGGCAGCTTTCCCGTGTAAATAGTTTTATTTCTTTTCTTTTCTTTGGGGGTCAGTAGGAGAAGACCATAATTAAATTGTTGAAGTGGCTCTTATATGCATTATTGTTGATTTAACCAAGAGCCCATATTGCCTTGTCTTCTCCTGTTTATTGAATGCTCGCAGATTCCAGCTTAGTCCAATGCACGTGCACTCTTATTATTATTCACACCGTTCGGTCGTGCAAGTGAAAGGCAATTATGATGATATATGATGGACTGACTGAGATGAGAAAAGCTGGTATGAACTCGACCTCTTTTGTTTTTGTAAATATGATGAGCCTGTCGTTTTTGATTCAGCTTATTATGAATAAACATGTTTGCAATGACAATTAGAGATCATAATTGCTTGTGCCATGTTTGATTAGCTATGAGTTATAATGATTTACCTTGTATGCCAACATGCTATTGAGATGATTATGATGTGGTATGATGGGGTGGTATCCTTTTTTGAATGATTTAAGTGACTTGACTTGGCACATGTTCACGCATGTAGTTGAAACAAAATCAACATAGCCTTCACGATATTTATGTTCATGGTGGATTTTATCCTACTCATGCTTGCATCCAATGTTTATTAATTTTAATGCATGTACATGGCTGTTGTCGCTCTCTAGTTGGTCGCTTCTCAGTCTTTTGCTAGCCTTCACTTGTACTAAGCGGGAAAACTGCTTGTGCATCCAATCTCTTAAACTCCAAAGTTATTACAGATGAGTCCACCATACCTTCCTATATGCGGTATCTACCTGCCGTTTCAAGTAAATTTGTATGTGCCAAACTCTAAACCTTCAAATAAACATTCTGTTTTGTATGCTCGAATAGCTCATGTATCAACAAAGGCTGTCCTTATCTTCCGTGTTAGGCGGGTTATTCTCAAGAGGAGTGGACTCCGCTCCTCACTCATGAGAAAATGGCTGGTCACCGGGATGCCCAGTCCCATGCTTTATGCAAACTAAATCAAAATTAATTGCAAACAAAACTCCCCCTGGGACCTGATGTATGTTGGAGGCACTCGTTGTTTCGAGCAAGCCATGGATTGATGCTTGTTGGTGGAGGGGGAGTATAAACTTTACCATTCTGTTTGGGAACCACCTATAATGTGTTTAGCATGGAAGATATCGCCATCTCTTAGTTGTTACGTTGACAATGAAAGTATACCGCTCAAAATACAATTTATCTCTATTGCAAAGCCAAGCTCTGGCACCTCTACAAATCCTTGCTTCCCTCTGCGAAGGGCCTATCTATTTACCTTTATATTGAGTCATCACCCTCTTATTAAAAAGCACTAGCTGGAGAGCACAGCCGTCATTTGCATTCATCACTGTTAATTTATATTGGGTATGACTATGATTGGATCTCTTTTACCATGGATTACAATGTCTAGTCAGTCCTTGATTTTTAAAGGTGCTCTGCATTTATGTTTTGCGGTCTCAGAAAGGGCTAGCGAGATACCATCTTATTATATCATATTATGATTGTTTTGAGAAAGTGTTGTCATTCGAGATTTATTATTATAACTTGCTAGTTGATTATGCTATTGATATGAGTAATTGTGAGACCTGAGAATTATTGCAAATATGGTTAGTTATAATTTATGCTGAAAACTTGAATGCTGGCTTGACATAGTTACAACAACAAGAGCAAACAGAGTTTGTAAAAGTTTTTCTTTCTTTTTTTCAGTTTGTCAACTGAACTGCTTGAGGACAAGCAAGGGTTTAAACTTGGAGGAGTTGATACGTCTCTGTCGTATCTACTTTTCCAAACACTTTTGCCCTTGTTTTGGACTCTATCTTGTATGATTTGAATGGAACTAACCCGGACTGACGTTGTTTTTAGCAGAATTAGCATGGTGTTGTTTTATGTGCAGAAAACAAATATTCTTGAAATGACCTGAAACTCCACGGGAGGTCTTAGAAAAAATAAAAAAAAATCCTCGCCAAATATGAAGACCAGGGGGCCCACACCCTTCTCACGAGGGTGGGGGGCGCGCCCCCCCTAGGGCGCGGCCCCCTACCTCGTGGGCTCCCTATTGACCCTCCGACGCCAACTCCAACTCTATATATTTGCTTTCGGAGAGAAAAAAATCAGAGAGAAGAAATCATCGCGTTTTACGATACGGAGCCGCCGCCAAGCCCTAAAACCTCTCGGGAGGGCTGATCTGGAGTCCGTTCGGGGCTCCGGAGAGGGGGATTCGTCGCCGTCGTCATCATCAACCATCCTCCATCACCAATTTCATGATGTTCACCGCTGTACCAATTTTCATGAAAAGAAACTATGTAATGAGTAGTTGTGTTGATATACTGAAAATATATAAAAAGAATTGATACGAAAGAAATAAAGACACGATCAAAATGAATAAGATATGAAGGAAGTGAATGAGAAATACTTAAGCAGAAATACAAATATACAGTGATAACCAATCAAATTAAGATGAGCATGGGTGGGTGCATAGGTTGGTAGGCAAGATATTGCAAAATAGTAAAGACACGATCAACATGTGTAAGAAGTGAATGAGAGAAAATCCTTAAGCGCAAATACCACTATACAATGATAAGTGGTCATATTAAATTGAGCGTGTGTGGATAGATCTGTAGGTAGGAAAGATATTGCTTTACCCAAGAAAGTCAAGGCAACTAAGAATGTGGCCGATCAATTTGGGCGGAACAAGAAAACATTTGGTATACATAGAAGCCAGCCATGTTTAGATCTAATTCTTGGAGGGGAATTGCTCCAACACATATTGGTGCAAAGATACATAACAAGGGATGGGGAGAGGATCGAAGACGAGAAATATGAAAATTGGTATAGAAGTCTATATATTACTTTAGTTTTGTCTTCTGACCTCACATGCCAAGGTATTTTATCAACAAACTACAATGCACTCAATAATTCGACTATCTTTCCTCATGAATTTTATGTTTGTCTTTCATCCGGCTCATATGCCTTTTCCCCACTGAAAAACATGTCCAAGATGATCCCACATAAGGTAGCATTGCTATGTGACAATGAAGGAATAGCGTAACCACCCTTGAAAAGAAAGAGTCCGACCAAAATAGATTACTCACATCATCAGGAAATATAGGAAACAACAGCCCGAGATAGTCTATATAAATTAAAGCTACCGGATTGTCGCATTTTTTTTGCAGGTAGGTGCATGTTTAAGAAACAAAAAAAAACTGTCTGATTGGTTCAAGAATCAGTACAGATTTATATAAATCCATGGCTAATGTTACTAAAATATTAGGCACGTACAAACAACTCAAATATTGAGATATACAGGTTGAGCCCAGATATATGCAAAGTTATCCCAATCGTTAAGTTTAGATACTAACAGCTTATATTATAAGATGCAGGTGTTACATACAAATATAGTCAGCAGCAAATATTATCACGTACACATGTCTTAGTATGTAGACATGTCACAAGTACACACGTAAAAATTGGCACCGCGTCTTCCCCTATTAAATCTGTTGGACTCGGTTGCTGACACAAGAATAAAAAAACTTTTTAACACCACCAGATTAGAGGCAAACACAAATAGGATTCCAACATGCAAGGAAAGCATGGATGAGACAACCACGAATAGGACAAGCGCATCTCACGTGCTGAGTTTACTTGCCAAATCAACCCTTATATCGGCGACACAAGCATGCACCTAGATAGAAGTCATCCAAAAGTGCAACTTGAACACACAATCAAAGAAATCAGACATGCGACTCGACGCCTAATGAAGCCACATCCAACTGCTACACGCGACAAGCAACTCGACTTTGGACGAAATAACTCAATGTTGGATGAAGACATGCCCAACAGCTTCTCATTCGATCCACCAAATTTGGTAATTATTATTTAGCAATTTTTCTTGATAAAATCTTCATAGTAATTTCATCAATTGACAGCTATATTTCTATTCCTGAGGCCAAAACAGTATATCGTACAAGAAGATGAGCGATAGCGACAAGGTGACAAAATTGGAACACTCAGTTTAAAGTATGGGAATATGGGATTCGGGCAATACTCCAGCTGATGAGCTTATCAACCTAGATATGATCTTGATGGATGAACATGTTTATTGCTTATATAAGTAATTGCAAATTTCTATTCTTTTAAAAAACAATTACTGAAGATATTTCATAGATTACGCAGGGTCAAATATTTCATGCTACTGCTCTCAAAAAAATATATATTTCATGCTACTATCTACATGGACCCCTTCAGAACGATCTATTTATGCATTTAGCAATTTTAAGGTTGTGGAGTCTACTAAATATCGCCCGGTTTGCACATAGTACACAGGTAAAGGAGGTCATAAGATCTCTGGAGGTTTTTCCTGACTATTATTTCGTGTTTGTTACCAAGGACACGCCACAATAAAAGCTAGAAAAAGATATACAACACTCAGATATGTTTACAGTTCTAACTAATGTTTCTAACAGAAAACCTCCTCCATGTGATTGCACTAACTTTTCAGATTAAACTCTTTAGGGGTGCTAAAATGGGAGTCACGGTGGGAAAAGTTTTCTTATTGTTTGACAGATAATGTAATTGGCAACTAAAAAATAATAATTGTGAGTTTGTGACATCGACAATCAATAATTAGGCTGATGCTTTTACTGTCAAACAATAATTAGATGCAAGAATCACTTGCTAGGTCGAGATAATTTAATATGTTTGCTTTACTATGTTCTCTATTGCAAAATTCAGAGGGCAAGTATACGAGCACTTCTCCACACAGAAAGTTGTGGTATGAGTATTGTTTAGCAATGGAATGATAAAAACTTATTCAGATTTCTAGATCATTCCCCTACACAAAAACTTGTATGGTTGCAGTAACACCTACGTTTGGTAGCAGGTCGCATAGCAGGAGGGCAACAACTAACATCCGCCAGCAGAAGCTGCTCACGTCTTGCTACTGTTCCCTACTCCGTGAGATCCCTCACTACCTCTGTGCCACCATCATCCAAAGCCTCCGACCAATAAATTTTTGAGCAGTGTAGCCCACGCTCTCCTTGGCCATATCCATGGCCGCGTCGCCAGACTCGACGACCTCGCCGAGATCCACGTACTCACCCAGCCACATGCGCCAGCGCCACCACCTCAAGGTAACAAAATTCGGACAAAAAATAAGCGACATGTAGATGTGTGATAACATGGGGATTAGTTTCCTGATGGGTAGCGGCGACATATACCTTCGCCGGCGGCAAATCGGAGGAAATGGCGCAAGTGGATGAGGAGCCGGGTGGGGAATCGTACAGGAGCAGAGGCGAGTTTGTTTTTTCTTTCCTAAATTCTTAAAAGCAAAGCTTTGCTGTTTAGACGTCCCGAGCACACACCCTTCGGCGCCGTTCGATCAAAATCGCGGCCTCCAGATACTAGGTGGCCGGGCCGACACAAACGAAGTCATTCTGCCCGTGCGGCTGTGCGTCTGTTCCCCACTCCTCTCAAACTCACCTTCTCCCTCTCCCTGTGCACACTTTCCTCCACGCCCGATGAGATCTGCTGCGCTCGCCTCCATTACCCTGGCCCTCGCACTCGCCGGCGTTCACCGAGCCAAATCCTGCGCCGGAGCCCCTCCTTCCTCAACCTTCTTCTCCACCGATGTGCCCCCATACCCCGACCGGCAACGAAGCACCCCGCATGAGCGGACGCATTCCCCTGCCCCAGACCGGCGGCGAAGCGACCCCGCGCTCTGCTTCTCCCTCCCCGGCGTCGTCCTACACCCCGCCGCGTCGATCCCTCGCCGGATTGATGCATCCCGTGGCTGGGACCTTTGCTTCCTGTTTGACGCGGTCCCTTCTCATCCAACAACAACAACAAAAGGAGGAAGCGGCTGCTCCGGCCGCCCCCTGCAGATTCCAACCAACGACGACGCCTTCTGCTCACGCGCCCCTTGGAGATCCCCTACAGTTCAATTCCCTGGCTGCACAGTATAGGGAGGATTCTCTTGAAGCATTGCCTCAAATTCTTCCTCCACAACCATGCCTGCAAGGGTCATGTGGACGGCGACGAGAAGCACTGAGCAATGGATGCGATGCACTACCTCACTGTAGATTTCCCTCCCGCTCTTCGTCCACAGGGTGAGCCGTTCTGAACCAATTTTTGGATTTACCAAAGTGCGTGTTGAGTTACACAGAGATGTGGTGCCTTGCTAGATTTTGCAGTATGAGTAGTTCATGAGTAATTGCCAGATCCTTTCCCACAGAACATGCCTTTTTTTGTCGTACAAAACTTGCCTAACTATTTATATGTAGTTGCCTCAAATGTTAGTCAATTTTTCCATCTCATTGAGGTGCTATATATCTGAAATAGCAAGTAACATACTGAAATGTTGTCTGCTTGGATGGTTAAACATTTCTATTGATCATGGTATCCATATCAGCCTAATGATTTGCTTGCCTAATGATTTTGTTAGTTGGTTGCATGATATGCAGTGGCGAAGCTACACACGCTTCATTGGGCGGGCCAAAACCAACTAGCTTAAGAAATATGTCCGAAATTTTGCTCCCAGAGCCCCAGTTCAGCACCACACTCTACACCGTAATCTCATTTGGCAGGGCGGGCCATGGCATGGTTTTGCGCAGCCGTAGCTCCGCCACTGATGAAATGTCTGTCCGCCTAGTTAAACATTACTATTGAATATGGTGTCCATATCAGCTAGACTGAAACTTGTACAGGAACACATTAGTTCAATAATAAAAAAGGCCTACTTGGATGGTTTATACATTTACAAGTCCGTCGGTTCTAAACTTCTAATACTATAAGATATGTGTAGAAGTATAAGCACATTAGTGCGTGTTGAATAATGCCGCCAGAATCAAATTGATTTTTACAAAGGATTAGCACCATATTATTATTGTTATGCTATTTTTAGTACACATTAAAGTAAACTCTCTTAGGGGAAAGCAACACTGCATCTGAATGAAAGATTCTCTGTCTTCCAGTGGTCGTTGATGCCACACACAAGATGTAGTTAACAACAGGAGATTGTTTTGATGTGTGCACTGACAGTTCCATCTGTTTGAACAATTCACTAGCTCTCCTTCCTTAGTTGGAGCTGAACCAGTTCCCTGTTGGCACTTTTGTTAGCCATTAGTACATCACTAAGCAAGGAAAAGTAAGAAGTTGTGGACTGTACTTCAGACCGAGAAAGTCAAGACAAAAAAACATGTTTTCTTCTAGTCAATCTATAACCTTTCTGGACACTGAGTTCTAACCAAACACCCTTTTTGGACACTGAGTTCTAGCCAAACACCATGCTTCCTTCTAGTCAATGATTTCTACACTAAATTGCCTAATAATGTCAGAAAGTTGCCTACAATATTTATTTTGGCATATGATTTATGACAACCAGCAAGCGGAAGGGAGGAGAGAGATGCAGGAGTACCGGTGACCAGCAAGCGAAGGAAGAGGAAGAGCCAAGGGGGCAGCGCTATTTGTACATTGCGGCCACCTAGTGGGGTAGAGCTAGATCCGGGGAAGCGTTGTCTCGAGTGGTCGAAGAACTGGGCTACAAATCACCCTAAGTATCCCAAAATCGACACCCCTAAGCATGTGTTTTTCTACTCACATATATAATTCTGTGTGATAGAGGCGGAATAGGGAGATTGAAGAGGGGTGTGTGTGTGTGTGTGTGGGGGGGGGGGGGGGGGTCCCATCTTCATGGGAAAATCGATATTTTTGAGCGCGGGTGCGAGACTTGGGATGCGGGAGCTGGAATCGTCGATGACTCGAGCCGAGATTGTCCAAAACTTGCCTAACACATGTGAGTCAGTTGCCCAAAAGATCCACTCCCAAGATGTGGGGGATGGAATCGTCCATGACTCGAGCCGAGAGTGTCCAAAACTTGCCCAACGCATGAGAGCTAGTTGCTAGAGATGCCGGCATGAGTTGCCCAAAAGATCCGCTCCCGAGATGCGGGGGCCGAAATCGTCGATGACTTGAGCCGAGAGTGTCCAAAACTTGCCCAATGCATGATAGTTAGTTGATAGATATGCTGGCATGAGTTGCCCAAAGGATCCGCGCTCGAGATGCGGGGGATGAAATCGTCCATGACTCGAGCCGAGAGTGTCCAAAACTTGCCCAACGCACGATAGTTAGTTGCTAGAGATGCCGGCGTGAGTTGCCCAAAAGATCCGCTCCCGAGATGCGGGGTCGGAATCGTCGATGACTCGACCCGAGAGTGTCCAAAACTTGCCCAATGCATGCTAGTTAGTTGCTAGAGATGCTGGCATGAGTTTCCCAAGAGATCCGCTCCCGAGATGCGGGGGCTGGAATCATCGATGACTCGACCCGAGGGTGGCCGAAACTTTCCCAACGCGCGATAGTTAGTTGCTAAAGATGCCGGCGTGAGTTGCCCAAAAGATCCGCTCCCGAGATGCGGGGGTCGGAATCATCGATGACTCGAGTCGAGAGTGTCCAAAACATGCCATACGCATCATAGTTAGTTGCTATAGACGCCGACGTGAGTTGCCCCAAATATCCGCTCCCGAGATGTGGGGGCTTGAATCGCCGATGACTCGAGCCGAAAGAGTCCAAAACTTGCCCAACTCATGATAGTTAGTTGCTAGAGATGCTGGCATGAGTTGCCCAAAAGATCCGCTCCCGAGATGCAGGGGCTGGAATCGTCGATGACTCGACCCGAGGGTGTCCGAAACTTGGCCAATGTATGATAATTAGTTGCTAGAGATGCTAGCGTGAGTTGCCCAAAAGATCCGCCCCTGAGATGCTGGGTTTTATTTCGCCCAAAACTTGCCCAACACATGTTATGTAGTTGCGAAAAAGGCTGGCGTGAGTTGCCAGAGATATATATTTTTTTAGCAAAAAAGTGATTTTGTTTGCACAAATTTTTTATTTCCATAGAATAAGTTGTCTACATATAAAAATATATTTTCCTAAATCACCTAAGTTTACTCTAAAAAAATCAACTGAGTTTTGTAAATATGGTTTCGTAGATATTCTAGCCTAAACAAATTGTTTGTTTTGTTTGCAGGGCCTTACTAAATTTTAAAAGGATGTCAAAGCAACATTTTTGAGGTTTTGTGCACACGCCCAAGCAAGAAGCTTCAAGGTCCACTTCTAGGTACTCATAAAGCTATCCAACTTTTTTGTTTCAGCAAGAAAAGAGGAGTTGCCTCAAACACACAAGAGTTGCTTACTGCTAACACTGATTTTGCATGGGAGGAGGTCGATATGCATGGGATGAGAGGGAGGGGGGATGGGTTTTGATGGCAATAGCATCATCATCAGGTTTTTGACAACGGGCAATTTTTGGGAGGGCTCGAGCCGGAAGTTGCCTGGCAGAGGGGCATGAGTTGCATGCTCGATTGCTCGTGTATATGTAATTTGGGAAACTGATAAGCAGAGTACACGAGTTGGACTGCCTCGGGAAAGTGCCGAAAATTGCCCAACACAGAGTAGACTGTTGCTACATATGCTTGTGTGAGTTGCTGGAAGTAGTTTTTTTCTTCAGAAAATGATAGGCAGTCCATGCTTGGTTTTTTATACAAATGTGTCGCTAGGTTGAAATGAACTTTGATCATGTGTTTAAACTTGCCTAACCATTTTTGTGTACGTACTATTTGCCTCAAAATGATGCAGAACTTTGTCCTCAAAATGTAGTCTCTTGATAGTTCAGAAAACACACACATATCGAGGGCTAGGCAACTTCACACAGCTAGACCAAGCAATTGACACACACACACACAGAGAGATCAAGCAACTTAAAAACTATTGGGGTAGGAAGGTTTTTGGGTGTTAGAAATTTTACGCGTGTGTAAACAGAGAATTCATAAATCTTTTTGTCCAAACAATAGGCAAGTCATAGATAAACCCGTAGCAAGTCCCACATAGTTGTCAAGAAAGTCCTGCCTTTTGGTTGTCAAGCATCCAAAAACTTGCCTAGCCAGTTTGTCTTATTTTGTAGGTGCCTAAAAAATGATGCAAAATTTTCCATCTCCTTGTTTTCTCTTATATGTGGGGCTTGGTTCATCGTGCGTGTGTTTGAGATGCACCCAACACTATTATTAGCTATTTGTCTACGAGCACTTTTTTCGCTTCGTTATTTTGGTTGTTGGGGGGCGAGGAGCCCCGTAGCTATTTTTTTTGCTACGGAACCCCACACACCCTTTGTGTTTTCATTTCATTTTATATTTTTCTCAGGAGTCACCTACAAAAATCTCAAGCTATCAAAGAAATGCCCAAGAAAAGGAAACCATCACCAAGTACTCTCCGGTAATTTTCACATCCTGTTCCGGGGCTTAGTTCCGTACTATCTAGGGGGATCAACTGTTCTTGATTACCTGATTTTGCATTTGAAATTGCCTAAAAAAACTCAGAACTTGCCTACATTTTTTCGAGTGATTCTGTTAAAAATGAATATGAAGAGCCTAGTAGGTCTGTTAATGACACAATATATCACAAATTGCTTAATGGTATCACTAGGTTTGCTTAAACAAATCCATAAAAGTTGTTGCCTTTTTTTCAGGAAGAACCATTTTTGTACAAAAGCAAACTAAAAACGACGGGCTTTTGTTTTTGCTTTCTCCCACCCATTTCATTTTTGCTTAAAAAGCGCCCAGTGGTTGCTCACACTCCCCCCTCCACATCAAGTTCTAGCATGCAAAGCACATATAAGTTACTTACTAGCAACACTCATTTTTGCTTAAACAAACCTTAGAAGTTGTTGCTCTTTTTTGTTTTTTCAACACTCTTCTAGTACAAAAGGCAATGTAAGAAAAAAAACATCAAGGGGTTTCTCTGGTAAAACATCCAATAGTTGGACAAAGAAAACTGAAACAGTTTTCATGTCCTGACTTTACTTGCTTATTGTCAATGACTGATTTGCTTAAAAATCTGATATAGTTGCTCACACTTTGCCCCCCTACACATCAAGTTCTAGCACGCGCGAAACACACAAGAATTGCTTACTGCCAACACTGGTTTTGCTTAAACAAACCCTAGAACTTGGCTGCTCTTTTTTGTTTTTTCAACACATTTATAGTACAAAAAGCAACCTAAGAAAAGCATCAAGGGGTTTCTCTGAATGGACAACAGCCAGCAGGTGGATAAAGGAAAACGAAACACTTTTCATGTACTGGCACTTGCTTTTTGTCAATACTTTGATTTGCTTAAAAAACCGCTATAGTTGCTCACTAATTCCTTTTTACTGTTTCTTGCAACGGGTGCAGTACAAATCAATACTAGTTGCTCATGCAGATGGAAGAAACAAGGGAAAAACATTGGAAAAGGAGTTTGCAATCAGGATGAACAAGGTGAGGAAAAGTCAAACCTTCTATCTCTTTCCTCTTATACACCATGGTTCACTTTTCTATCTCTCCCTTTTGTGTTTAGATTCTTATAGATCTCTTTTTCAGTTCTCAAGCAATATGTGGCAGCCATTACAGGGACCTTCGGATGAGGGGCAAGGGAGGAGAGGGGGCGTGGGGAGAAGAAGCAAAAGGGCGTGGGAACGGCACGTCTAGAGCGCTCCCTCTCGTTGGGTGGACGAGGGACGCGAGAGACGGTGGATCCTCTCACTTTCCAAATCTGGACAAGGGAACCGAAACCTACCTAATATGGGAGGCTGCTAGGAGGCGCTAGCGGGCAGATGTTTGCCCGCTAGTCGCGTCCTTTTTCTTTTGATTCTGGGACCTGGGGCTACGGGATGTTTTACTTAGAAAAGAAATTGTTCTTTTAGACAAAGAAAAGAAATTGTTTTTTTTAGAATCAGATTTTTTGTGCCAATGAGCCTAAAATATATGTTGGGCCTTTGTAGGCTTCATGCATGGGCTATGCAAAATTGGGTACAAATTCTTTTTATTACTTCTCTGTGGAATGCACCGATCCTGGCACACGTAAATAAAACATGCGAACCAACTTGTGGTTGAGATGGTTAGGTGGACAGTAGTATCCCCAACCCACCAGGGTTCAAATTCTAGTGCTTGCATTATTCCTGGATTTATTTCAGGATTTCCGGCGATGCGCTTTCAGTGGGAGGAGACGTTCCCGTCGACGACGAGGCGCCTACGGTGACTTCGTAAATCTCAAGATGATATGCCGGCTCAATCTCTCGGAGTTGCTCATAGGGGTAGGGTGTGCGTGTGTGCGTTCATAGGGATGAGTGTATGCGCGTGTATATGAGCGCTTGTGTCTGTACTGATGCTAAAAAAACGTAAATAAAACATGAATCCTAAAAAATCATAGATAAAACATGAAAGAAAATACTCTAAAATAGCCTAAACATATACAACATTCAGCAAAGGATCATAGGATCCAAAAATTTAAATTTTGCCATCTGGATCATCAAAATGATTACTAAGAATCAACAAACAATTTCCATCAAAGGAAAACAATATACAACATTAAACACACTTGCAGGAACTCAGTTTAGAAAGTATTAAAATACTTTCAGTATTTCACGAACCTAAGTGAGAAAAAAGGAAGAACAAAATGTCTGGTCAAATGGAAATAAGAGTAGATGTAAAAATTAGAAAATGCATATAACTTTATGAGGCTTTAAAAATGGATACAAAGGTGAATAAATAATACTCCCTCTGTAAAGAAATATAAAAGTGTTAAGATCAATCCTTCGTAAAGAAATATAAGAGCGTTTCAATCAAGTAGTGATCTAAACATTCTTATATTTCTTTATAGAGGGAGTAATATCTAATTGCCTACAATGCATGTTCAAATCCATTTAATAATCTTAAATAACAAAAGACGTATCAACTATCCTAAGTATAAAATATAAAAAAACTATTCTAGCCGCGCAATTGCGCGGGTGCACCCGCTAGTTTATCATAACATCGGAAAGAGTCTATGTCAGAGCTAAAAAGCAAGTCCACATACTCAACTATCATTTAGTCCTCCATAATTGCTAACACTCACGCGATACTTGTGGTTACGGAGTTTTAATCGGACACAGAGAAAGATAGGGGCTTATAGTATTGCCCCACAACCTTTTACCTCAAGGGTAATGTCAACAATAATGGTTCATGCTCCCCTACATCCAATTAGATATATATATATATCTGGTTCTTTCCAACATGCTGAGCTTACCAAAGGATAAAATGAAAAAGAAAAGGTAAAGATCACCATCACTCTTGCATAAGGTAGAAGATAATAATAATAAAGGATAGGCCCTTCGCAGAGGGAAGCAGAGGTTGCCATGCGCTTTTATGGTTGGATGCATAAAATCTCAATGCGAAAGAATGTCACTTTATATTGCCCGTTGTGATATGAACCTTTATTATGCAGTCCGTCGCTTTATTACTTCCACATCACAAGATCGTATAAAGCTTATTTCTCCCACACCAATCAATCATACATATTTAGAGCAATTTTTATTGCTTTGCACCGATGACAACTTACTTAAAGGATCTTACTCAATCCATAGGTAGATATGGTGGACTCTCATGGCAAAACTGGCTTAAGGGTATTTGGAAGCACAAGTAGTATTTCTACTTGGTGCTGAGAATTTGGCTAGCATGAGGGGGAAGGCAAGCTCAACAAGTTAGAGGATCCATGACAACATACTTTATCTCAGATATAAAAAAGACATAACTCATTACGTTGTCTTCCTTGTCCAACATCAACTCTTTAGCATGTCATATTTTAATGAGTGCTCCCAATCATAAAAGATGTCAATGATAATATATCTATATGTGAAAACCTCTCTTTCCTTATCACATCCTATTAATTGCAACAATGACCAAAGCTATGTTTGCCAACTCCCAACAACTTTGAATCATCATACTATTTCTATGTGAAGTCATTACTCTCAATAAGATCAATATGCACGAGGGAGAGGCTCGTCGTAGACCACCACATTAGTGGGGAACGCGTCGAGCGACGCGGTGTCAGAGTCGACCAACATCGGGTTGGTGGAACCTACAGACTCCAAGTCTACGGCAGGCTCACTGGTGACGTGGAGTTGATTGAGGAGGCCCGCGAGGAGGCTCTCGGAGCCGCCCGTGCCTGCGTCAGATGCGGGTTCGTTGGAGATGTGAACCTCGCCGACAAGTTCGACGAGGCGGCTAGCGGCGCAGGCGATCTCGACGCCGTGCAGCGCGTCGGTGCAAACTCCGTACGGCATGCCTGGCTGGCTGCGCTCGCCAGAGAGGAAAAGGGTTCCCGTCCAGAACAGGTCTCCGGACGACGGTGCACCAGGCCCCACGGTGGGCGCCAAATGTCGGGGGTTGGGTGCGACATATGCTAAAGGATGGCTTATCATGGTGGGGGCGAGTAGAACATCGGCGGTGCCTGGAAACGGGATGAGGCGTAGACATGCACGCCGGTGAATCTTACCCAGCTTCAGGGCTCTCCGGGGAGATAACACACCTACTGCTGCTCTGCGGGGTCTCCGCATGATCACTATGGCAAAGTGTTTACACGATTGCTCCTTGAGCTGTTTACTGGAGGCAGGAGAGGGCAAGGCTAGCTCTCTCCTCCCTATATGATCTGGTCTAGAGCTAATGGATTCCAACCCTTTGCATGGGTGCCCTGGGGGGTTTATATAGGCCTGGAGTCTTTGAGCCCGCTGCCACAGTCCCCGGGCCGGGTACTGTAGTCCCTGGGCCGGCTTTGACTGTGGCGCCTTTGGAGCCATCTGCCAAAATCTTTGTACCGTCTATTGGGGCTCTGGAGTTGGATCCGACTTCTTCGGGGGGAGCCGGCACAAAGATGGAGTCTGATTCTGGTGAAGGCTTGACAGGCGGCTTGAGGAGGCGTTGAAGGGCGACGCCGGATGGTATTGCTTGGCGGGTAGAGCCGATTCGTGCCAAGGCGTCTGCTTGGTCGTTGTCGTTTCTTGGCACATGGAGGAACTCACACCCCTCGAAATACCCACTGGGTTGCTGCACGAGGAAACGGTAGCTCGCCATGTTGGCATCTTTGGCGTCCCAGTCGCCAGATGACTGTTGGACCACTAAGTCCGAGTCGGCATAACACAGGATCCGGCGAATGCCAAGTTCTTTGGCAAGCCGGAGCCCGTGAATGAGCGCCTCGTACTCGGCGATGTTGTTGGAGGCGGCAAAATGGATTTGCAGAGCGTATTTGAGCTTGTCGCCTTTAGGGGAAGTGAGGACGACGCCGGCTCCCAAGCCGGTGCGCATCTTGGAGCCGTCGAAATGCATCCGCCAATGGGTGGAGTTGGGCGCTGGAGGTAGGTACTGGGTCTCGGCCTAGTCGACGAGGAAGTCGGCCAGTGCTTGTGACTTGATGGCGGTGCGGGGCTGGTAGTGGATGGTGTAGGGAGCCAGCTCTATGGACCACTTGGCCACTCGGCCAGAGGCATCTCGGCTTCCGATGATCTTGACAAGTGGAGCCGTGCAGACCATAGTGATTGGATGCTCTTGAAAGTAAGGCTTCAATTTCTTGGCGGTAAAGTGTATGCCATAGCACATCTTCTGGTAGTGGGGATAGTTCTGCTTGGAGGTCGACAGTACTTCGCTCAGGTAATATACCGGTCTCTGGACAGGTAGTGCCTTGCCTTCCTCCTTGCGTTCCACTACAATGACCATGCTGACTACCCGGCTAGTGGCGGCGATGTACAGGAGCATAGGTTCCTTAGGGGTCGGAGCCGCCAGAACAGGTGGAGTAGTCAGCATCTTTTTCAGTTGGAGAAAGGCTTCGTCCGCCTTGTGGTTCCACTCAAAAAAGTGGTCTTCTTCATGAGTTGGTATAAGGGGAGAGCTTTCTCGCCCAGCCGACTGATGAATCGGCTGATAGATGCCAGGCAACCGGTGAACTTTTGCACGTCTAGCAGTCGGCTGGGTACCTTCATCCTCTCAATGGCCTTGATCTTCACGGGGTTGCATTCTATGCCGCGTTCAGAGACCAGGAAGCCAAGGAGCTGGCCGGCTGGTACTCCGAAGACGCACTTCTCGGGGTTGAGCTTGATCTGGAATTGGCGCAGGTTCTCAAAGGTCTCCTTGAGGTCTTCCAGCAGTGTTCCACGCTTTTCCGTCTTCACCACCACATCATCCACGTAGACGTGGGCGTTCCTACCGAGCTGCTTGAGGAGGCACTTCTGCATGCAACGTTGGAAGGTGGCGCTGTAATTCCTCAAGCCGAACGTCATGGTGAGGTAACAGAAAGCTCCAAACGGCGTGATGAAGGCGGTCTTCAGTCTGCCAGCTGGGTTCAGCTTGATCTGGTGATATCCTGAATATGCATCCAAAAAACTCAGCAGCTCGCATCCGGTGGTGGAGTCTGTCACCTAATCAATTCTTGGCAGAGCAAATAGGTCCTTGGGGCAGGCCTTGTTGAGGCTCGTGTAGTCAATACACATTCGCCACTACTTGTTTTTCTTCAGTACCAGGACCGGGTTGGCCAGCCACTCTGGAAAGAATACTTCCATAATGAAGCCAGCTTCTAGGAGCCGGGCTATCTCTTCTCCGACAACTCTTCTCTTCTATTCTGATAGGCGGCGCAGGGGCTGCCTGACCGGCTTTGCATCAGATCGGACATGTAACTTGTGCTTGGCGAATTCCATCGGTACACCTGGCATGTCTTTGGGGGACCATGTGAAGATGTCCCGATTCTCACGGAGGAAATCGACGAGCTCGCCTTCCTATTTGCTGTCGAGGTTTGCGCTTACGACAGCGTACCTCTCTGGGTGCTCCGGATCCAAGGGTATCTTCTTTGTCTCCTTGGCCGGCTTGAACGAACCCTCAGCCTCCGACTCCTTTGGGTTGGGCGACGCCTCTGGCTGCTTGCCGGCCATCGCCACAACCCGTTCCAGGAGCCGCTTCTCGGCTGCGATCACCAGGGACTCGGCTAGCCGACTGCTCTCGGTCGCACAGGCAGACAACTTCCGGTAGTCGCCTGCTATAGTCAGAATTCCCCTGGAGTTGGGCATCTTCATTTTGAGGTAGGCGTAGTGGGGGACCGCCATGAACTTGGCAAAGGCGGGTCGGCCAAGTAGTGCATGGTAGGGGCTCTCAAGGTCCACCACCTCAAACCAAACTGACTCTCGGCAGAAGTGATCTTTGTCTCCAAAGAGGACGTCCATCAGGATCTTGCCGATTGGTGAGCAGGAAAGCCCAGGAACAATGCCGTGGAACACAGTCCGGCTGTTCTGAAGCTGTCTTTGCTTGATTCCTAACTTCTCCATGGTGTCCTTATACAGGATGTTGATGCTGCTGCCTCCGTCTATCAGAACTCGCGAGAAACGCGCAGCCCGTCTATCCGTGGCAAAGGTGGCATCCAAGACCAAGGCATAGGAGTCCGGACTCGGCATCACCTCTGGGTGATCAGCCCTGCTCCAACTGATAGGCTTCTCGGACCAGTGCATGAACTCTGGCGTCTCTGACGCTACTGCATTCACCTCTTGTCGCTGCAGCCGCCTGCTGCGTCGATCATCAGCCATACTGGTAAACACCACGTAGGCTCTGTGTTCTTCGGGGTATTCGTCTTGTACTGCGCCGACTGGCCTGACAACCGGCTGCCGGGGCGGAGGCGGCTGCCCAGCAGGCGGGGGAGGTAGGAGGCCATCTCCTTTGGCGATCCTGGTGAGCCAGTGGCACTTCCGGGTGGTGTGATTCGACGGCTTCGTGCCGCTATGGAACTTGCAAGGTCCATCCAGAGTCTGTTCGTAGGAGAAGGTCGGCAACCAGTTGGGCTTGCCGCCTTTCTGTTGCTTGGGCAGAGGCTGCCCATCCGGCTGCTGGGCTTCAACTTTCGCGACCTGCCGGCTGCTGGAAGCCGGTTGCGGGGCCTTGCGCTTGTGGTCGTTCTGCTGTTGTCGTCGACTGGCGTCTCCCGCCGGAGTTCTTGGAGCTTGAGGAGCCACTTCGCCAGTGGCGCTGACTTGAATTTCTGCCTTCATCAAGGAGTCGGCCGCGGCGTACTTGTCTACTATGATCAGCAGCTCGTCGAGGGTTTCTGGCTCGTCGCAGAGGAGCTTGTGCTTGAGGAGGGTGCCTTCTCTGCACCCGGCGGTGAAGTACTCGATGGCCTGCACCTCGTGCACGCCCTCGCAGGAGTTCTGAAGCTCGGCCCAACGCGTGAGGTAGTCACGAGTCGACTCGTCGGGACCTTGCATGCACAAGGAGAGCTGACGAGGCTTGGGAGGATGCTTGTACGTGCTGGTGAAGTTGCGGACGAATGCTTTGGAGAAGTCGACCCAGTTGTTGATGCTGTGGGGCTCCAGGCTATTCAGCCATGTCCGGGCCGTGCCCTGGAGCATGAGCGGAACGTATTTTACGGCGACACGCTTGTTGCCGTTCGCTATGCTGACAGCCGTGGAGTAGTCGACTAGCCAGTCTTCCGGCTTCACGGAGCCGGTGTACTTGGGCGTGTCTCTTGGGAGCGTGAACCCTTTGCGAAAGGGCTCGTCTCGAATGCGGGGCCCGAAACAAGGCGTACCCAACTCGTCTTCTTCTTCCAATGCCAGGGATCGGTGAAGCTGGTCGATCCGGTGGCAGGCGTCGTTCTCCCCGACTCCCTCTCGGCGGCCAAGGCGGTCGCCAAGAGTCGGATGATCAACAGGCGGCGGGGAGACTCGCCTTTCCTTGCGAGGAGGAGGAGCCGGACAGTCATCCCGTCGTTCCACTACTCTCGGGCGGCCGTCTCGGTCGCGCTCTATGGTAATGTGAGTCCGACTGTGGCTGACAGCCGGATCCTTGTCCTTTCTTCCTCGGGCGCCGCTAGTCGGCGTCCGAGACGTCGCGCCTTGGTCTCGGCGAAGGTCGTCGTTTTGCCGCTGCGGTGCCTCTGTGCGGCAGCCGGCCTCGTTCTGCGCGGCAGCCGTGTCGAGGAGCCGCTGGACTCGCTCCATCATCAAGCGGTGCTCTTCGCCCTCGAAATTGTCCAGCTCGTCTGCCGCCGCCTGGGAGGCTCGAATGTTCTCCGCAGGTGTAGTGTACACAGGGCGTCTTGCTCCGAACAGGTCGGTGATGGCTGCGCCGCGCTGCTGGACCGTGCCAAGGCGGCTGGGCCCAGCCGGGGCTGGTGAGCCACCAATAGCGCGATCCATCTCTCGCTGGTAGGCTTCTGACAAACGTCTCATGCTAGCCAGCTTCTTCGCACCTTCGACGAGTTGAAGGCGGCGCGCCTCCAACGTCTCTGCGTCAGCGTCTTCCGGAATGGGCGCAGTCAGGTCTTGTTGCGCCGCGCCAAGCGGATCATGCGCTCCTCCGCCGGGGAGCTCGTCATGACTGATGACGAGCACCTCGGTGACGGTGCTTCCGTCGCTCTCCGCACGAGGGAGAGGCTCGTCGTAGACCACCACATTAGTAGGGAACGTGTCGAGCGACGCAGTGTCGGAGTCGACCAGCATCGGGTCGGTGGAACCTACAGACTCCAAGTCTACGGCAGGCTCATTGGTGACGTGGAGTTGATCGAGGAGGCCCGCGAGGAGGCTCTCGGAGCCGCCCGTGCCTGCGTCGGATGCAGGTTCGTTGGAGATGCGAACCTCGCCGACAAGTTCAGCGAGGCGGCTAGCGGCGCAGGCAATCTCGACGCCGTGCAGCGCGTCGGCACAAACTCCGTCCGGCGTGCCTGGCTGGCTGCGCTCACCAGGGAGGAAAAGGGTTCCCGTCCAGAACAGGTCTCCGGACAACGGTGCACCAGGCCCCACGGTGGGTGCCAAATGTCGGGGGTTGGGTGCGACATATGCCAAAGGATGGCTTATCATGGTGGGGGCGAGTAGAACGTCGCCGGTGCCTGGAAACGGGATGAGGCATAGACATGCACGCCGATGAATCTTACCCAGCTTCAGGGCTCTCCAGGGAGATAACACCCCTACTGCTGCTCTGCGGGGTCTCTGCATGATCACTATGGCAAAGTGTTTACACGATTGCTCCTTGAGCTGTTTCCTGGAGGCAGGAGAGGGCAAGGCTAGCTCTCTCCTCCCTATATGATCTGGTCTAGAGCTAATGGATTCCAACCCTTTGCATGGGTGCCCTAGGGGGTTTATATAGGCCTACCCCCAGGGGTACAACGGTAATCCAGCTAGGCGCGGGCCCAGCCATCAGCGCCTCCGGCCTCCGTCTTCTCCGCTGACTGCTGGGGCCCGCCGACTGGTTGGCCTCGCCGACTGGCTAGGTACGGAGCCGACAGGCCGCGTCCGCCGTGGGCGGGTCTTGCCGGCTGCTGATTACTGTAGCCGCGCTTCTAATGACGCGTGCTTCATCATAGAGTCATGGCAACAGCCCCGCCGCCTGGCGGGCGATCACTATTGCCACTCTCCGTCACATTTGGTTAATGGCGCGTGGGCCCCGGGGGAGGAGCCGGCCGACTCTCGGGGGCCGACTCCTGACGGGTCCGACTTGTGGTGCACTTGCCGTCTCCTGGGGTCCCACTGGCTGGTGGGACCCGCCACCCCAGGGTCGTACAGACAAGCCGTCGTGGGCGCAGGATTCGGTCCTTCGGTGCTGACGTCAGGGCTGGCACGACAACAGTGCCACGCCGCACGGAGATCTCCTCAGTACGGCGTACTGTGACCATGCTTGCCTTTGGAAAGGGGTGGGAGCAGTCTTCACTGTAGCCACTCCCCTGTCCTGTCCCTCTTGATGAGGACATGGGGTTTGGCTGGAATCGTGGGCCGACTCCCCAAGACCGGCTTCTTTGGAAGTCGCCAGTCAAGAGTCGGCTTATCTGAAGTCGTCCCCGGGACTCGGCCATGATTGGGCAGTCGGTTGCCTTGAGAAGGCGGCTCTTCGTCCTGGGGTCTTGAGGGGCGCAGCCTGCCCCGATGTCTTGAAAGGTTCTGGGGCTCGGGTTAACCTATCCGGGGCCCATTACTCCGACAGCTTGGGTTCTCCATTCATCAAGTGAGCTAATATCAAATAACCTCTTCTCACCGGCAAGTTTAAAATCATAATTGCGCTCTTTAATAGCCCAATATGCCTTATCACAAGCAAATACAACTGCTAAAAGCTCTTTAGAATCAACAATATAAGATCTGAACTTATCACAAGCAAATACAACTGCTAAAAGCTCTTTTTCAGTAGTAGCATAATTTCTTTGAGCATTATCTAGAGTCTTACTAGCATAATGAATAACATTTAATTTCTGATCAACTCTTTGCCCTAGAACATCACCTACAACATAATCACTAGCATCACACATAATTTCAAAGGGTAAATTCCAATCAGGTGGC
The DNA here is from genome assembly GCF_056163025.1 of Triticum urartu. NCBI lineage: Eukaryota > Viridiplantae > Streptophyta > Magnoliopsida > Poales > Poaceae > Triticum > Triticum urartu. Next base: position 146,433,672 of record NC_141873.1, on the reverse strand, counting down.
TGAACAACAGGTGCAGAGACTAATGCTTTCTTAAGTATTTCAAATGCTTCTACACAATAATCATCAAAGAAAAATGGTATATCTTTTTGCAATAAATTAGTCAGAGGCCGAGAAATTTTTGAGAAGTCCTTAATGAACCTCCTATAAAATCCAGCGTGACCAAGGAAACTTCTTATACCTTTGATGTCCTTGGGACATGGCATCTTTTCAATAGCATCAACCTTGGCTTTATCAACTTGAATACCTCTTTCAAAAACTTTGTGCCCCAAGACAATATCTTCATTAACCATAAAGTGGCACTTTTCCCAATTCAAAACAAGATTAGTTTCTTCACATCTCTGCAAAACTCGATCAAGATTGCTCAGGCAATCATCAAAAGAGGAACCATAGACAGAAAAGTCATCCATGAAAACCTCACAAATCTTTTCACAAAAGTCAGAGAATATAGCCATCATGCATCTTTGAAAGGTAGCAGGTGCATTAGATAAACCAAAAGGCATACATCTATAAGCAAAATTACCAAAAGGGCATGTAAAAGTAGTCTTTGATTGATCTCTAGCTGACACAGGTATTTGAGAGAAACCAGAATAACCATCTAGAAAGCAATAGTGTGTATGTTTGCATAATCTTTCTAGCATTTGATCAATAAAAGGTAAGGGGTAATGATCTTTCTTAGTAGCTTTATTTAATTTGCGGAAATCAATTACCATCCTATAACCTGTGATAATTCTTTGTGGAATCAATTCATCTTTATCATTAGGAACAACAGTAATACCTCCCTTCTTAGGGACACAATGGACATGACTTACCCACTCACTATCAGCAACGGGATAGATTATACCTGCCTCCAGAAGCTTTAGTATTTCTTTTCTTAGCACTTCTTTCATTTTAGGATTCAGACATCGTTGAGGATCACGAACTGGTTTGGCATCTGCTTCTAAATTTATTTTATGTTGACATAGAGTGGAACTAATGCCCTTAAGATCATCAAGAGTATATCCAATAGCAGCACGATGCTTCTTCAGAGTTTTCAATAATCTTTCTTCTTCATGCTCTGAAAGGTTAGCACTAATAATAACAGGATATATCTTCTTTTCATCAAGATAAGCATATTTAAGATTATCAGGCAACAATTTAAGCTCAAACACGGGATCACCCTTGGGTGGAGGTGGATCCCCTAAAATTTCAACAGGCAAATTGTGTTGCAGAATAGGTTCCTGTTTAAAGAATACTTCATCTATTTCCCTTCTTTCATTCATGAACATATCATTTTCATGGTCTAGCAGATAATGTTCTAAAGGATCACTAGGAGGTACGGAAATAGAAGCAAGACCAATAATTTCATCCTTACTAGGTAATTCTTCCTCATGATGTTGTTTACTAAATTTAGAAAAATTAAACTCATGAACCATATCATCCAAGCCAATAGTAACAACATTCTTTGTGCAGTCTATGGTAGCATTGACAGTATTTAAGAAGGGTCTACCAAATATAATGGGACAAAAGCTATCTTGTGGGGAGCCAAGAACAAGAAAATCAGCAAGATATTTAGTTTTCCCACACAAGACTTCAACATCTCTAACAATTCCAATTGGTGAAATAGTATCTCTATTGGCAAGTTTAATTGTGACATCAATACCTTCTAACTCAGCAGGTGCAATTTCATTCTTAATTTCTTCCTATAAGTCAATAGGTATTACACTAGCACTAGCACCCATATCACATAAGACATGATAACAATGATCTCCTATTTTAACAGAAATAATAGGCACGCCTACCACAGGTCTATGTTTATCTTTATCACAAGGTTTAGCAATTCTAGCAGTTTCACCTTCGAACTGAATAACATGCCCATCAATATTATCAGACAAGAGATCTTTAACAATAGCAATATTAGGTTCTACTTTAACTTTCTCAGGAGGTGTATAAGTTCTAATATTGCTTTTACGAACAACAGTTGAAGCTTTAGCATGATCCTTTATTCTAACAGGGAAAGGTGGTTTCTCAACATAAGAAGTAGGAACAATAGGATCATTATAAGTGACAGTCTTTTCTTCAACTTTAATAGATGCAGCTACTTTTACTTCTATGGAAGGATGATATTTAAACCACTTCTCCTTAGGGAGATCAACATAAGTAGCAAAAGATTCACAGAAAGAAGCTACTATCTCAGAGTCAAGTCCATATTTAGTGCTAAACTTACGGAAAATATCGGTGTCCATAAAAGATTTAACACAATCAAACTTAGGTGTCATACCTGACTCCTTACCTTCGTCGAGGTCCTAATCTTCAGAGTTGCGTTTAATTCTATCCAATAAATTCCATCTGAATTCAATAGTCTTCATCATAAAAGAGCCAGCACAAGAAGTATCGAGCATGGTGCGATTGTTTTTAGAAAGCCGAGCATATAAATTTTGAATAATCATTTCTCTTGAGAGCTCATGATTGGGGCATGAATATAACATTGATTTAAGCCTCCCCCAATCTTGAGTGATGCTTTCTCCTTCACGAGGCCAGAAATTGTATATATAATTGCGATCACGATGAACAAGATGCATAGGGTAATACTTTTGATGAAATTCCAACTTCAATCTTTTATAGTCCCATGATCTCATATCATCACATAGCCTATACCATATCAATGCGTCTCCCTTCAAAGATAAAGGGAATACCTTCTTCTTAGCAACATCATCGGGTATACCTGCAAGCTTAAATAATCCACAAACTTCATCCACATGTATTAAATGCTCATCAGGATGCTTTGTTCCATCTCCTGTAAAAGGGTTAGCTAGCAGTTTTTCCATCATACCCGAAGGAAATTCAAAAGGAGTTTCATTTTCAATAGGTTCAGTAGGTTGAGGAGCAACTCTTTTCTCTACTGGACGGGGTGAAGATACCCCGAACAAGCCCCTCAGAGAATTACTTTCCATAGTAACAAGTGACAATAAATTTCAGCACACTATATAAATTTTTCCTTACCAAATTCTACCTACCAAAGGCGCTACACTCCCCGGCAACGGCGCCAGAAAAGAGTCTTGATGACACACAAGTATAGGGGATCTATCGTAGTCCTTTTGATAAGTAAGAGTGTCGAACCCAAAGAGGAGCAGAAGGAAATGATAAGCGGTTTTCAGCAAGGTATTCTCTGCAAGTACTGAAATAAGTGGTAACAGATAGTTTTGTGATAGGATAAATTGTAACGAGCAACAAGTAATAAAGGTAAATGAAGTGCAGCAAGATGGCCCAATACTTTTGTAGCAAAGGACAAGCCAGAACAAACTCTTATAATAGGAAAAGCGCTCCCGAGGACACATGGGAATATCGTCAAGCTAGTTTTCATCACGTTCATATGATTCGCGTTCGATACTTTGATAATTTGATATGTGGGTGGACCGGTGCTTGGGACTTACTTGAACAAGCATCCCACTTATGATTAACCTCTATTGCAAGCATCCGCAACTACAACAAAAGTATTAAGGTAAACCTAACCATAGCATGAAACATATGGATCCAAATCAGCCCCTTACGAAGCAACGCATAAACTAGGGTTTAAGCTTCTGTCACTCTAGCAACCCATCATCTACTTATTACTTCCCAATGCCTTCCTCTAGGCCCAAATAATGGTGAAGTGTTATGTAGTCGACGTTCACATAACACCACTAGAGGCTAGACAACATACATCTTATCAAAATATCAAACGAATACCAAATTCACATGACTACTCATAGCAAGACTTCTCCCTTGTCCTCAGGAACGAACGTAATTACTCACAAAGCATATTCATGTTCATAATTAGAGGGGTAATAATATGCATATAGGATCTGAACATATGATCTTTCACCAAATAAACCAACTAGCATCAACTACAAGGAGTAATCAACACTACTAGCAACCTACTAGCACCAATCCCGGACTTTGAGACAAGAATTGGATACAAGAGATGAACTAGGATTTGGAGATGAGATGGTGCTGGTGAAGATGTTGATGGAGATTGCCCTCTCCCGATGAGAGGAGCGTTGGTGATGACGATGGTGATGATTTCCCCCTCCCGGAGGGAAGTATCCCCGGCAGAACAGCTCTGCCAGAGCTCTAGATTGGTTCCGCCAAGGTTCCGCCTCGTGGCGGCGGAGTCTCGTCCCGAAAGGTTCCTTCTTATTTTTTTCCCATCGAAAGACTTCATATAGGAGAAGATGGACGTCGGAGAGCCACCAGGGGGCCCACGAGGTAGGGGGCACGCCCTAGGGGGGGCGCCCCCCACCCTCGTGAGCAGGGTGTGGCCCCCCTGGCCTTCATCTTTGGCGAGGATTTTTCTTTATTTGTTTTAAGATGTTCCGTGGAGTTTCAGGACTTTTGGAGTTGCGCAGAATAGGTCTCTAATATTTACTCCTTTTCCAGCCCAGAATTCCAGCTGCCGGCATTCTCCCTCCTTATGTAAACCTTGTAAAATAAGATATAATAGCCATAAGTATTGTGACATAAAGTGAAATAACAGTCCATAATGCGATAAATATCAATATAAAAGCATGATGCAAAATGGACGTATCACTGCACGCCTAGCCACTTTGGCTGAGTGCGCGCAACTGGAGAACCTTCAACATTCACTCGACGAGCGCGCTCAACGACAAATCCCCGAATCTAGTCGACGATAGCGACAATTGTTTCCTCCTGAACCTCATGTGTACCACATTCCGATTCAGAATCTTACAGCTACAACCCGTATAGCAGAGTCAATTCAGCCATCCCAGTCAGAAGCTGGAAGAGGTTTGATGCAGATCCGAGCGCTGCTCTGGGCAGCAGGCAAGCAAAACACGGCCGTTTCTCAATCTCATAACAGGATCTATAGAAGGTCTGTGGGGGAGGACACAGTCCAGTCGGCTCACATCCCAAGATCTCCTCCATGGCATGAGGGTCATGGACACCACCAAGAACAGTATCTGGGTCGGAACCATGAGCAGTATGATCACCGACTCGGCCGTGATGACCGCCGTCGAGTGCCTACGCCCCCTCTGAGGGGTGGATCATACGTGCCCCGGCAGTATGATGACAGACGCCCGTATAGCGACGAGCGAAGGGTACCAGTCGACCCAAGAGAACCTGGGTTTGATGCGAGGTCAATTCTTGTGCAAGGTCTGGTCGACAGAAACCAAGCACACAGAGAGGGACTCGACAAAGATCGTCTGACTGGTAGCAGAGTTCATGTCTCGGGGCCAGAGTGTTTCAGCAGGGCCATCAGGGCTGCTGAGATCCCACCCAACTTCAGGTTGGCAAGAGGAGTGAGAAAGTTTACCGATGAGTCAAAGCCTGATACTTGGCTAGAGGATTACCGAGTGGCTGTGCAAATTGGCGGCGGCAATGACGATGTGGCCATGAAGCACCTCCCTCTGATGCTAAAGGGTTTGGACAGAGCTTGGCTGAATCAGTTGGTTCTCGGAAGTATTTTCAGCTGGGAAGAATTAGCCCAAGTGTTTGTCAGGACTTTTGAAGGCACTTGCAAGCGGCCTGCAGGACTAACTGAATTGCAGTATTGTGTGCAAAAACCGAATGAAACTTTGAGGGATTACATCCAGAGGTGGACCACTCTGCACCACACAATGGAAAATGTGTCACAACACCAAGTAGTCTGTGCCTTCAAGGAGGTTGTTTGGTACAAAGAGATTAACCTGAAATTCGGTCGAACATGAGATATGACTCTGGCCCGAATGATGGAAATAGCCACTCGGTACACTAATGGCGAAGAAGAGGACCAACTCCGCAGTGGCAAGAACAAACCAGTCGCCCAGGACATCGGAGGAGGGAATTCCAATCGGAAGCAGAAGCGCAAAGCCGAACCAGCAAGTCCTGGGGAAGCTGTAGTTGTGACCCAAGGAAAATTCAAAGGAAAGCCAAAGGGGCCGTGGATCCCCAAGAAGGTTAAGGATCAAGCAGGAAATTATGTGCTAGATTTGCCGTGTCAAATACACACTAAGACGGATGAAGAGGGAAACCTGATTTACCCCAAGCACCACTCGACAGTGCCGACTCCTAATCCAGAGCTTCCGAGAGGGTCAGCCCAGCGAGAAAGAAAAGGAATCTGATAAGGATGAAGGCAAAGAGGGGGGCGATGGTTACCCTAACGTTAATGCCACTTTAGTGATTTTTGCTGACCTAGAGAGAAAAATTCGACTGAAAGTTATCAACAAAGAAGTGAACATGGTCGCTCCGGCGACAACGATATATCTGAAGTGGTCCAAGACTCCTATCACATTCGACCAGTCCGATCATCCAGCGCATGTTGCTACCCCCGGGCGGCAAGCATTGGTGGTCGACCCAGTCGTTGGAGGCACCCGATTGACCAAGGTTCTCATGGATGGTGGCAGTGGTCTGAACATGTGGTATGCGGAGACCCTCCGAAGGATGGGCATTCCGATGTCCAAACTCACTGAGAGCAACATATGGTGATACAAGTGGTATATGGATGGTAGATAAAGGTGTTTGTAATCTGAAAATATAAAAACAGCAAGGTAACTAATGATAATAGTAAGCACAAACGGTATTGCAATGTGTTGAAACAAGGCCTAGGGTTCATACTTTCACTAGTGCAAGTTCTCTCAACAATAATAACATAATTGGATCATATAAATTTCCCTCAACATGCAACAAAGAGTCACTCCAAAGTCACTAATAGCGGAGAACAAACGAAGAGATTATGGTAGGGTATGAAACCACCTCAAAGTTATCCTTTCTGATCGATCTATTGAAGAGTCCGTAGTAAAATAACATGAAGCTATTCTTTCCGTTCGATCTATCATAGAGTTCATACTATAATAACACCTTAAGACACAAACGAACCAAAACCCTAATGTTGCCTACATACTCCAATGTCACCTCAGGTATCCGTGGGTATGATTATACAATATGCATCACACAATCTGAGATTCATCTATTCAAACCAACACAAAGTACATCAAAGAGTGCCCCAAAGATTCTACCGGAGAGTCAAGACGAAAACGTGTGCCAACCCCTATGCATAGGTTCATGGGCGGAACCCGCAAGTTGATCACCAAAACATACATCAAGTGGATCAATAGAATACCCCATTGTCACCACGGGTATCCCACACAAGACATACATCAAGTGTTCTCAAATCCTTAAAGACTCAATCCGATAAGATAACTTCAAAGGGAAAACTCAATCCATTACAAGAGAGTAGAGGGGGAGAAACATCATGACATCCAACTATACTAGCAAAGCTCGCGATACATCAAGATCGTATCACCTCAAGAACACGAGAGAGAAAGAGATCAAACACATAGCTACTGGTACATACCCTCAGCCACGAGGGTGAACTACTCCCTCCTCATCATGGAGAGCGCCGGGATGATGAAGATGGCCACCGGAGAGGGGTTCCCCCTTCGGCAGGGTGCTGGAACGGGTCTAGATTGGTTTTCGGTGGCTACGGAGGCTTCTGACGGCGGAACTCCCGATCTATTGTGCTCCTCGAAGTTTTAAGGGTATATGGGTATATATAGGAGGAAGAAGTGCGTCGGTGGATCTCCGGGCTGTCCACGAGGCAGGGGGCGTGCCTAGGGGGGTGCGCGCCCCCACCCTCGTGGGCAGCCCGGGAGTCTTCTGGTCCATCTCCGATACTCCATGGGCTTCTTCTGGTCCAAAAATAAGTTTCGTGAAGTTTCAGGTCAATTGGACTCCGTTTGATTTTCCTTTTCTGCGATACTCTAAAACAAGGAAAAAAACAGAAACTAGCACTGGGCTCTAGGTTAATAGGTTAGTCCCAAAAATCATATAAAATAGCATATAAATGCATATAAAACATCCAAGGTTGATAATATAATAGCATGGAACAATCAAAAATTATAGATACGTTGGAGAGGTATCAACATCCCCAAGCTTAATTCCTGCTCGTCCTCGAGTAGGTAAATGATAAAAACAGAATTTTTGATGTGGAATGCTAGCTAACATATTTATCCACGTAGTTCTCTTTATTGTGGCAAAAATATTCAGATCCATAAGATTCAAGACAAAAGTTTAATATTGACATAAAAATAATAATACTTCAAGCATACTAACAAAGTAATCATGTCTTCTCAAAATAACATGGCCAAAGAAAGCTATCCCTAAAAAATCATATAGTCTGGCTATGCTCTATCTTCACCACACAAAATATTTAAATCATGCACAACCCTGATGACAAGCCAAGCAATTGTTTCATACTTTTGATGTTCTCAAACTTTTTCAATCTTCACGCAATACATGAGCGTGAGCCATGGACATAGCACTATAGGTGGAATAGAATGGTGGTTGTGGAGAAGACAAAAAGGGCAAAGATAGTCTCACACCAACTAGGCGTATCAACGGGCTATGGAGATGCCCATCAATAGGTATCAATGTGAGTGAGTAGGGATTGCCATGCAACGGATGCACTAGAGCTATAAGTGTATGAAAGCTCAAAAAGAAACTAAGTGGGTGTGCATCCAACTCGCTTGCTCACGAAGACCTAGGACATTCTGAGGAAGCCCATCATTGGAATATACAAGCCAAGTTCTATAATGAAAATTTCCCACTAGTATATGAAAGTAAAAACATAAGAGACTCTCTATCATGAAGATCATGGTGCTATTTTGAAGCACAAGTGTGGTAAAAGGATAGTAGCATTGTCCCTTCTCTCTTTTTCTCTCATTTTTTTATTTTTTTATTTGGGCCTTTTCTCTTTTCTTTTTTTTGGCCTCTTTTTTTCGTCTAGAGTCTCATCCCGACTTGTGGGGGAATCATAGTCTCCATCATCCTTTCCTCACTAGGACAATGCTCTAATAATGATGATCATCACAGTTTTATTTACTTACAACTCAAGAATTACAACTCAATACTTAGAACAAAATATGACTCTATATGAATGCCTCCGGCGGTGTACCGGGATGTGCAATGAATCAAGAGTGACATGTATGGAAGAATTATGAACGGTGGCTTTGCCACAAATATGATGTCAACTACATGATCATGCAAAGCAATATGACAATGATGAAGCGTGTCATAATAAATGGAACGATGGAAAGTTGCATGGCAATATATCTGGGAATGGCTGTCGAAATGCCATAATAGGTAGGTATGGTGGCTGTTTTGAGGAAGGTATATGGTGGGTTTATGGTACCGACGAAAGTTGCGCGGTACTGGAGAGGCTAGCAATGGTGGAAGGGTGAGAGTGCATATAATCCATGGACTCAACATTAGTCATAAAGAACTCACATACTTATTGCAAAAATCTATTAGTTATTGAAACAAAGTACTACGCGCATGCTCCTAGGGGGATAGATTGGTAGGAAAAGACCATCACTCGTCCCCGACCGCCACTCATAAGGAAGACAATCAATAAATAAGTCATGCTCCGACTTCATCACATAACGGTTCACCATACGTGCATGCTACGGGAATCACAAACTTTAATACAAGTATTTATCAAATTCATAACCACTCAACTAGCATGATTCTAATATCACCATCTTCATATCTCAAAACAATCATCGAGTATCAAACTTCTCATAGTATTCAATGCACTTTATATGAAAGTTTTTATTATACCAATCTTGGATGCCCATCATATTAGGACTAAATTCATAACAAAAGCAAATTACCATGCTGTTTAGGACTCTCAAAATAATATAAGTGACGCTTGAGAGTTCATCTATTTCTATAAAATAAAACCACCACTGTGCTCTAAAAAGATATAAGTGAAGCACTAGAGCAACAACAAACTACTCCGAAAGATATAAGTGAAGATCAATGAGTAGTCGAATAATTATGCAACTATGTGAAGACTCTCTAACATTTAAGAATTTCAGATCTGGGTATTTTATTCAAACAGCAAGCAAAACAAAAGAAAATAAAATGACGCTCCAAGCAAAACAAATATCATGTGGTGAATAAAAATATAGCTCCAAGTAAAGTTACCGATGAACAAAGACGAAAGAGGGGATGCCATCCGGGGCATCCCCAGGCTTAGGCTCGTGCCACTCCTTGTTCTATAATCCATCAAAACTTAACCCAAAACTTGAAAACTTCACAACACAAAACTCAAAATAGAAAATCTCGTGAGCTCCGTTAGCGAAATAAAACAAAACACCACTTCAAGGTACTGTAATGAACTCAATCTTGATTTATATTGGTATTAAACCTACCGTATTCCAACTTCTCTATGGTTTATAAACTCTTTTACTAGCCATAGATTCATCAAAATAAGCAAACAACACAAGAGAAACAGAATAGTCTGTAGTAATCTGTAGCTAACGCAAACTTCTGGATCCCCAAAAATTCTAAAATAAATTTCTGGACGTGAGGAATTTATCTATTAATCATCTTCAAAAAGAATTAACTAAATAGCACTATCCAAATAAAAATGGCAGCAATTCTCGTGAGCGCTAAAGTTTCTGTTTTTTACAGCAAGATCAAAAAGACTTTCGCCAAGTCTTCACAATGGTTCTACTTGGCACAAACACTAATTAAACACAAAAAACACAACCAAAACAGAGGCTAGATAAATTATTTATTACTAAACAGGAGAAAAAAACAAGGAATAAAAATAAAATTGGGTTGCCTCCCAACAAGCGTTATCGTTTAATGCCCCTAGCTAGGCATGATGATTTCAATGATGCTTACATAAAAGACAAGAATTGAAACATAAAGAGAGCATCATGAAGAATATGACTAGAACATTTAAATCTAACCCACTTCCTATGCATAGGGATTTTGTGAGCAAACAATTTATGGGAACAATAATCAACTAGCATAGGAAGGCAAAACAAGCATAACTTTAAAACTTTAAGCACATAGAGAGGAAACTTGATATTATTGCAATTCCTACAAGCATATGTTCCTCCCTCATAATAATTTTCAGTAGCATCATGAATGAATTCAACAATATAACTATCACATAAAGCACTATTTTCATGATGCACAAGCATAGAATTTTTATTACTCTCCACATAAGCAAACTTCTTCTCATGAATAGTGGTGGGAGCAAACTCAACAAAATAACTATCATGTGAGGCATAATCCAATTGAAAAATAAAATCATGATGACAAGTTTCATGGTTATCACTATTATTTATAGCATACAAGTCATCACAATAATCATCATAGATAGCAATTTTGTTCTCATAATCAATTGGAACCTCTTCCGAAATAGTGGATTCATCACTAAATAAAGTCATGACCTCTCCAAATCCACTTTCATAATTATAATCATCATAAATAGGAGGCATGGTACCATCATAATAAATTTGCTCATCAAAACTTGGGGGACAAAAAATATCATCTTCATCAAACATAGCTTCCCCAAGCTTGTGGCTTTGCATATCATTAGCATCATGGATATTCAAAGAATTCATACCAACAACATTGCAAGCATGCTCATCATTCAAATATATAGTGCCAAACATTCTAATGCATTCTTCTTCTAGCACCTGAGCACAATTATCGGAATCCTTATTCTCACGAAAGATATTAAAAAGCTGAAGCGTATGAGGCAAACTCAATTCCATTTTTTGTAGTTTTCTTTTATAAACTAAACTAGTGTGAGGGAGTCTTGGATTAGGGGGTCTCCAGACAGCCGAACTATATCCTTTAGCCGGACTATTGAACTATGAAGATACAAGATCAAAGACTTCGTCCCGTGTCCAGATGGGACTTTCCTTGGCATGGAAGGCAAGCTTGGCGATACGGATATGTAGATCTCCTCCTTTGTAACCGACTTTGTGTAACCCTAGCCCCCTCCGATGTCTATATAAACCGGAGGGATTAGTCCATAGGACAAGATACAATCATACCATAGGCTAGCTTCTAGGGTTTAGCCTCTATGATCTCGTGGTAGATCAACTCTTGTAATACTCATATCATCAATATCAATCAAGCAGGACGTAGGGTATTACCTGCATCAAGAGGGCCCGAACCTGGGTTAACATCGTGTCCCCTGCCTCCTATTACCATCCGCCTTAGACGCATAGTTCGGGACCCCCTACCCGAGATCCGCCGGTTTTGACACCGACATTGGTGCTTTCATTGAGAGTTCCACTGTGCCGTCACCGTAAGGCTCGATGCCCCCTTCGATCATCGGTAACGATGCGGTCCAGGGTGAGGTTTTCCTCCCCGGACAGATCTTCATATTCGGCGGCTTCGCACCACGGGCCAATTCGCTTGGCCATCTGGAGTAGATCGAGAGCTACGCCCCTGGCCATCAGGTCAGGTTTGGAAACTTAAACTACACTGCCGACATCCGCGGAAACTTGATCTTCGATGGATTCAAGCCCATGTCAGGTGCGCAGCACGGTCACGACGAGCATGATTTAGCTCTGCTGTCGGACAGTGTTCGGGAGATCACACCTACAACTACTCCGGCCTTCAATCCGGAGAAAATCGCGCCATCTGACGACGGAGGGATGGACCCTGCCATGGAGGCCGCACTCTCAGTGGCGATGGAGCCGGATACCGACTTCACCCCTTACGAGAGCCGTGTTGCCGAACCACTGGATTCATCTCCGGCCAAGGACTCCGAGCCGCCTGCATCCATGCCTATCGAATCCGATTGGGCGCCGATCATGGAATTCACCTCCGCAGATATCTTTCAGCACTCACCTTTCGGCGATGTGCTAAATTCATTAAAGTCTCTCTCCTTGTCAGGAGAACCTTGGCCGAACTATGTCTGGCTAGAATGGGATGCGTACGACGAAGAAATTCGCTGCCCACCCACCGCACACTTAGTAGCCTCTGTCGACGATTTAACCGACATGTTCGATCTCGACTCCGCAAACATCGATGGCATGGATGACGATGCAAGAGAGGAATAGGAACTAGTGCCCACAGGGCACTGGATAGCCACTTCACCACATGACATATACATGGTGGATACACCCAAAGAAAACAATGACGAGGAACGGGAGGAGACAACGGAGGATAACCCCTCCAAGAAGCAAACAAAGTGTCGGCGTAGGCGCCGCTCCAAATCCCGCCTTGGCAACAAAACAGCGATAACAGCGCAAGATAAAATAACACTCCAGTCGACTCCAGAGGAAACGACGACCACATTGCCCCGGCGGCAGAGCACGATGAAGCTGCAAACGGCGAACATAGTACGGATCTGACGTACGAACACGGCGATACCGAGGATAAACCTCATCAAACCCCCTCTGGGTAGGAAAACAGTCCGGACGAAGATGCACACATCATCCCGGAAACGAACTTGGAGCAAGAGAACCTCCGCAGAAGGCTTATTGCCATAGCGAGGAGTCTGAAGAAGCAGAAGCAAAGGATTCAGGCCGAACAGAATACACTCAACAGCAGGTGGAACAAAGTGCTCGACAACGAAGAAAAGTATGGTGGAGGTTACCACACAAAGAGCTATCCAAAGCGTAAGCTATTACCCGAATTCAACGATGAGGCCTTAGAGCCCATACAGCCGAATAATAAAACGGCCAACCGTCCGGATCAACCACCATGTGACCACGATAGAGCGACTAACAAGGTCGCACATAAGTCAACACACGATCTACGTGAGGACTTGCGCCAAAAATCCAGTATGACCAGATCCATATATGGATCTAGTAAGCACGCTCCGGCACAAAATCAAAATCGAATACTAAAACCGTCCGAATGCCATGACACATCCAAATACAGGGGTGCCGCACACCCCCTATGTTTCACCAATGAGGTGCTGGATCACGAATTCCCAGAGGGATTCAAACCAGTGAACATAGAGGCGTACAACGGGACTATAGACCCTGGGGTCTGGATTGAGGACTTTATCCTCCATATCCATATGGCTCGTGGAGACGATCTCCATGACATCAAGTACTTTCCCCTCAAGCTTAAAGGACCAGCTCGACACTGGCTGAAAAGCCTCCCCGAAAATTCAATTAGAAGTTGGGACGAGCTCGAGGACGCTTGTCGGGCTAATTTTCAAGGGACCTATGTCCGACCCCCGGATGCAGATGATTTAAGTCATATAATTCAACAGCCCGGAGAGTCAGCCCGAAAGCTTTGGGACATGTTTCTCACTAAGAAGAACCAAATCGTCGACTGTCCGGACACCGAAGCCTTGGCAGCTTTCAAGCACAACGTCCGAGACGAATGGCTCGCCAGACACCTCGGCCAAGAAAAACCGAGAACAATGGCAGCCCTAACAAGCCTCATGACCCGCTTTTGCGCGGGCGAAGATAGCTGGTTAGCCCGTAGTAGCACCAGCGACCCAAGCACATCCGAAGTCAGGGATGGCAATGGAAAACCACGACGTAGTAAAAACAAGCATTGAAATAAAGAAGACAACCCAGATAATACGACGGTCAACGCCGGATTCAGGGGCTCTCGACCAGGTTAGCGGAAAAAGCCTTTCAAAGGCAGCAGAGATGGACCGTCTAGCCTAAACAAGATTCTCGACAAACTATGTCAGATTCATGGCACCCCCGACAAACCTGCAAATCACACCCACAGAGAATGCTGGGTCTTCAAGTAGGCCGGTAAGCTAAACGCCAAACATATGGGGGGGGAGACACCAAGCGAAGACGAGGACGAACCTCGTCAACAAAGCACCGGAGGACAGAAAAAATTCCCACCAGAGGTTAAAACAGTAAACATGATCCATGTGACGAAGAGGAGAAGCAAACATGCACTCCAAGACATACGCGCCATAGAGCCCGTCACCCCTAAGTTCAACCCCTGGTGGGCCTGCCCGATCACTTTTGGTCACGGGGATCACGCGACAAGCATCCGGCATGAAGGATTGGCTGCCTTGGTGTTAGACCCAATAATAAACGGATACCACCTCACACGAGTCCTTATGGACGGCGGCAGTGGTCTAAATCTGATATATCAGGACACAGTCCGAAAAATGGGGATATACCTGACAAAAATAAGCCACAGTAATACTACCTTCAAGGGAGTAATACCAGGCCCAGAGGCCCGCTGTACGGGCTCTCTATTACTAGAGATTGTATTCGGTTCTCCCGACAACTTCCGAAGCGAAAAGTGAACTTTTTACATCGCTCCATTCCGAAGTGGCTATCAAGCACTACTAAGAAGAGCAGCTTTCGCTCGTTTTCATGCAGTACCGCATTACGCTTCTCTCAAGCTTAAGATGCCCGGTCCATGCGGCACCATCACAGCTAGTGGAAATATTGAGCGTTCTCTACGCGCGGAAGAATGTGCGGCGGCCTTAACAGCCGAGCACTAGACGGCCTCACCAACCAGAATAAATGACAGGTCGTCAAGACCACGGACACGGGTAGATGAGTCTGGCGCATCACTACATATACATGAGATTGATTTGATGGTTAAACCCTTACCGACGGTACCAGGGGCTTCCCGCGTGTAATCAGGGCTAGTTCAACTCAACTTGACTTACCTTGAATTTCAATGGTTTATTGACAATAACCAATTTTCTGGCACGACAACTTTCACCTAAGTTCTTCTTTTTTACAGATGACAATCGTGCTATACCCGTCCAGGACACGGCACAATGGAGACACAGGCGCAGACGTGCAGCAGGGACCCGCTCAAAGGTTTCTTTTCAGATTAAGACCCTGCGTAAACCTTTTTTACTGTCTCTTGTT
The DNA here is from genome assembly GCF_056163025.1 of Triticum urartu. Taxonomy (NCBI): domain Eukaryota; kingdom Viridiplantae; phylum Streptophyta; class Magnoliopsida; order Poales; family Poaceae; genus Triticum; species Triticum urartu. The sequence goes on along the minus strand of NC_141873.1, from coordinate 146,418,085 downwards.
GTTCACATCCTCCGGATACTCAATACAACCGAGAAGGATGCTGACGTTATTGGCATGTGGCCACGTCAGGATATTGCACGCACCTGGACACTCGGGGTTTATTATTAAGGGCATTGTTCAGCCCGACATATATTATAAAGACCGAATACCTTAGGGAGTGTTCGGCGTCGCGAGTTTGGCCTTATATGCATCAGCTCCGAATCATGTCTTTGGTCAAATGTTGGGTTTTCTCGGCTCCCGTGTTTTGCTACCTTACGTTCCGCTCTATCGGCTAAGGCGGCACCGGGAGAACTACTGTGATTGTGCCCTGGTTCATCCGGATGAGCACCTCAGTAGAGAAAGCCGAAAACTGACTGTCATGATAAAGCGCGAGACTGGTCAACCACTCAATGACTTAGCAGAATCTTCGGGATTCCTCCGCATTAACGAAGGGCCGTTTCCCGGTCATGTACGTACGCTCCCCGTATTCGGACGAGCATGGAAGTACCAAGGGCTATATAGTAGTCCCACCGTCAAACTCCAATGGCTAAGTGAAAGTGTTAAAGCAATATAGTCCGGTTGCCTCGTTCGTTGCGCCACCACCTCCTTCATGGACCAAGACGTTGGATCAAGTGTGAATACGCGTTTTTTGCGAACACCCCCGCATTATATGCGTGGGGGCTGAAGCTGACGACTGCAATCTTTCAGGTTATATACATATATACATAAACGGCCGCACAGGAGGCATCATAATACTTTCAGGCAAAAGTATAAACACGACCTTCATAATTCAATAAAATATTGTTTTTACAATAGGAATACATGTCATTAGAACATAATATTCTTCGAGCACTGCGCCTCTATTGAACGAGCGCCTTCAAGTACCTCTTCAAAGTAGTGCTTGGCAGCTACTCGGCCCACGGCCGAACCCTGTGTTGCAATAGTGGTGGCCTCCATCTCTGCCCAGTATGTCTTGACACGGGCAAGGGCCATCCGCGCACCCTCTATGCACGCCGACCTCTTCATAGCGTCGATATGCGGCACAACACTAAGGAATTGTTGCACTAAACTAAAGTAACTATTCGGCCTTGGCCCTTCTGGCCACAGATGATCCACAACAGACCTCATGGCAAGTCCGGACAGCCTATGGAGCTCAGCCCACTTGGCCATTCGCTCATTCAACAGTAGTGGATGCACTGGAGCATGAAACTGTGACCAAAACATCTTTTCCACCTCACGATCTTTTGATCCTTGAAGTACTCGGCCGCATCAATAGCACTTGCTGCCAAATCCACATATGTGTCCGCAGAACTCCATAGTTGATCAAGAGGGGCATACTCCGGATCTCCGAACTTCGTTCGCAACAAAAAGGGCTTCCCAGCTGCGATATCTCCAGCTTGACGCAGCTCCTCCTTCGTCGCTCTGATTTTGGAGCGGGCTTCCTTGGATGCTACCATGGCCTTCCCTAGGTCCGTCGCCTTCGCTCGGCTTTCTTTTTCAAGAAGCTGGTATCGGTCGGCGATATCTTTCAACTCAACGGCCATCTTGTCCTTGCTTTGGAAATGCACGGCGTTTTCGGCCCTCAGCTCTTCGACCACCTATAGTGCCGCCGCATTGCTATTCCTGGCTTGTTCCTTGGCTCGGGCAAGTTCCGCCCGAAGGGTCTCCGCGATGGCAGCTCCATCTGCAGTCACAACATATTAAACATATTGGCATCATGCTCCTCTTACTATGTGTTTATCACAGGAGAAATCACTTACCCTGTGCCTCGTCAAGCCGCTTGTTGACAAGCACGATGTCGGCATCTGCCACATCAAGCTGCCTCTTTAGCTCAGCAAACTCATCAGTCCGGCTAGCCATCGGACCTTCAGCCACCTGCACATAAAGGCGGTCTGGTTATTACCTGTGAATATGATCCTCTGTTTGCCGCCATTTTCGACGACAACCAGAGTCTCAGGAGCTACTATCTGCATAGGGCACATGTAACGTGTGCGGTATTGTCGAAACATACACTATTTCACGTACCTCAAAGCCTTTCAGCAGACTCATAAAAGCTTCATGCAACCCGCTTTCGGCGGATGAAATCCTTTCAATCACCGTACCCATTAGTGTACGATGCGCTTCTGAGATGGCCGCTTGCTCCAGAAGATCCTTTAGTGTGTCCGACCGCACACTGTACGGTTCCGGACTCTTTTTGTTGCTCTCTTTAGGAGCCGAATACCGAGGACTTCGGGTGGCCAAAGGATTACCCTCTGGCCTTGGCGGATCAGGAGAAACCCCACGATGACACTTCAGGGTCGCCCGCCTCATTAGGCGGGGTGACAGGGGGAGGTGTTTCGCTCTCCATCATCTCCGGAGGAAGATCCCCTGAAGACGAACTCTGTCGAGAAGGGCTACGATCCGAGCTGCAAGATATATGCTTCGATTATTATCTTCAGAAGTAATGTAAGATATTTTTACTATTAAGTACCTTTTCAATTACAGCTCGGTAGAGGGCTGATCCCCTAGCGGACACTGTGCGTCAAGGATACCCTCCGAGGCAGGACCCTCTGGCGAAGATTTCTTCCCCCGTTTGGAAACCTTTGTTTCCATGTCTTCAGAGGTGGTCCTCTTCCTTCCTTGGGGAGAGGGGATTTCAGATCCTTCTCCCTGGTTGTCCTCCTTCGCGGAGGCGCTAATTCCCCCGGTTCGGATGAATGATGTGTGAGGCCTGCTTCATCCTCTTTATTCCCCCCTTCATCTTCCCCTAAGGGCGCCTGACAAGGCGCCGACTCAAGCATTCTGTCTAGTACTGGATTGGCCAAGCCTTCGGGAAGGGGGGACGAACACCTGATCATCTTTGCCTTTCTTATCCAGTCCTGGTCAAAGAGTGACTTTTCATAATGATGTTATGATAAATAGAAAGACAGTGTGATCGGTCATGGGATTACTTACTTGGGTATCGGGGCGATTACATCTCAGACCCGCATCCTCGGTGGTGTGCGAACACTCTATTTGGGGTCCGAAGAACAATTTGAACATCTCTTCGAGCGTCATGCCGAGGAAGTGTTGAATAGTTCGCAGTCCTTCCGGGTTGAATTCCCACATACGGAGGGGTCGACGTTTGCAAGGCTGGACTCGACGAACTAGCATGACTTGCATTACCTTGACCAGGCTGACATCTCTCTCAAGGAGATCTCGGATGCGACTCTGCAATATCGGCACATCATTTACTGGCCCCCAGTTAAGCCCTTTGTTGATCCATGACGTCAGTTGTGGTGGAGGGCTCGAGCGAAAGGCAGGGGCGGCTACCCACTTGGCACTTCGGGGAGCTGTGATATAAAACCACTCCCATTGCCATAAACTGGACACCTCTGGGAAGGAGCCCTCTGGCCATGCAACATCGGCACTTTTGCTTATTGCGGCACCTCCGCACTCTGCGTGACGCCCCTCGATCATCTTCGGCTTCACATTGAAAGTCTTGAGCCACATGCCGAAGTGTGGGGTAATGCGAAGGAAGGCCTCACACACGACGATGAACGACGAGATGTGAAGGAGGGAATCCGAGGCCAGATCATGGAAATCCAGTCCATAATAGAACATGAGCCCCCTAACAAAGGGATCCAGAGCGAGGCCTAGCCCTCGGAGGAAGTGAGAGATGAACACAACACTCTCATTGGGTTCGGGAGTGGGGATGACCTGCCCTCGGGCAGGCAGCCTGTGCGAGATTTCGGCGGTCAGATACCTGGCCTCTCTCAGCTTCTTGATGTCTTCCTCTGTGACAGAGGAAGGCATCCACCGACCTTGGAGTTTGGATCCGGACATGGTTGAAGGTCCGAAGCGCATGACCTGAGCCTTGGGTGTTGGAACTCGAGGTGGGGGAAGGATTCGGTTGATCACGAGAGGGAAAAAAGGACAGGCCTTGACCTCTTTATAAAGAGGATGAATATCAAGCGTCCTCCTCGTGGCCGTTTGGGGCTTTCCTAAAATCGAGGAGTCATACTAACAGGCATGATTGGGTTACCCACATCCGTATTGATGAGAATCCCATAATAAGGGGGACACGATCTCTGCTTTGACAAGATGTGTCAAGAAAACTGCCTCGCAATATGTGCAGCGCTGGTTGAGAAAAATGGTTCGAATAAAGACCGGGCCATGGCATGATGTCATGCTGTCAAAACGTGTCAGCAGATTAGATTTGTGGAAATATTATTCTCTCTACGGTGGTATGTGGAAATTGTTTTGCAGAGATGGACACTATCCTTGTGTTCGAAATCTTCTATGGAGTATTCGGAGGAGGAACCCGCCTTGCAATGCCGAAGACAAAACTGCGCGCTGGACTCATCGTCATTGAAGCTTGGTTGAGGGGCTACTGAGGGAGTCCTGGATTAGGGGGTCTCCAAACAGCCGGACTATATCCTTTAGCAGGACTGTTGGACTATAAAGATACAAGATTGAAGACTTCGTCCCATGTCCGGATGGGACTTTCCTTGGCGTGGAAGGCAAGCTTGGCGATACGGATATGTTGATCTCCTCCTTTGTAACCGACTTTGTGTAACCCTAGCCCCCTCCGGTGTCTATATAAACCGGAGGGTTTAGTCCATAGGACAAGATAAAATCATACCATAGGCTTGCTTCTAGGGTTTAGCCTCTACGATCTCGTGGTAGATCAACTCTTGTAATACTCATATCATCAATATCAATCAAGCAGGACGTAGGGTATTACCTCCATCAAGAGGGCCCGAACTTGGGTAAACATCGTGTCCCCTGCCTCTTGTTACCATCCGCCTTAGATGCACAGTTCGGGACCCCCTACCCGAGATCCGCCGGTTTTGACACCGACATAGTGCTAAAACAAGAAACAACAAGATTCGATTGCAAAATCTAAAGATATACCTTCAAGCACTAACCTCCCCGGCAACAGCGCCAAAAAAGAGCTTGATGTCTACTACACAACCTTCTTCTTGTAGACGTTGTTGGGCCTCCAAGTGCAGAGGTTTGTAGGACAGTAGCAAATTTCCCTCAAGTGGATGACCTACGGTTTATCAATCTGTAGGAGGCGTAGGATGAAGATGGTCTCTCTCAAACAACCCTGCAACCAAATAACAAAGAGTCTCTTGTGTCCCCAACACACCCAATACAATGGTAAATTGTATAGGTGCACTATTTCGGCGAAGAGATGGTGATACAAGTGGTATATGGATGGTAGATAAAGGTTTTTGTAATCTGAAAATATAAAAACAGCAAGGTAACTAATGATAAAAGTGTGCACAAACGTTATTGCAATGTGTTGAAACAAGGCCTAGGGTTCATACTTTCACTAGTGCAAGTTCTCTCAACAATAATAACATAATTGGATCATATAACTTTCCCTCAACATGCAACAAAGAGTCACTCCAAAGTCACTAATAGCGGAGAACAAACGAAGAGATTATGGTAGGGTATGAAACCACCTCAAAGTTATCCTTTCTGATCGATCTATTCAAGAGTCCGTAGTAAAATAACATGTAGCTATTCTTTCCGTTCGATCTATCATAGAGTTCGTACTGGAATAACACCTAAAGACAAAAATCAACCAAAACCCCAATGTCACATAGATACTCCAATGTCACCTCAAGTATCCGAGGGTATGATGATTATACGATATGCATCACACAATCTCAGATTCATCTATTCAAACCAACACAAAGTACTTCAAAGAGTGCCCCAAAGATTCTACCAGAGAGTCAAGACGAAAACGTGTGCCAACCCCTATGCATAGGTTCATGGGCGGAACCCGCAAGTTGATCACCAAAACATACATCAAGTGGATTAATAGAATACCCCATTGTCACCACGGGTATCCCACGCAAGACATACATCAAGTGTTCTCAAATGCTTAAAGACTCAATCCGATAAGATAACTTCAAAGGGAAAACTCAATCCATTACAAGAGAGTAGAGGGGGATAAACATCATAACATCCAACTATAATAGCAAAGCTCGCGATACATCAAGATCATATCACCTCAAGAACACGAGAGCGAGAGAGAGATCAAACACATAGCTACTCGTACATACCCTCAGCCCCGAGGATGAACTACTCCCTCCTCGTCATGGAGAGCGCCGAGATGATGAAGATGGCCACCAGAGAGGGGTTCCCCCTCCGGTAGGGTGCCGGAACGGGTCTAGATTGGTTTTCGATGGCTACGGAGGCTTCTAGCGGCGGAACTCTCGATCTATTGTGCTCCTCTAAGTTTTTAGGGTATATGGTTATATATAGGAGGAAGAAGTACGTCGGTGGATCTCTGGGCTGTCCACAAGGCAGGGGGGCACACCCAGGGGGGTGGGCGCGCCCCCACCCTCGTGGGCAGCTTGGGACTCTTCTGGTCCATCTCCGATACTCCGTGGGCTTCTTCTGGTCCAAAAATAAGTTTTGTGAAGTTTCAGGTCAATTGGACTCCGTTTGATTTTCCTTTTCTGCGATACTCTAAAACAAGAAAAAAAACAGAAACTGGCACTGGGCTCTAGGTTAATAGGTTAGTCCCAAAAATCATATAAAATAGCATATAAATGCATATAAAACATCCAAGGTTGATAATATAATAGCATGGAACAATCAAAAATTATAGATACATTGGAGACGTATCATGGAAGCATACATGGATGACATCGTGGTCAAGTAATGTAAAGGTTCCAACCTGCTGACTGACCTCGCCGAAACCTTTCCCAGTTTGAGGAGATATGATATCAAGCTTAATCCGTTGAAGTGCACATTCGGAGTCCCATGTGGAAAGTTACTCGGTTTCCTCGTTTCCGAACGAGGGATCGATGCAAACCCAAGAAAGTTGGTGCAATTCTCCGAATGAAACACCTTGTGCATGTGCACGACGTTCAGAAGCTAACTAGTTGTTTGGCCACTCTGAGTCGGTTCATTTCTCGTCTCGGTGAAAAGGCATTACCTCTTTACCGACTGATGAAGAAGTCTGACAAGTTTGAGTGGACTCCTAAAGCTGAAGTGGCGTTTGTGGAGCTCAAAGCCCTGCTTTCCTCCCAGCCAGTGCTTGCTGCCCCGGCCAGCAAAGAGCCTCTACTACTGTATATAGAGCCACCGGACAGGTTGGCAGCACAGTACTCACTGTCGAGCGGGAAGAAGAAGGAAAAGCCTACAAAGTTCAATGCTCAGTGTATTATATTTCTGAAGTCTTGACTGCGTCGAAGCAGAGATATCCACATTATCAAAAGCTTGTCTATGGATTTTACTTGACTGCAAAGAAAGTTGCACATTACTTTTCAGATCACTCAGTTTCAGTCATCAGCGACGCTCCATTGTCAGAAATTCTGAACAACAGAGATCCAACTAGTCGAGTGGCAAAGTGGGCGATTGAACTCCTTCTATTGGATATCAAGTTTGAGGCAAATAAAACAATCAAGTCCCAAGCAATAGCAGATTTCCTCGCTGAGTGGATTGAGCAGCAACAACCGACTCAAATTCACTCGGAACATTGGACTATGTTCTTTGATGGGTCCAAGATGCTGAATGGTTCTAGTGCAGGGGTAGTCCTGGTCTCCCCACGAGACGACAAACTCAGTTATGTTCTCGGATTCACTTTGATTCCTCCAACAATGAAGCTGAGTACAAGGCACTTCTGTATGGGTTGCTGTCGGCGTCCTGTGAACGGGGGTCCCCAGACTTGCCTGCCTGCGGCCCACGGCGTGGCTCCACCAGCGGCCTTGTATGACCCATATTCACCAGCAAACGCTCAAGGCCCTCGCGAGGGGCCAAGCCTCGCAAGGCGGATGACGTAAGACCTCCTTGGGGGCGGCCTCACTAGGCTGGCTCGCGAGGGCCACCTCGCGAGGTTCCTGTGATGCAAGCCGTGACGACCAAGGCCAGGCGAGCGCTAGCGCACAGTGTCCTCATTTCTTCTTTGGTGCTAAAGAGGCAAGCGCGGGCGAGGAGTCCCGAGGCATCAGGCAAAGGTTTCCATATTGGTGCAACAAGACCAAGACCAGCACGACGGCAGGACGAAGGTCACCATGGAGCCCAGGACGCCGTCACCGCCAGAGCTTTTGGCAGGCGAAGACCACCTTTAGTTAGGATAACTTGTAATAGTTGTCTCCCTTCAAGTTCGGCCGTTGTTGGACCCGTTCCCGCCTACATTTGGGAAGAGGACCAGGGCCTCTATAAATAGGACTAGCCACCACAGTAAGAGGCAACTGATCTGGGAATGGATCATCCAGATCATCCTCAACCACACAAGCTCACCGAGCTCAAGAACACCTCTCCTCAGGAGGCCGTTCTTTCCTTGTACTTGTTCATCCTCAGCCTACAAGGCAATCCACCACACCACACTAGAGTAGGGTATTACACCACATTGGTGGCCCAAACCAATATAAACCCTGTGTCCTTCGTTCTTTGAGTCCGAGGTGCTGAGCCTTGGGATAATGGGGAGTGGGTGAGCTAGGGAAGGGAGAGATCTTCGTGCGCATCCCAGTGTTCGAGCCTCAAGGGTTTTGCCGGAACCCAATATCCGACATCGTCCAGGAAACTCGCAAGCTGGAGGCAACATGTGTCATTCGCGAGGTTCTGTACCCTGAGTGGCTGGCGAACCCCAGCGTCGTACCGAAGAAAGGTGGGAAGGAGCGCATGTGTGTCGACTTCACCAACCTCAACAAGGCTTGTCCCCAAGACCCGTTCCCGCTTCCACGCATCGACCAGATTGTTGACTCCACCACCGAGTTCGACCTGCTGTACTTCCTGGACGCGTTCTCAGGATATCACCAAATCAAGATGGCAGTAGAGGATGTGGAGAAGATGGCCTTCCTGACCCCGTGTGGGGTGTACTACTACACTTACATGCTGTTCGGGTTGCGCAACGCAGGCGTGACCTTCCAATGGCTGATGCACATCGCCTTGGGTCAGTAGCTCGGGAGGAACGCCGAAGCCTACGTCGACGACATCGTGGTAAAATCTCGGGAGACAAGAACTTTGATTCAGGACCTGGAGGAGACCTTCGTGAGCCTGCGCCAAGTGGACTTGCGGCTCAACCCAGAGAAGTGCTTGTTCGGTGTCCCCTCCGGCATGCTGCTGGGCTTCCTCGTGTCCCACAGGTGGATTGAGGCTAACCCGAAGAAGGTCAAGGCGATAGAAGACATGAGCCCACCACAAACTCTCAAGGAGATGCAGAAGCCTTCGGGCTGCGTGACCTTGCTTGGGAACTTCATCTCCAAGCTGGGAGATCGCACCCAACCATTCTTCAAGCTGTTGAAGAAGAAGGGCCCGTTCGAGTGGACCCCCAAGGCCGACCAAGCATTTCAAGACCTCAAGAGATACCTGACCAGCCCTTCGGTGATGGTGGCGCCTCGCCCTGTCGAGCCCCTGGTGCTTTATCTTGCCGCCACTCCTTACTCTGCTAGCACAACTCTAGTGGCGGTTCGGGAAGAGGGACAGGCCAAGGGTCCGCCTCGCCGTGCCGCACCTCTAGCTGGGGCGACACAGGACCTAGAGGCACCGCAAAAGCTGCAGCAACACCAACGAGTGATCAGGCCTAGAAAGCGGCGTTCGCAGGCCTGTAGAGGCCCAAGTGGGCGACCATGCTCCTGGGGTCCTATCACCTCAAGAGACGCCCCAACCTCCAGCAGACGCAGGCTCCGTCGATGCTCCCGCCCTCGTCGAGCACCCAGTGTACTTCGTCAGCACGGTGCTGCAGGATGCAAGGGCACGGTACCCCATGCCTCAAAAGCTCTTGCTCGCGCTCTTGGTGGCCTCATGTAAGCTGCGTCACTACTTCCAAGGTCACCCAATCAAGGTCGTCTTGGCCCACCCGCTGGAGAGGGTACTCAAGAGCCCAAACGCTGCTAGAAGAGTCGCTGAATGGAACATCGAGCTGCAAGCATTCCAGCTGGAGTTCAGCACAACCAGGGTCATCAAGGGAGCCACGCTCGCCGACTTCATGGCAGAATAGACCGACACCCCAGGGCTTGAAGCAGGCGGGGGCCGATCCCTCTCGCCAGGAAGTGAAGCACCAGATGGCTGGGTCATGTATTTCGATGGCGTGTTCACACACCATGGCGCGGGAGCTGGAGCAGTGCTCATCTCACCCACTCAGGACAAGCTCTACTACGCCATGTAGCTCTGCTTCCAGCAAGGCGAGAAGGTCTCCAACAACATCGCGGAGTAGGAAGGCCTCATCGCTGGCCTTAAGGCTTCACTGGACCTGGGGGTGAAGCGCCTCACCATCAGGGGCGACTCGCAGCTCCTCGTCAACTTCTCCAACAAGGTATACGAGCCAAGGGACGAGCACATGGAGGCATACCTCGTGGAGGTACACAAAATGGAAAAGTAGCTCTGGGGCCTAGAGTTGCAGCACGTGCCCCGTGGCACCAACAAGGAGGCCGATGACATTGCCAAAAGGGCATCCAAGCGCCAACCCCAAGAGCCTGGCGTCTTCGAGGAGCGGCTCTTCAAGCCTTCGGTAGCACCTCCGCTTTCAGGGCCGGCGCAGCCTCGGGAGGAACTCCCCCAACCACCTACCTTGGGAGCCCCGGCCTGTGGCCCGACCTCGGGAGCGCGCCTACTCCTGGAACTCGAGCCTCAGGAGGGGTGCTGGACCAAGGACTTCAAGGAGTTCCTGACGCAAGGGATGCTGCCGAAGAAAGAGGAGGACGCGGAGCGCGTGGCCCGACAGGCTACGGCATACTGCATCCAGGATAGTGAGCTATATAGGAAGCAGCCAAATGACGTTTCCTTGCGATGCATCTCCAGGGAACAGGGGAACGAGTTGCTAGCTGACATACACGGCGGAGACTGCGGGCACCACTTGTCATCACGAACCCTCGTCGGCAAGGCATTCCGCAGTGGGTTCTACTGGCCTACGGCACTCAACAACACGACCGAGCTGGTGAAGTCCTGCGAGAACTATCAATTCCATGCCAAGCAGATCCATCAGCCAGCTCAGGGCCTCCAGACCATCCTGCTCCCGTGTCCATTCGCAGTCTGGGGGTTGGATATCCTAGGTCCGTTCCCTCGAGCGCCTGGGGGCTACCGCTACCTCTACGTCGCCATCGACAACTTCACCAAATGGGTGGAGGTAGAAGCTGTCCGCACTATCCTAGCCGGATCGGCGGTCAAGTTCATCAAGGGGCTCGTGAGCCGGTTCGGGGTCCCTAACCGCATCATCACCAACAACGGTTCACAGTTCACTAGCAATCTCTTCAAGACATATTGTGCTAACCTTGGAACACAGATCTGCTACGCTTCGGTGGCACACCCCAGGAGCAATGGTCAATCCGAACGCGCCAACGCGGAAGTCCTGAGAGGCCTCAAGACTAGGACCTTCAAGAAGAAGCCCGAGACCTGCGGCAGGGGCTGGCACGACGAGCTCCGTCTGTGTTGTGGTCCTTCCGCACCACCGCCACCAAGCCAACAGGCGAGACCCCGTTCTTCCTCGTCTACGGAGCAGAAGCGGTTCTCCCTCACAAGGTCAAACATCGCTCCGCGCGGGTCCTGGCATTTGATGAGACGCAACAGGATGCCATGCGGGGGATGGACCTTGTGCTGGTCGAGGAATGCTGCCGTGAAGCCACGCTTCGGGCAGCAAGATACCAGCAGGCGCTGCGGCGGTATCACTGTCGCAGCGTCCTCCCCAGGACGCTCGTGGTGGGCAACCTCGTCCTAAGGCGGGTGCTCTCCAGGGAAGGGCTGCATAAGCTCTCGCTCATATGGGAGGGCCCGTTTAGGGTCGCCCACGTCTCCAGGCCTGGCATCATGTGCCTGGAGATGCAGGACGGGGTCCCCATCCAGAATGCCTGGAACATCCAGCACCTCCGGAAGTTC